>NC_135670.1:32215532-32517748 GCF_964188315.1 Podarcis muralis | reverse complement strand
ATCCTTTCTCTGCAAGGTTAAACTGGAAAAGCCTCCCCATTGTCTCTTTCCTCACAAATCCTGTCTCAAGGATATGTCTGTTTGAATAAGGTGTGAGCTTGTGACCTGGCCCAGGAAATAAGTATTTTACCACTACAAAAGAATGGCCAGGCTCCCCAGGAAATCCAATCAAGTAACTTGCCAGACAGGAGATAAACTGTGACAGGAGAAAAACAACATTTAAATTTCTGTGATGTAGGTGGGATGTATCTGAGGGGTGGTCTTAGATTACACCCCTTCTGTGATGTATGCATAATGTTTCTGGGGGTGGTCTTGATCTAGAGAATGGGAATTTCAAAAGTCTTTATAAGGTCCTGCACACCATCTTTCTGGGTCCTCCTCCTCTCCTGCGTGTGAGGGGAGCACCCTGTTGCAACAGATCAATAAAGATCAAGCTTACTAGCTGCTTTGCTTCTCAATATTCTCTGGTTGGCCTCTGTTATTTTCTCCTACCAATAGGGAACCTATGTAAGGACTCTATATGGGCTCTTGGATACCCCATAAGGGAAAAGGGCATATATTTTTTATTTACAACAGCACCTGGGCAGCAGACTGAGCAGAGACGCAGATCAACTGGTACCCGTCTTAAATTAGGGCCGCAGGAACTCAGAGCTATAATTTACAGCACCCTTAATAAGCTACAGTTCTGAAAATTATTTGTGGGGAGCCACGGGCTTCAAAGATGCTTCAAATGTATTGTGTGGGTGTGACCTTCAACTTTTGACTGTGTTTAAAGCCTGCTGGTATCCTCTTTCCTGACTCATGTGTTTGTTCCTGAACCAGGCTGCCTATTAAAGAGAGACAAAGTGGTACTTCCTGGTGCATCTCGTCAAGCGAGGTCAAGCCTAATGAGGTTTTAATTGTCTTGTTATATCTATTAAATCTATATTATGCAAGCACAGGCTCTCTTCAGATTATCTGCATGTTATAATGTGCTTCATAAGAAATATCTCTTAAGAATTCATTAGCAGTGTTTCCGCTTGCAGAACATCTCTGGAAAGAGAGAGCTGCCCATAATCACGGTTAGCAAATCTAGGGGTTTGGATCTAGGATTATCATCTGGCTAGAAAGAAAAGAAAACAGGCACTAGTCTAATGCCTTTGAACATGCAGATCTGCCAAAATCAGTGAGTGAAGTTTTTCATAAGCACAGAGCTAACCAGGATCACTGGCTCATTGCTGCAGATCAAAATAAAAAATACAGTGGTACCTCGGGTTACAGATGCTTCAGGTTACAGACGCTTTAGGTTACAGACTCCGCTAACCCAGAAATAGTCTCTCGGGTTAAGAACTTTGCTTCAGGATGAGAACAGAAATTGCATGGTGGCAGCGCCACAGCAGCAGGAGGCGCCATTAGCTCAAGTGGTACCTCAGGTTAAGAACAGTTTCAGGTTAAGAACGGACTTCCAGAAAGAATTAAGTTCATAAACCAAGGTACCACTGTAGTAGTAAGTAGAAACAGAGATTCAGTAACAACAGGGCCCAACCAAATACAGTGGTACCTTGGGTTACAGACGCTTCAGGTTACAGATGCTTCAGGTTACAGACTCTGCTAACCCAGAAATATTACCTCAGGTTAAGAACTTTGCTTCAGGATGTTCTCAGGATGGGAACAGAAATCGTGCTCCAGCGGCGCGGCGGCAGCAGGAGGCCCCATTAGCTAAAGTGGTGCTTCAGGTTAAGAACAGTTTCAGGTTAAGAACAGACCTCCAGAACGAATTAAGTTCTTAACCCAAGATACCACTGTATAGACTTCCCAACCTATCCTTCACCAATATCCTATTTCCCTTTCTTTGGTTCTCTACATCTCCTTGGTTCTTCCATCCTTTTTCATCCCTTCAATTCACTTATCTTGTCTACTGCTGACCACAGGTTTATCCCCACTTGCAAATTTACCATAATGCTGTCTCTTTCTAAGCATTCTCCAAGACAATCCCACTCGCATCTTGTTTTCATTTCATCCCAGTTCCTTGTTTTGGCCATCATGCTCGCAAAGCTCCACAAATTCTATTAATTTATGCAACCACTGCTCCTTGGTTGGGGTAGCCTTTTCTTTCCAGTTCTTTGCATAAACTATTATTGCGGCCGCTGTTGCATTAACAAATTCTTAACTTTCTTTGCTATCTCCTCTCCTCATACAGAATAGTCTAAGAACATAAGAAGAGCCAGTGGCCCATCTGCAAGCAAAGGAGATGATCTACCGCTGAACTGCACCCCTTCTCCAAACCTGATTCTGACATCTGAACCCACCATTGAATTCCAGAGCCCACCAATACAGTCATACATCTGGTTACAGACGTGGGTATCCGTGTGGGATACACGTGCACAACCCGCAGCATTCGCACGCGTGGGTTGCAAACGTGTATCCCACACGGATCACGTTCGCAACCCAAGCGTCCACTGTATATGGGGGCAAATGGCCACTCTTCAAAGCAAAGGAAGAACAGGTCCCATCTCTTGCCAAGGGCATTTCTCTTTCTCCCTCGTATACAAGCTTCCATGCAATAACCTGTTTTCGACTCTCTCTGTCCTCCGCTTGCAGCCTGCAAAGTGCCATCGCACATCAGTGTGAACCAGCGAGGGAGAGGAGCCCTTTGGCAAGCCACTGTGAGATTTCATGCGGCTTTCAACTCTTGCTCCCGCTGCAGTAAGGAGCCACTCTGGCCTGCGAGCTGCCTCTTTATGCTTTAAAGAGCAGACTGGGGGGAGCTACAGACCTCCGCTGTGACTTCACACAGCGCAGGTAAAAGGAGCAGTCGAAGTGTGCTTTGCTACGAAAAAGCGAAGAACAGGAGAAACAGCCTCCTCTTTTCCCGGGAGTGCAATTAGCATTTTTTAGATTGGAATAGCTGGATAGCCAGTCTGCACCATTTGCTTCTGGTGTTCTGCAGAGTGATTAGCCTAAGCAAAAGGGCTTGGCTCTCAAGGAACTTGCCATTTAAGTTTGGACAGTGGGAGAAGTGGGAGTCAGACGATTGGTCTATCTAGATCAGTATCGTCTACACTGACTGGCAGCAACCCTTCAGCATTTCGGACAGGGAGTCTCTCTCTGAGCCCTGTCTGAAGATGCCATTGGGGGTTGAAAATGGGACCTTCTGCCTCACAGGAACCAAATCCAGAGAACCATGGGTTCTTGGACACCCACAGTAATATAAATGTGGGGGGCAGGCACCCACAAAGTCAATGAGAAAAGGAGAAAAGCCAGCAGGTGGCAGCAGTGCTGCCTCCAAGAGAGAAGCAGTTCAGCTCCACCCACCCCAGCCAGCCAGCAAGGCACCCCCTTTTCCAGGGGGTGGGACCCAGACACGGAGGCAAAGTCTCTCTGCCTCCAAGTCTGAGCTGCTCCCTGCAGAAAAGGGAGAGAAGGAGGAAGAGGGGCTGCTGCCACTGCAACACAGACATGTGATATCACACACACATGCCTGTATGTAGTATGTGTGATGTCACACACACCACGTGCTGTTGTGTGCACACGCCCGCATTGTGGTGGCGGGCACCCACAATCCTGAGGCCGAGATGGCACCCCTGTTCTGCATGCATGGTAGATGCTCTACCAAAGAGCTACGAGCCTTCCCCAAGGAGGAGAGGAAGCTAAGGAAGGGTTGTGCCAGGGTGTTGAGATGAAAGTGAGAAATTACACCTAGGCTTGCCGATCAGAAGGTCGGCAGTTCGAATTTCCACGATGGGCTGAGCTCCCGTTGCTCTGTCCCAGCTCCTGCCAATCTAGCAGTTCGAAAGCACGCCAAAAAGTGCAAGTAGATAAATAGGTACCACTCCGGCGGGAAGGTAAACAGTGTTGCCATGCGCTGCTCTAGTTTTGCCAGAAGCGGCTTAGTCATGCTGGCCACATGACCCAGAAAAACTGTCTGCGGACAAACGTCGGCTCCCTCGGCCAGTAAAGCAAGATGAGCGTCGCAACCCCAGAGTCATTCATGACTGGACTTAACGGTAAGGGGTCCTTTACCTTTTTTATGTTGGTGCTTGTGGGGAGAAGATTATGAAGGGAAGTTATAGCATTCTCCACTGTGGCGCCCATGGGCACCCATGTACCCACAGAGGTCTACCCTGGTGCCTGCAGGTTCCCTGGCCACAGGGCATGCTGTTTGGGGTTAAAGAGGGTTGGAGCTCCACCACATTTGGAGGACTACGAGTTCCCCATCCCTGCTACTAGTGGGTCTTCTGCCCCTTTGGCCTATATGTGGCAGTGTGCAATTTGTGAACAACCTGAACTACTGGTCTGACATGCGGCTCATCCTTTTCCTGTCTCTGTGGGTCTAAGCAGTCAATGTTCTAATTCTTTGTGACTTCTTCCAGAAGCCTTTCATCACACCCCTGCTGGCTCTTTGTTCAGTGCCCACAGAGACACCTACTGGCCATCAAACATGCTGCAAGCAACAACAACAACAAAACTCATTCCGAAACCAACGTATTGGTTGGGAAGCTGGATTCCCAAGATATCTTAGAACGGTTCAGAGCAAATGTTCTGGCTCACTGCAACACTGGTACTTTTAAAAGGGGTGGGGGTGAGAAGAAACCTGTGCCGACTTTGCAGATGCAACTTGGCAGGCCTAGAGATTAAAACAACACCCCAGCAGGGCCTTTTTATGCTACATCAATGCACTTCTGAAAAAGCTCCATAGCTGAAATCTATTACAGCATGAAGTGGATCCTTCATCTACCTGCTCCCTCCAGATGAAAAGACCTGGCAGTTTCTAGGTCCTTTGGAGAGAAGGAGAAAATAATACTGTATCTAAAAAAATAAAAAAATCCAAAACCAGATTAGCGCTATAGTCATGCTGTTAATTACGGGTCATTTAGTTCTGTTAATCAATAGGCAGGCTTCTTTAACCAGCTAATTATGCTGAAGTGCTTCCACGCCAAACAGAGTGCACGGCTGATTATTAACTGAGAAAGGATAACACTTCTCTGTGTAATATAAGCCAAAGTCCCACTGCTTATGCAAATGCTACAGCCCAGGATCAGGGCATCTAGAGATGAGATAATTGCCCACACAACCAACCAAATGGGCAGATTATGTCCTTACGAGCTGAAAGTTCCCAGCATTGCTCAAGAATTCGTAGAAATGGAAAGATGCTGGTATTTATACATGGATATTGCAATTTGATACTTTCTAGGGCTCTGCATGCCCCCCAGTCTTCCGGACAGAGACAAAAACCTCCTGCTCAATCTCAGGAGCCACTATGCCAAATTTGGTGGCAATATCTTCAGAGGTGTCCAAATTAGCACAGTTTGGAACACTTTGGTCCACCATCTTAATCTAAAAATGCATTAGACATTTTCCAAGCATAGGGCAAAACCAAATCCTCCATCTCGGCAGCCACCACTCTCCTTCCTTGGAGATTTTTAAGCAGAGGTTGGATGTCCATATGTCATGGATACTTTAGCTGAGATTCCTGCATTGCAGGGGGTTGGACTGCAGTAGATGACCCTCAAGATCCCTTCCAACTCTACAATTCTATTATTCTAAACTAGGCAACAATTAGGCATACTAATTGACACAGTTTGCAATGGTTTAATCCAGGCATAGGCAAACTCGGCCCTCCAGATGTTTTGGGACTACAACTCCCATCATCCCTAGTTAACAGGACCAGTGGTCAGGGATGGTGGGAGTTGTAGTCCCAGAACATCTGGAGGGCCGAGTTTGCCCATGCCTGGTTTAATCCACCATCTTGGTCCAAGATGGCAACCAACAGTATCTGAACATAGACAAAAACTGGCTCCTCCATCTCAGGCACTCTTGTGCCAAGTTTGCCAATGATATCTCAAGAGGTATTGAAATGCATGCCCATGAGTTTTTATACCACAAATGTAGATGTTTCAAAGTTTTCCATTGCTGGACTATTGAAATCCAAACTGAAGCAAGCAAGCTTTGAAGTTATCAGTCCTTATATTAAGTGATGACAGTTGTGGGGAAGCCTGTACAGGTGATTTAATTGTTTTAGATATTTCTTGATATACCTGTGGTTTGCTAATAAAGCTATCAAAGGTAGTTTGCTAATAAAGCTATCAACACATCCCCTGGCAGCAAATTCCATTCATTCATTAATTACTCACTGTGCACAAAACTAATTCATCTGGTCCAAGGTAAGTCAAGATGGCGTCTTCCGGATGTGGTTGCACTACAACTCTTATGTGCAGACATTATCAGATCTCAAGGACACATTTCAGCCAGGCAATAGCACCTGAGTAGGGTCAATGTGGGGTGTGGCTTCCAGAGTGCTCCAAGGGCCAGATAAAGAAGTGGGGGGGGCTGCACTGGGCCAGAGCTTCCCCACTCCTGCCAGACCCATTGTAGACTTAGACACAATTAGATACATTCCCACCTAAGGATCAGGCTCTGGGATGCTCGCACATCCCACAGATTTGGTACGTTCTACATTTCATCACCATCCTAACCTGTCATGATCACTTGCTTGCATCCCACTGTTAATCATCTAATCTTCTTTAAATGCCTCCAGTACCTGGAGTAAACAGGTGCTAGAAAAGATCCCCTCACAGCCCATTAACCAATTAACGCTAATTGTTGCCATTCCAGTTAAAGACTAATGAGGATGCAGCTTTCCTTTCTTTGTGGGGAGAGGAAGTCCCTGGCAAATGCACGCGCACACATGCACACCCTATGCCTTGCTAAAAAAAAGTCACTGCCTGCAGAGGAGGCTGGGCCATTAGAGCAAATGGGGCACTGCCCCACCAGCCCCCACCTGCCTGCCTGCTTACTTACAAGGAATTTAGGGGTTGGCACTGCCTGTCAGCTTCTTCCTCCTTCGTCTGAGCATTGTCTCTTGTAGGAGGATGAGCACAAGATGAGTTGGCTCAACCTGTGGCTCAGCCGTCCAGGACACAGAATCCCAGTGTTTTTGCCTGCCTGGAATATGTCCTTGAACTCTGATAATGCCTCTTGCTTGTCTGGAGGGAGGCAAATTACTGTGCAAAGGTAATGTTTACATGGATTGCTCCACCCTCTGGCCCTGCCCACCACTGACATGTGGCCCTTGGAAGACTTGCCAGAAAGGAATGTGGCCCTCAGGGTGAAAAATGTTCCCCACCACTGTGACCCAGGAAAATCTGCTGCTACAGCATTCTTGTTGTAAAATGGGAAGAAGCAGGAAAGTGACACTTAAAAAAAAAAATGAATGAGAAAACAATATCCCAATCTACTCTTGATCACTTTTTCAGCTATTCTTAAACTGCTTGCTATGCAACCCAACACCCGGTGGGGAGGCAGTGGGATTTCATTTCACCCAGGGCAGCAAAACAAACAAACAAGCAACCTCAGACTGGCCTGGATAATCACACTTCTGTCAGTTATGATCTGCTTTCCATCATGTTCATCCAGTTCATGTGGCAGGCCTGTACAAATTTAGCTGCGAGCTACTAGCTTCTGTTACTTGTGCATCGAGGCCCTCCATGCTGAACATATTGCTTTTCCACAACAGGAGCAGAGAGATGCACTCAGGGAAATGGAGACGGCGGTTGCCATTTGCACAGACATTCCATCTGAGGATGCAATGAAAAAAGCACTTTCGTGTTTTATTTTGTTTGGGGAATCGATAACGTCAGATGCCCACCCAGGCTGGTTTGATTTCAGCTCTCTTTTTTTCTGCAGAACCCAAAAGGCCTAAGACGGCATGTAGTGAAAATTTCTGCAGTAATATCCTTGCCACGGTTTTCTAACACCATGAAGAGGATAAATCTCTCGTGCCTGTTGAAAGCAATTGACAGCACCTTTTATTACCTTGCCCTGCATCCAAACAACAGCTCTGTTTACATTCTGCCCTCCAGCAATGCTACTCATAGCTCAGGGGCTGTGGTTGTTGTGGGTTCTGTTATGTACTGAAGTTCTCACCCTGGGCCAGCAGGGGGATACTGTAGATAGTTATGCAAATGAAGGATCCAAAGTGACGTTCAGTGATTGGATAGTTTGTATGCAAATGAAGGATCGAAAGTGACGTTCAGTGATTGGCTAGTTACAGAAAATGGTTACTGTTGCATTTGAGTGGAGCTCTATATAAGCAGGCTGACTGAGCTCCTCAGTTCAGTTCTGTTCCAGCTTACAAATAAAGAGCTGCTTTGGAAGAATCGCTGTGTCGTCTGATATATTCGCCCACAACTTAACAGGTTCATTCCTCCCCCTCCATTTTTTAAAATTTTATTTGAAGGAGAGGGGAAGGCAGAACCGATGGCATGGATCTAAGCAGTACTTGACTTTATGAAGCTTTATTTGCACTGCTGTGAACATGCACCATAATTCAACCAATGGTAAATGATGTTTTCCTCTCCAGTGACCACTCCTCCCAAGAGAAACAAAACAGGTTATACTTACATGGATTTTTGCTAATGTTAAAGGTAAAGGTACCCCTGCCCGTACGGGCCAGTCTTGACAGACTCTAGGGTTGTGCGCCCATCTCACTCAAGAGGCCGGGGGCCAGCGCTGTCTGGAGACACTTCCGGGTCACGTGGCCAGCGTGACATCGCTGCTCTGGCGAGCCAGAGCTGCACACGGAAACGCCGTTTACCTTCCCGCCAGTAAGCGGTCCCTATTTATCTACTTGCACCCGGGGGTGCTTTTGAACTGCTAGGTTGGCAGGCACTGGGACCGAGCAGCGGGAGCGCACCCCGCTGCGGGGATTCGAACCGCCGACCTTTCGATCGGCAAGCCCTAGGCGCTGAGGCTTTTACCCACAGCGCCACCCGCGTCCCTTGCTAATGTTAGTCCAGAGGTAAATTCACACCAACAACATGTGTGATTACTTTGCAGCAGGAAGAATGGCTATCAGCTAAAGTGAGTTGGGTTCTAGCTCCCATCAGTCCCAGCCAGCATGACCAATGGCTGGGGATGATTGTAGTCCAACAACATCTGGAGTGCTCCCCATGAGCGACCCCTGGTCTCTAGAGTCTGGTAGGTTGGCCTTTTGGTTCTCTAAGCAGGGAAGCAGAATCTGTTTCCTAGAGATAATTGGTACACTGGTCCATTTCCTCAACCGTGTTGGACACTTGGGTGCAACTCAGCTTGCAGAAGAGGGGTTTCACAGGGAAAACAGGGATTTCCAGGTTTCTTAAACTATCCTGTATCCTTACTGCCTACCAGCGTGCATCATGGCTGCCTTGTTCTACTAGAGACCAGTTAATTAGACAAGAACAAGGAAATTGTCTGCCCAAGCATAGATTTCCTTCAATAAACTGCTTGTGTCATTTTCTTACCTACAAGTATCTGTGGGTGTTATTGGAAAAGCTAAAAGTCTGCCCTCTAACCAATATTCACTCCCTTAATACAGCCATACCCTGCATACCAAAGGAGTTTCAGTAAGTAATTGGAACAAAATAACACAACAAGACTACAATATCCTCTGCCTTCTGCCACAAGCGAAGAAGAAGCATGAGTCACATTTTCCAGCCCTCTCTTAACCCTGAGCCACCAGAAATCTCCAGAAATCTCCCAACCAATAGATGTCAGCACCCATGGCCACCAGTTATTAAGGAGCTTTCAGCAGCCCTTCTGACCCTGTTTAATCTCCTGTCCAGACTCACAAATGCATACCCTTCAACCTTTCTCCAGTGAAAATAGGGACATCCTATTCCATGATGATTATGGTGATTTTATGTATACCCCACCTATCTGACTGGGTTGCCCCAGCCACTCTAGGTGGCTTCCAACATATACAAAAACATAATAAAACACTAAACATTGAAAAACTTCCATAGACAGGACTGCTTTCAGATGTCTTCTAAAGGTTGTCTAGTTACTTATCTCCTTGGCTCGGGGGTGGCATAGCTCCACACCCTCCAACATTTCTTCAATGAAAATAGGGACGTCTGAAGGAAAAGCGGGACATTCTGGGATCAAATCAGAAACTGGGCAGCTTCTGTAAATCCAGGGCTGTCTCTGGAAAATAGGGACACTTGGAGGGTCTGCAAATGTGCATCAGAAGCTGCTCAACATGCTACACAGAATTGTGTCCATACAATTCTGTTTGGTTCACCTTGAAAAGGATATTAAAGGTAAAGGACCCCTGGTGGTTAAGTCCAGTCACAGACGACTCTGGGGTTGCAGTGCTCATCTCGCTCTATAGGCCGAGGGAGCCGACGTTTGTCCACAGACAGTTTTTTTGGGTCATGTAGCCAGCATGACTAAGCCGCTTCTGGCAAAACCAGAGCAGCACAGGGAAACACTGTTTACCTTTCCGCCGGAGTGGTACCTATTTATCTACTTGCACTTTTTGGCATGCTTTTGAACTGCTGGGTTGGCAGGAGCTGGGTCTGAGCAATGGGAGCTCACCCTGTTGCGGGGATTCGAACCGCAGGCCTTCTGACTGGCAAGCCCAAGAGGCTCAGTGGTTTAGACCACAGCACCACCCGCGTCCCCTGAAAAGGGTATTAGAGAGCTGGAAAACATTCAGAAAAGGGCAACCAAAATGATTAAGAGGTTGGAGCAACTTTCTAGTTGAGAAATCTAAAAACATTCAAGGCTTTTTAGTTTAGGGTCATTGGGCTAATCTAGCAGGGTCCTTGTGACGTTGTTATGACGGAGAGTGAGAGAGCAGGATGTCACAGTGACGCTCGCAGCCTGAATGGCAAAAAAAAGAAAAAGGAAGGGAAGATGGTGCTTAGCAGTGTTTACCTGCTCCAATAGTTCTCCATCCCAGGACAGAACGCTGCAAATAAACTCCAGCCTTCATTAGACAGGGATGGAATTACGTGGGTTAACAAAGTAATGCTCCCAGTTTCCTTTTGCATTTTAAAAGTGGCTGGAGACCTATAAAATCCCTCTGAATCTTATTAAAAAGTCTCCTGCAATCATTTTTCATTCTGCAGGCCCAGTTGAGCTGAACTAATAAATTAACATGTTATCTGCATGGGTATCCATTATAGCTTCAAAAGGAATGTTATTAGAGGCAAGAAACTGGCAGTGCAAGTCTCGAGGGCCACGAGAGCAAACACAAGGCAGAGATTGCGGGTTTGGGAAGCTCAGCCTTGACAGGTTAATTTGGATGTGCTTCCATTAGTATGGGAAGTACTTAGGGCTAAGGTCTTCAGCATGATGCTTGTGGGAACCACAGCACACTCAAATGCACCCTTTGGGACCTGATGAGGGCCCTCTGACCTTCCCAATTTGTCATTATTATTTTTTAAAGCTTTTTTTAAAAAGGGGTTGTTTAATGGGGTGCCTGTTTTGAGGAGAGTTTCCTGCTTTTTCCTCATTGTTTCGGGGTGTGTGTGTAAGTGTTTTGCCTGTTTTGAGGGGGTTTCTGAGCATCACAAGTTTTTCTTCCATGAAATGCATATTTTGTGGCACCCACAAAAGTTTCTCAGCTTTCCTTTAAAATATATATACATATGAGAAAATGTGTATTTAAATCTACGTTTTCAAGATAGCTTACAAAAGAGAACCATAAAACAAATATAAAACAGATCAAAAACATCAGAATTAAAAGCAATTATCATAGCTACAATAAAAAAATGCGAAAAGCAATAGATATAAAATCAATTAAAATCCTGGGAGATTTTTTTTTATTAAAAAAATGTCTAAAAAGTGGCTCTCTGGGCAATTCAGGTGGCAGCATATAAATAATAATAATTATTATTATTATTATTATTATTATTATTATTATTACTAAGAAAGCCTACAGAGTGGTAGGGATAATTAGAAAAGGACCTCTGGTGCCAGACTTTTCCAAATGTGCTCCCCTGAAGCACCAAAACACCCAGATGGCATTGACTCATGACAGGGCCTGGTCAGTGGTGGTTCCCCACTTGTAGAATGCCCTCTTTGGTGAGGCATATATGACTTCCTCATTGTTGACTTTCAGGAAAAATTTAAAAACATTCCTGTTTACCCAGGCATTTTAATGTCTGATGGATACTGCCCGCGACAATTGTGATATCAATAAGCATGAGGGTATGCTATTGCCTTTAAATGCTTTTAGATGTTCTAAATATTTCTGCACCCTTTTAAATGGTCTTAAATGGTTTTTTGACATGTTTAAATGAATATGTATTATATAGCCTTCCTTTAAATTGTACTGTTTAAACATTTTTAAATTTTGTTTTTATTAGTTTTCACATTATTATGGAGCCACAAAGACAAGTAAACAATAACAAAAATTCAGCAGTATATCCAGTTAAAGTCAGGGCATACAATATCTAAACATTAAAAACATGTAAAATTGGGACAGCCGTATTTCTCTAGATGGGATGGGGGAAGATACCTGTAAATCTGAAACTAAACCATATGAAATAAAATTCCACCTTACTTTGTAGAAATGATCAGGATCTTCCTGTCCCTTAGACATTTGTAACTCAATTCTTTTTTCCTGCAATTGCAGATATCTTTATAAGGGCATACTCAGATTTTTAAAAATGATGTCCACTGATATGCTATAGAGATCCTGGCAGCTGCCAATGTCTATGTTTTAACATTTTGATGTTTGCCAAACTGGACTCCTTGGGGAGGAAGGGTGGAATACAAACAGGCATTTTGTGGCATCCACAAGTGTTTCTTTATAAAATAGTTTTTAATAAGGTTTGGAACCCCTGACTTAGCAAGCTACATACCGTATTTTTCGCTCCATAAGACGTACTTTTTTCCTCCTAAAAAGTAAGGGGAGATGTGAGTGTGTCTTATGGAGCAATGGCACTGCGCAGAGAGGGAGAGCTGTGCAGCACCCCTTCACCGAAGCAGGAGGAGGAACGGAGCCCCTTCTGTTCCTCCTCCCGCTTCGCAGGAGAGGCGCTGCGCAGAGACAGTGGCCAGCACTGTGACCACACAGTGGCCAGCTTGATGCCTGTGGGAAGCCCACAAGCAGTACATGAGCATCATAGCACCTCTAAGAACTAGGTGCGTCTTATGGTCGAGTGCGTCTTATAGAGCGAAAAATATGGTATATAAACAAGCACTTGCCTAATTTGTCGTTGTGGTTGTGACAGCAGATGAAGCTTGGAGCTCTTGCAGACTAGGTTATTGGGCACCTTCTTTGGGAAATCAAGAACGGAATTGTCAATAGTTCGATGGGGAACCCTAGTCCAACTCAGAGCACTTTCCGTTTCAAAGTTCAAAGGGGCCTGATTTGACATTTTCTGAGTTTCAAAACTGATGTCCTCTTATTCCAACCCACTTCCACTGGGGGAGCAGCAGCTACAGCTGCAAACAGGTCTGTAGGTTCATGGGAGTTTGGGAAAGAATAGAGCTAACACTCAATGGTGGAGGGAGCATTCTTTGCCTCTCATAATTGCTGGCCCTTTTCTGAAGCCTGATGTTATTTGCCCATTGCTAGAAATGTCATGTGCATTTTGCAATTTGGAGTGTTCTTCTCCCCCTCTCCTTCGCAGTGGGAGAGAAGCCCAGTTCTGAGTCTTGGAAGTGTGCCTGGAAAGCCTATGGCATGACCTTGGCAAAGGCAGGAAACAGATAGTCTGGCAGCCTCCTCTAGTGCTGCCTCTGGATAAGCAAGGATGTGTTCTGCCTTCCCCTTCTGTTCATCCATTCATGCATGCCTGCATGCATTCATGCTAAAATGTGTGCCCTGCCTCCTGGCTGTCCTATAGGCTTGGTGCAGAAACATTGACAGGGGTCATACAGTGCCAAACCTCGTGATCTTCCATTGAGCGCATGACAATGAACTGCCAGCCCAGGACACAACAAGAATGGCCAAAGGTTGCCATTCCCAGTCAAACCAACAGACCATCTCATCAGCACTCTCAGCCAACTTTGCCCTGCCAAGATCATTTGAGCAGACAACTTGTGCAGGAGATCAGCTTGTGTTTGCAAGCTCACATCAACAAGAAAGGCAGAAAGTCTGAAGTTAACTTCAGGATTCATTTTGTAAGATAATCTGGAGAAGACAGAAGCATTGTTTTTCTGAGACAAGTACCTCTGCAGGCTCATTCCTACACTACCCACAAAGGTATAGTCTTTGCTGGCTCCACGCTCATGAGCTCCATCCATGCATTGTGTGGAACATCTGCAGGAGGAAGTCTGATCAGGTATCAGCTCTTCCCTTCTGCTGAACGCATGCAGGGTGGCGCAAGCATTCATAGAAAGCTGCCTTATCCCAAGTCAGACCACTGTCCATCCAACTCAGTATTGTCTACTGTATAGTGACTGGCTGTAGCTCTGCAGGTTTTCAGAAAGGGGACATTCCCAGTCCTACCTGGACATGCCAGGGATTGAATCTGGGACCTTCTGTGCGCAAGGCAGATTTTACTACTGAGCCATGTCTCTTCATGCATTTGTGAGTGTATACAGGGAGACTTCTGAATCGAACTAGAGCAGGGGTGTAGCGTGTACTGTGGTGTGTACAGTGGTACCTCTGGTTGCGAACGGGATCCATTCCGGAGGCCCGTTCGCAAAATGAAAAGAACGCAACCCACAGCGACGCATCTGCACACGCACGGGTTGCAATTTGCCGCTTCTGCGCATGCATGTGATGTCATTTTGCGCATCTGCGCATGTGCGCGCAGCGAAACCCGGAAGTAACTCTTTCCAGTACTTCCGGGTCACCGCGGGACGTAACCTGAAAGGACGTAACATGAAGCGGACGTAACATGAGGCAGCGTGCCTATGACACTTCCTCTTGTTTTCAAATGTACCCTTAAGCCTGAAAAAGGTTGGTGACCTGTGAGCTGGAGTGTTTTCTCTCGGAGATCAGGGAAAGAGAGTCTCTTCAAATCTAGATGGGGATAAGTTATTAGTGTGTGTTGGTGGTGTTCCTTTTAAGATCAAACTGCTTTCTAATAGTAATATATAGATATTTGTTGTTTCTTTCTATCATTTGTATCATTTCTGTTAATCACATTTGCTGTGCACTTTGCTTGTCTGTATCGACATGTTTTATCAATAAAGTCATTCTGCTTCATTTCATTATATTGCTATATATTTGACAGTGCCCCGATAAAAAAAATTAATTAAAAACCATTGGGTAGAGTAAAGCATCTATTTGTAGGCCTACAGCTGCAGTGGGGAAGCTGTGGCCCACCAGATGTTGCCAGACTCCAACTCCCATCACAGCTCTGGTGTTATGAAGTGGTTAGAGTGACAGACTAGGACCTGGAAGACCAGAGTTCAAATCCCCATTGAACCACAAAGCTCACTAGGTGACTTTAGGCCACTCAAACTCTCTTAGCCTGGGTGTCAGGCATAGACCAGCACACAAAAAATAAGTCACTAGAGGCCAGGGAAATTAACTCTTTATTCAAGGAAACAATCTGCAGCTCCTGCCTAGTGATCTCAGCAACTCTTTCTAGGTGGTCCTGCCCCGATGAAGCAGCTACAAAAACTGAACTTGCCTAGATTTCCTGTGCCCACTAGTCCTCCTCCCCTCCAGGGTCTTTCCCACACAGTCTCAGGCTGCATCTGCACCCCACCCCACTCTGGGGTTTCATTTCTCTGTGTGTTCTAGGAGGCCAGAGGGAAGGGGAGCTGGTCACATCAGGAGGGTTGGAGACCCTGCTTTCTTCAGCAGCCTGCCTCTCTGTCTTATTTACACTGTTGAATTTATTTTAACGCTGCCATCATTTTAAAGTGTACACAATTCCCCCCCCCCATATATTCAATAAACATTTTCCAATCTTCTCTAAACGTATGTTCTTCTTGTTCTCTTATTCTATATGTTACGTCCGCAATCCGCACATATTCCATCGGCTTAAGTTGCCATTCTTCTTTAGTTGGGACCTCGCTCGTTTTCCATTTAGGGGCTAACAAAACACGAGCCGCAGTAGTGGCATACATAAATAACCTTTTTTGACACCTGGGATTTTCCATCTGAATTATCCCCAACAAAAAGGACTATTGGGGGGAGGGTTTGGAAAAGTACATTTAAACATTATTTTCAATTCATTATGGATTATTTCCCAATATTCTTTTACACTTTTACACGTCCACCACATATGAAAGAACGTTCCCTCAAACTCTTTGCATCTCCAAGGTGTCAAACCTTTAGCGTGGCAGCACCTGTGCTGGCATCAGAACTCCCTGCTTATTGACGCTGGGCTGGCACCTTCACTATCCTGTTTTAGACACCTCCCAGTGAGGAGCCCCCTCCTTCAGGGGAGGCAACTGGAAATAAACTGGGTGCTAAGCCAGCACCAACACTGCCTCTACCTCCAAGGGCACAAAGACACCAATGCCAAAGTGAGTGAGCTTCACAGAGCCAACCCACTCAGGGCAGTGTCTGTTTGCTTGCCCACTCAAAGACTGGCAGCTAGCCATGCTAAGAGCTGTGCCTGCCCCACTCTTTGAAAGGAAGGGGCAGGGGCACATTGTCAGATCAATATCTTAGCTCACGTCTATTCTGCTTATGGGACATGGGTGGCGCTGTGGGTTAAACCACAGAGACTAGGACTTGCCGATCAGAAGGTCGGCCGTTCGAATCCCTGCGGCAGGGTGAGCTCCCATTGCTCAGTCCCTGCTCCTGCCAACCTAGCAGTTCTAAAGCACGTCAAAGTGCAAGTAGATAAATAGGTATCGCTCTGGCGGGAAGGTAAACATGCGCTGCTCTGGCTTGCCAGAAGCGGCTTAGTCATGCTGGCCACAAGACCCAGAAGCTGTACGCCGGCTCCCTCGGCCAATAAAGCGAGATGAGCGCCGCAACCCCAGAGTCGGCCACAACTGGACCTGATGGTCAGGGGTCCCTTTACCTTTATTCTGCTTATGTACCTGCTGCTCTTTAAAACCTCTGCCTTGCCTACGTGCCAATCTGATACACACGTTAAATCCTTGGGCATGAACAGAGGGGTGTTCCTCTGGCAGCAAGGGCCAGGACAAAACCTGCCACTGTGTAATCTATAATAAAAGGCCCAGTTGTGTGGGGAGGGTACCTGTTCTTCTTCCTCAATTCCAGTTCATTTCAATACAGCCTGCGGAGGAGACATTCTCCACGGATGCTGCGCTAAGAGGCCAAATGTGGGCTTATTTGGTAAAAATTGATTAAATTTGTCAGGTGAATAAAACCCTTTATTGAATTTACCTCGTTGAGTACTGGCCTCGTGTGTTCCTGGGTTTTTTCATTAGGGCACCACTGCATTTGTCGGAAGTCATTAAGCATATCATAAGTGAAACATCAGGAACAATTCGGCCAAACCGCAGTGGAGACCCTCCCCTGAGAGCAAGCAAGCGTTGCCTGTGAAGCCAGGGCCAGCTCAGCCTACTTTGGCTGGCTTGGATGAAGATTAATTTGGCCTCTCCCTCTCCTGTTGTGCTGAATGCAAGGGGAGGGTAATTATGTCGCCCGAGGGCAAGTCCTCTTTTGCATTTGCAGCTTTGCAACCCGCTCTCTCTTTTGCTGCACCTGCCTCTGAAAGGGATAGGAGAGGCATTTGATTGAGTTTGCCTTTAAAAACAAACCTACCCAATTCAAGCTATCCAAAAAAAGTACATGCACCAAAATGTAACCAACCTTTCAAAAATTGCACTTCTCTGAATTTTGCGATGCAGCTCTCTAGCCAAATTGATATGGACATAATCATGCATGTTGTTGCATGCCACCCCGATCTCTGAGTGGTGCAAGATTCCAGGAGTCCCAGGCACCAATCCAGGGTTTGTGTTTCATTGGGGAGTGAGGGAAAGCAGAGAATGTAATTTCTTTAGGATACCGTATTTTTTGCACCATAACACTCACTTTTTTCCTCCTAGAAAGTAAGGGGAAATGTCTGTGCGTGTTATGGAGGGAATGCCTACGGGTGGCGGGGGTGGGGAATCTACTGCAGTCGTGAACAGAGGATCCATGGTTCCCCTTCCTTCCCTCCTCCGTGGCTCGCTTTGAAACAGCAAAGCGGGAGAAGAGCTGCTGAGTGGGGAGGAGAGAGGGACAGAGAGCCTGCTTGCTTTAAAGGAGCAAAGCGGGAGAGGAGAGGAGCCTTCTCCCCTTATACCCCTCTTCTTCATTATTAGCAGCACCCTTCTCCACCCACCCCACGCATGCTTTTTCTCCCCTTATACCCCTCTTCTGCATTATTAGCAGCATCCTTCTCCTTGTCCCTTGAGTGCTTTTCCTTCCCTCCCCACTTAAAACGTGGTTACAAAGCACGGATCCACATGGATCCTCAGGATTTTTGCATTGGGCTACTCCAAACTCACTGTCAGATCACAGGTCTGTGGCCACAGCATGAACCACAAAAATCATACATCCACTGTTTCGTTCAGAATTTTTTTTTTCTTGTTTTCCTCCTCTAAAAACTACGTGCGTGTTATGGTCGGGTGTGTGTTATAGAACGAAAAATACGGTATATGGTTTATTTACACATGTATACAACCTGAGCCTACGATGGAGGGGTTCTCAGCATTAACGCACCAGGAGAGTCTTGTTTCTCCTGTAGCCGCAGCCTTGGATTTAAACCAAAATCAACCTCCCTCACTCCCCAGCTTTCTGCTCTGATTCTAACCCACATCGCTGCAACTCTAAACTCAGGCTTGGTCCTTCCAACTATCTATGAGTTGGGAGAAGGACTCTTCCCATTTGCCATCTCACACTTCATTTACTTGCTTACTTACTTACTTACTTACTTACTTACTTGATTACTTATTTATTATACTGCCCTGAAACCGCAGGTCTCAGGGTGGTTCACAGAACCCCTTTCCTTTGTTCTCCTAATGGCCCATCACTCAGGGATTCACCTCATCCGGAAACTAGCCTGGCTTATATTTTAACACTTGCTGGATCCAGGAGTTAGAAGGGTCTAGTCCATGGGTAGGCAAACTAAGGCCCAGGGGCCGGAACCAGCCCAATCGCCTTCTAAATCAGGCCCGCAGACAGTCCAGGAATCAGCATGTTTTTACATGAGTAGAATGTGTCCTTTAATTTAAAATGCATCTCTGGGTTATTTGTGGGGCATAGGAATTCGTTCTTTTTCCCCAAAAAAATATAGTCTGGCCCCCCACAAGATCTGAGGGACAGTGGACCGGCCCCGTGCTGAAAAGGTTTGCTGACACCTGGTCTAGTAATACAGCCTGCTCCCCCAAACTCATAACAATATCTCCATGAAAGCAACATACAAAAATTCATTATTTTAAAGTAAATTGCTTTGCAAAAAGGTGTACCATCAGGCAAAAGTGCATATAGACATGCATATGAGAAATTTGCATTAAAATGTAGATGAACTTTTAGGAGGACTTAAAAAAAAAAACCCAACTACTAACAGATATGAATTTAAGACTGTAAAAAAGAGAAACTGTGAGAAACTGATCTTGACAGATATGCCCATTCCTCACCCAGGTCCACCCACTCTGAAGAGACAGCCATACTCAGATTTTAGTTTGACGTTTAAGAAAGGATCCTCAGCCCTGGTTCCCAAGATTCAGGACAGATAAAATAAAGTGCTTCTTCATGCATCACATAGTTACGGAACTCACTCCCACAAGAGGCGTTGGAGTCACCAGCCAAGATGGCTTTAAAAGAGGATTAGACAAATTCATGAGGAGAGGCCTATGGAAGGTACCATGCTCTGCCTTGGCCTGATCCAGCAAGCCCTTCTTCTATTTCTTCTATTTCTTTTTTTTCTTCTTTTTAATATTTATACCCCACCCATCTGGCTGGGTTTCCACAGCTGGGTGGCTTCCAACAGAACACTAAAATACAATAAAATATTAAACATTAAAAGCTTCCCTAAACAGGGCTACCTTCAAATGTCTTCTAAAAGTTTGGTAGTTGTTGTTCTCTTTGACATCTGGTGGGAGGGCGTCCCACAGGGCAGGTGCCACTACCAAGAAGGCCCTCTGCCTGGTTCCCGGTAGCTTTGCTTCTCGCAGCGAGGGAACCGCCAGAAGGCCCTCAGCGCTGGACCTCAGTGTCCAGGCTGGACAATGGGGGTGGAGATGCTCCTTCAGGTATACTGGACCGAGGCCATTTAGGGCTTTAAAGGTCAGCACCAACACTTTGAATTGTGCTCGGAAACATACTGGGAGCCAATGTAGGTCTTTCAAGACCGGTGTTATATGGTCTTGGCGGCCGCTCCCAGTCACCAGTCTAGCTGCCGCATTCTGGATTAGTTGTAGTTTCCAGGTCCCCTTCAAAGGTAGCCCCACGTAGAGCGCATTGCAGTAGTCCAAGCGAGAGATAACCAGAGCATGCACCACTCTGGCGAGACAGTCTGCAGGCAGGTAGGGTCTCAGCCTGCGTACCAGATGGACTGGTAAACAGCTGCCCTGGACACAGAATTGACCTGCGCCTACATGGACAGCTGGGAGTCCAGAATGACTCCCAAGCTGCGCACCTGGTCCTTTGGGAGCACAGTTACCCCATTCAGGACCAGGGAGTCCTCCACACCCGCCCACCTCCAGTCCCCCAAAAACAGTACGTCTTGTCAGGATTCAATCTCAATCTATTAGCCGCCATCCATCCTCCAACTGCCTCTATCATTTGCCCCAGTATCTTGGACTCTATTGTCCTAAAGTTGCCTGGCCCTGGTGGCTGGGATGCTATCCTTCTCTAGAGGAACTCTCAACTAGCCGAAAGCCCCCAAAATTCTGCTGCTCTAGACAGCCACCTTTGTGGCTCTTTGGCTGGGCTGTTCATGTTCATGCACCTATCTGATTGAAGCGTCTTGAGACAGGAAAGGGAGGAGGAGAGAGAGAGAGAGTCCAAAGAGAAACTGGGCTGCAAAATAATAAGGAATGCAATAAAATAAAAATAAGGAGAAGGGCTGTGAGGGCGGACAACAGCATCAATATTTCAAGCGCAGTCGCGAAGTTGAGCAGCAAATATTTGCATCCGCAACATTTCTCATCATTGCATTCAAAGCAGCTCCCTCTCTAGATATATATTCAGATATAATTTCGCTCTTTTCTTCCATTCCCCTTCTCAGGGCTGAATGCAGCTGACATTTGGTGCTCGGGGAATTCATTTCAGCCGCCCCAGTCTGATTTCTAATTATGATGCAGGAGGCACAATTATGTCGCTCCTATGGGATGCTCATTATATAGCACATATGAATGTACCGCAATCAGGCACGTTTGTTGCTTGGGGCGGGGGCCAGAGCAAGCATGCACAGCCTTATTTGTGACATTTCCCGTGGACTCCCAACACCAGCTTCTTCCATGCATCAGCAAACCGAAGGCAGGGTGGGATTTCAATTGGCACGCAGTAGAATATAGGAGGATGCGGGTGGCGCTGTGGGTTAAACCACAGAGCCTAGGACTTGCCAATCAGAAGGTCGGCGGTTTGAATCCCCGCAACGGGGTGAGCTCCCATTGCTCGGTCGCTGCTCCTGCCAACCTAGCAGTTCCAAAGAACGTCAAAGTGCAAGTAGATAAATAGGTACCACTCTGGCGAAGGTAAACGGCGTTTCTGTGCGCTGCTCTGGTTCACCAGAAGCGGCTTAGTCCTGCTGGCCACATGACCCGGAAGCTGTATGCCGGCTCCCTTGGCCAATAAAGCGAGATGAGCACCGTAACCCCAGAGTCTGCCACAACTGGATCTAACAGTCAGGGGTCCCTTTACCTTTAGAATATAGGAAGCTATCTCAGAGCACTGATCCATCTAGCCCATTTTTGTCTACACTGACCGGCAGGGGCTCTCCAGGCAAGAGTTTTCCCCAGCCCTAGCTGGAGATGTTGTGGATTGACCCTGTGGCCTTCTGCATGCAATGCAGGTGCTCTATGACTGAGCTACAGTCCCTTCCCCACAGAGGGGGGAGAAAGGAGACAAAGAAAAAAGGAGCTTTGTGGATCTTTTGGGTCATAGTGAAAACCAGTTTCCAGAGAAGGAGAAGGACAGAGGCTGAGCAATTGCCTTCCCACTGAGGCCAAATGTGATGCAGACCCTCTCCCACCACCTTCCTCACAATGTACCACTACATCTGCTTGCATCCATCCTTTGTTGCCTTGGCCGCTTTTCCTTATCTACATTTAGGGTCAAGTGTGAACATTATCAGAGGTGCACAACTGCCATGGTCAGGAGCATCGTGTCCTGCTGGAATTCATGTGATCTCGCGAGGAGTGTTTCTGACACCTGAACAGGGAGGACAGGACATATTTATTTATTTTAAAGTATTTACTCATTTAGATGGACGCGGGTGGCGCTGTGGGTTAAACCACAGAGGTTCGAATCCCCGCAACAGGGTGACCTCCCGTTGCTCAGTCCAGCTCCTGCCAACCTAGCAGTTCGAAAGCACCTCAAAGTGCAAGTAGATAAATAGGTATCGCTCTGGCGGGAAGGTAAACGGCGTTTCCGTGTGCTGCTCTGGTTCGCCAGAAGCGGGTTAGTCATGCTGGCCACATGACCCAGAAGCTGTACGCCGGCTCCCTCGGCCAATAAAGTGAGATGAGCGCCGCAACCCCAGAGTCGTCCGCGACTGGACCTAATGGTCAGGGGTCACTTTACCTTTACTATTTACTCATTTAAACAAATCTACTGCTTAACTTCAAAAGCCACTCAGCAGTTTACCAAGATAAAATACAAAAAAAAACCAACTATAACAGGCTTCCTCAAACTCGGCCCTCCAGATGTTTTTGGCCTACAACTCCCATGATCCCTAGCTAGCAGGACCAGTAATCAGGGATAATAGGAATTGTAGTCTCAAAACATCTGGAGGGACGAGTTTGAGGAAGCCTGAACTAAAACATCAAACTTTGGTTTGAATGTCTGCTGGAATTATTATTATTATTATTTAAATCTACTGTAGGTACTGGAAGTTCAGTAAGGAAGGAGGGGGCCTGTCCAACCTCAGCTAGAAGAAATTCCATAAAATTGGTCCTGCAATGCTCCTGGTGTATATAAGGCAAGCCTTGGGGGGCCAAAGACAGTGTCTCCCCTGAAGGTCTCAATGACCAGGCAGGGGAATGAGAAATCAGATGGTTCTTGGGGTATCCTAGACCCAAACTGTTAAGGTGATTTGGGGCTCCCCTTTTAGAAAGGATGCCCAAAGCCGTAAGCCTTGAAGAACACAGGAGAACCCCAAATATTTTCTGAGTGTCAAATGCAAAGCGCTTTTGCATACATGTTCTTGTGCCTGCTGCTGACTACAGGACTTGGCCCAGTGACAGCTGTGTTTGCTGTACCTTTCAGGAGCTTTGAGTCACTCAGGCCCATTGGTTCTTATCTCCGCACTGAAAACTCTGAAGGCAGACATAAATCTGAGTCCTCCTTGGGATGGTTGAGATGCTTTTAAATTGGTTTTGAATTCTGAATTCGTTGTGACTGACAACAGCAGTGTTACGGGAAAGAGATGGAGGGCTGCCTAGACTGGAGTTCAGCTTTCCACAGAGTTTTATGGGGCCTTAAAGATAGGCAGACTGATCGTGGCCTGAGTCAATTTCAACAGATACAGGAGAGGAAGATGAGTGATAACTTGTGGGTGAGCAACTGTGCCTGGGGTTCATGTCTGCTCTGTGCCTTGACTCACCCAAGTGCATGTACATCTTGTCTGACAGGAAGCAGGTAGCTGTTGTTACCTTGGGACAGGATTTTCCATCTTCAGGAGATGAGTCAGATGGGGAACTGCATCTGGGGCCACCCCCCAGAAACATGGGGGAGAGCCGTGGATCAGTAGCATGGCATCTCTTACTTAAAACAATCTCATGCCTTCCGTTTAGCAGTGTGTTGAACAAACTGATCTGGGAAGCCATGGAAGATGTCTTGGAAAAGACTTTGCATGCTTGCTGTGGTCCCAACCCAAGCAAGACATAAGGCAAGGATGGGGAAGTTTTCTGGCCCAGTGGGTCAGATCTTTCGCCTCCCCACCCCCACCCCATAGGCCAACTTTGACACCCCATAGGCCACTCACCTGCCAGTCACCTGGTGTCACTATTAGCTTGTAGGCTGGAGGTTCCCTACTCCTGTCACAAGGGGGCAGCAAGAGTGAATGGAAGTGATCCAAGCATGAGGGGGTAGCAAGGGAGAGTGGGTGGAGTCCTTCAAAAAAGAGCAGAAGAGCGTTGAGCATATCTGGGCAATAGTTCATATTTCAGTTATAAAGTCATTAACCTTTTTCCTCATCTCATGGGTACCTTGTCAATCCTGTGTAAGCCTGCTGCTATTTTCTGGTTATTTCAACATAGTCTACATGCAAATGAATGCAAAAATCTGGTTCACTTATTCTAGAGAGTAGTGAAGAAATGCTAGCGAAAAGCGGGGGGGGGGGGCGTATTAAAAATGAGAGCAACAATCTCCTTTTGTGTCAATTGCAACTTCTTGGCTTCGCTGCTATGGTTACCACTTTGTTAATTTTATCTCTATTTAAAAGAAAACAATAACAAAACACCTTTTGAAATGTTTGAAGTGCTGAAATGTCATCTCGCCTGAATATGAAAAGATGCCTGTCTTTCTCTGAAAATAAAGGACCCATCTAGGAAACCTGCAGCAGAACGGGAGGCGGGGGTATCTCTTTTCTGATGTGCTATTCTTCCCCTCTCTCCCGCCGCCCCAATCACTGCTCTCTACCATGAGATGATCCACAAAACAGGCACAATGTCAAAAACCGGGATGTGAAATCAAATGAGATGCCAATCAATAATGCCACCCTCCCCGCTCTCCAAGGATATATATGTATGTTTTTCTCATTGGATTTTATGTTGTCTTTGCAGCTATTTATGTTGTCTTTGCTATTCTTCCTTAACATTGGTGGTATATAGTTTGCTGCAAATAAAATAAAGAAAGGCAGGGGAGAATCTGGGTTGCATCCAACTAAGTACAGTGGTCCCTCTGGATGTGAACGGGATCTGTTCCGGAGCCAGTAAATTAGACAAATTCATGGAGGATCTGCTCTACCTTCACTGTTGGAGGCAGTATGGTTCTGAATACCAGTCGCTGAGAATCACAAGTTGGGAGAGTACTGTTACACTTAGCTCCTCCTTGTGAACTTTCCATCAGGATCTGTTTGGCCACTGTCAGAACATGATGCTGGACTAGATGGCCCGTTAGCCTGATCCAGTAGGGCCCTTCTTATGTACTTATTCCAACCAGGCACAGAACACTCAAGCAAGACTAGTAATGAGCGTGTTCTGGAAAGATGAGGTGCAGTTGAGGAGGGGGTTGCCCTGGGCCAAATCCCAAGAGCCAGATAGTCTAGAGGGCCTTACTTGCTTCTCAAACTTCAGATTCCATGCTCCTGGCTTTCACAATTGTGTGCCACACACACGCTCACCAACAGCTCACTCCCTAGGGAGCATGATCTGGTTAATTTTGTAATCACATGGTTGCAAATCCTCAGAAAAGCCTAGGGGCTCTCTATGAGTGACGAATTGAAGGTCTCAGAACTCTCCAGGACCTTTGAGCTGCCACTGAGGGTGAGCAATTGGGATCCTGTCAGGATGAATGGGAGTTGTTTCTATACAGGACCATAACCTCCAACATTTCTCTAATGAAAATAGAGACGTCCTATTCAATAATAATAATAATAATAATAATAATAATAATAATAATAATAATAATAATATCCCACCCATCTGATTGGGTTGCCCCAGCCACTGGGGTGGCTTCCAACATATATAAAAACATAATAAAACATTATACTTTAAAAAATAAACTTCCCTATGCAGGGCTGCCTTCAGATGTCTTCTAAAGGATGTATAGACACTTTATCTCCTTGACTCGGTGGGTCACATAGCTCCACACCCTCCAATATTTCTCTGATGAAAATAGGGACATCCTAGGGAAAAGCAGGATATCCCAGGATCAAGTCAGAAACCAGGACGGCTTCTGTATATCTGGGGCTGTCCCTGGAAAATAGGGACCCTTGGAGGGTCTACAGGACTGGGTTTTGAACCAAAAGGCAGGAAGAATTTAGTCCACACAACGATGACCAAGGAGGGGGTCAGGATGGGAGAGCCATTTGCTCACAATTGTTATTCAAGGACACCATCGGCCTCCTCCTCCTCCTCTGTCTACTTTGCATGGAACAGGAGCCACACGTTAGGTCAGAGGCCTAGCAAGAGCCTGGGGCTAAACTAATTATTGTGATTTGCTCGTCTTCCGTAATTAATCGAGGGAAAGCTTAAGGCTGTTAGCAGCTTTAAAGAAAGTAAATCTGAAGGGCCAATTAATTAAAAGCAGCAGTGTTTAATGAGGACCTTTTGCTTCCCTCGTGTTGATTGTTATATTTGTCAAGAAAGTTACCACTTCCCACTGTCTGTCAAGATCTCATCTGAGCTTGTAAAACAGATCTTCTTAATGCCTGGGCGCTTTAACCACTTGACACAGGGAACAAAAGCTTTCGATTACAAAGCAGTTTACAGAGATTATAATGGAATGAACTACGACCACACTCCTTTCCCCCTACCACATAGGCACACGGCACACTTTTTCAACAATCAATTGAAGGTAACAGCTGAGTTCAAATGGGAAGTGTTAAGATCAGAATGTCAGTCCTGCTGGCAGAGATAATGTCCTGCAGCAAATGACCCTGGAGATGGAGTTGCCAGAACTTCAGCATGCAGCTAAAATGACAGAAATGATTTCTTGGAAATAGGAGGCAATTTCCCTTCCTTCCCAAGTCTTACATGCCATGAACACTCGATACAGGGAAAGAGATACACCCTGGAGTCATTTTGGCCCGGTGCATCTCAATCTTTTTAAACAACAGCCATGGCCTTTTGGCAGAACCTAGTACAGTGGTACCTCTGGTTACAAACTTAATTTGTTCCATTCTTAACCTGAAACTGTTCTTAACCTGAGGTACCACTTTAGCTAATGGGGCCTCATGCTGCTGCCACCAGCGCACGATTTCTGTTCTCATCCTGAGGTAAAGTTCTTAACCTGAGGTACTACTTCCAGGTTAGCAGAGTCTGTAACCCAAAGTGTTTGTAACCTAAGGTGTTTGTAACCCGAGGTACCACTGTACCTGCTGGGACCTGCTGTTGAAGGATAGGTAATAAATGTAATAATATTAGCACCATTGATGGAAGCAAGAAGAGTTACCGTTGATTGAAGAATGGAGGATGAAGTTAATGGACTATGCAGAATTAGATAAACTAACAGGAAGGATTCAAAACCGGCGAGACCAGAAATTCACGGAAGATGGACTATTTCAAAAGTAATTGTGAAGAGCAGATGACGTTTGTAGGGTTGCAAGAAGTTTTGTGAGGAGTATTATTAGAAGTATTGTAAAAATAGACAAGGGGGAGGATGATTTGTTAAGAGATGTAAAGGCAATATAAAGTTAAGAAATGCATAAGAAGTGGTTAAAAGGGTGGATCATCAGAGGTGCTGATGGAAGTCCAAAAAGATTGTATAAGTTTTGTAGTACATTTTATAATTTATATGTTAAAATTAATTTTAAAATATTATAAAAAATAATAATATTGGCACCCTTGAGGTACCTGTCACTGCCTCATAGACGACACTGCAGAGGCCCTTGGACCAGCTCCTCCTCTTTGCTGTCACTTTCTGTTTACTTTCTTGGGTGGCTACTTACACATCACCAAAAAGGGAGGGAATGCATCACTGTAAGACAGGGACACAAATTTATGGAGAAAATGCTTGTGCTAATGTGTGTTTGCATGTAAATTAAGAAATAACAGGCTGTATCCAGGCAGAGGGCCTTCTCGGTTGTGGCGCCCGCCCTATGGAACGCCCTCCCATCAGATGTCAAAGAAATACATAGCTATCTGACTTTAGGGAAGTTTTTAATGTTTGATGTTTTATTGTGTTTTTAATATTCTTTTGGGAGCCACCCAGTGTGGCTGGGGAAACCTATCCAGATGGGTGGGGTAAATTATTATTATTATTATTATTATTATTATTATTATTATTATTCCAATATTCTCGGTCTGCTCGCATTAAAGCTCGTCTGTCTGCTAGCACAAAGACTTTTATGCCAGCAGACAGGTGAGCTTTAATGTTGAATGCGCAGCAGAGGAATCCAACACAACTGTTGTGTTATCGCAGGGGTCAGCAAATTTTTTCAGCAGGGTCCCGGTCCACCAACCCTCAGACCTTGTGGGGGGGTTGGACTATAAGCCATCCCCCCCCCCACGACTCTCCCCTACCTTCTCCACAGCACCGGATGAGCCCCGGTGGCTGTTTACCTGTGTCTTGCAAGTGACAGGGGCTGGTGGTGGCAGTGGTGGAGGGACGATGAGAGGCACACGAAAGGACTCCATAGAGGGGCTGCTTAAAATGGCAGCCGCTCAAGCACTGCTGCTGCTGGCACCAACAAAGCCCAGCCCCCTTTCTCCTCTAGGCAGGGCAGGGAGAAGCCAGGAGGAGGGAGGAGGAGGAGGCGGTGCCGTGTGAGTGAGAGGGGGGGGAGGGAAAGAATACGCACGCTGGCGATCCACACGGCGATTCCCGGACAGTCCACGGGCCGGATCCAGAAGGCAATTGGGCCTGATCCAGCCCACGGTCCTTAGTTTGCTGACCCATGTGCTAGTGGAATCTCACTGGTGCTGTTGATTGTGCAACGAAGTTACCAGCATTACTATGCATTCTCTTGCACGACAACCTCTGCTTAGCACAAAACATTTCACCAGCAGAGCAACTATACCACTGAGTGGCTTTGAATATATGCTATACAGTGGTACCTTGGGTTAAGTACTTAATTCGTTCTGGAGGTCCGTACTTAAAAGGATGGAAGAACCAAGGAGATGTAGAGAACCAAAGAAAGGGAAATAGGATATTGGTGAAGGATAGGTTGGGAAGTCTATACAGTGGTACCTTGGGTTAAGAACTTAATTCGTTCCGGAGGTCTGTTCTTAACCTGAAACTGTTCTTAACCTGAAGCACCACTTTAGCTAATGGGACCTCCTGCTGCTGCCACGCCACCGGAGCACGATTTCTGTTCTCATCCTGAAGCAAAGTTCTTAACCTGAAGCACTATTTCTGGGTTAGCAGAGTCTGTAACCTGAAGCGTATGTAACCCGAGGTACCACTGTATTGGATACAACCCAATGATTGTGACTTAAGTCCATTGATTGTAATGGGTATACTCTGCATATGACATAGCTGGAGACAACCCAACAATTTCAACACATAAGCAATGCATCTCACTACAGTGGGGAAGACTGTGGCCAGGTATACCTGCTCAATGTGATGTCCAGGTGCTCACTGTTGCTGGACAAGCTCCCTTCTGCTCTTTATCCTTAAACCAAATTTTGACTGGGCAGCCCTGGGAAGGACTTCTTCCAATAGTGTGCTCTGCCAAGAAGGGTTCTTGCTAAAGAAATATAGTAACATGTCAAACAGCTTCCAAAGGCTGTGTTCCGAGGGAACTTTCCCCACATCATTTCCTGAGCTGTTATTTTGTGTGATCTTTCACACAATATAAAAGACATTTCTGAAAACGTGGAAGTTAAGTGCGCATTTCTGGGTTAACTGTTCCCAGAAAAAAATCAATTTGCAACATTATTAACTCAGGAATTCATAGGTGTTTCATGCTGTAACATCATGTCACAAAATTGGAGGCATTTTTCCAGTATAAAGTTCTTTTCCACAGCTTCAAATTTAGTGTGACTAGGTGGTCTATTGATCAAAACACCCATAACACAACAGGTACTGCAGCGTCAAAGCACTGTTAGAAAGCAGGAAGGAAGCACTGGCATTACAACCAGTAAAACTAACACAATAAACCCCACATCTAAATGAAGCCCAAGTTTTAACAAAGTACCCATTAAGAACAAAGAAATAGAGACTGCCCCTTGTAAACAGGAATACGTTTCAGCTCTCCCTCCCAAACACTGGAATCTCAACAGCCTTGCAGCACAGATCATTTTGTGACATGACATAATCGGCCAGGAATTGACAGGTTAAGGTAAAGGTAAAGATGACCCCTGACCATTAGGTCCAGTCGTGGCCGACTCTGGGGTTGCGGCGCTCTTCTCGCTTTATTGGCCGAGGGAGTCGGCGTACAGCTTCCGGGTCATGTGGCCAGCATTGCTAAGTCGCTTCTGGTGAACCAGAGCAGCACACGGAAAAGCTGTTTACCTTCCCGCCGGAGCGGTACCTGTTTATCTATTTGCACTTTGACGTGCTTTCGAACTGCTAGGTTGGCAGGAGCAGGGACCGAGCAACGGGAGCTCACCCCGTTGCAGGGATTCGAACCGCCGACCTTCTGATCTGCAAGTCCTAGGCTCTGTGGTTTAACCCACAGCACCACCCGCGTCCTGCGTTGACAGGTTAGTTGACCTTATTTTAGCCTTTTGATACTCCAAATTGCTTTAGAGTGCATTTTAATTATGGTGTGTTTTTAATTATGGTATATTTTAATAACAGCATGCAAGTGATTTTTCAAAATGTTTTGTAAACTGCTTAGATGCTTATTTTTGCATTAAGCAGCATATAAATTAATAAATGAAAGCAACAGCAATAACAACTCTGGAAAATGGCAACAACTGAAAAGTTGGCACATCAAAGAAAATGAGTGACCTGACAATCACTTGACATTGCCCAGCAATGATGATGATGATAGTAATAATAGCAACTTGCAGTTTAGCAGTGTAAAAATGAAACATAGCAGTGATACCCTGGCTGTTAATTAAGTTCAGGGATCATCTGTACTATCGTACTAATCAAAATAGGAAGATGCAACCAGGGAGAAGAGTCGGTGGAAGAAGATTGGAAGAAATTTAAAGACTATTTACAGAAATATTGTAAAATTAATGAATGTTAGAATGATGTTGGAATGAAGTTAAGTGGTTTTAGCAGCAATGTTATTAAGGTTTATATAAAAATGGATTGTTAATAGATGGGAATTTGAAGTAATAATATACTAAGATTAAGGATTAAGATAAGAACAAAAAGGGAAAGGATTTGCTGAATTAATTAACTGATTTGGGATGCAAAAAAGGGAGGTGTGAGGAGGTCCGGGAAACAAGTGAATGAAAGACAAGATATGGAAATACTGATTTGTTTTTAATTGTAATTCTATTTTTTCTGTTTTTTGTATTTTATTTTCTCTTTTTTATTTTTGTTTTTTTGTATTATTGTAATTTTGTTTGAAATTTTAATAAATATTATTTTTAAAAAAGAAAATAGGAAGATGCATTATGCTGAGTCAGACTGTTGGTCCATCTAACTTAATATTGCTGACACCAACTAGGACATATTTTCTTATATATATTTAGCAGGGTTTTGAAAATCTTGGAAGCTGGAGCTACCTCACCCACACCCATCATCTGTCTCATTCTAGCACTAGCGTTTTAATTTGTTTTTTAAAGGTAAAACACGTACGAGTCCCAAAGAAAAAAATGTTCCTTACTTACAGTTACTTCATATTCACAAGGTTGGCTTTGGGTTCTGATTCTACATCGTGGGAAGAGGTTTCATGGCTGCTTCATGCAAGAGGGGAGAGGGAGAGCAGAAGGAACAGGCAGAACTTAGTGGGCAACCACAAAGTGTCTTTTCCATGACTAACTGTCTGTCTGAGCCCTGCCCTCTACTAACTAGAAGCATGCAAGGTTGCTTATACCCAACAGATGCTGGAGAATGAACCTAGGCCCATCTGTTTACAAAGCAGATGTTCTACCACTGAGCTACAGCCCTTCCCCCCAAATATTCCTTCTAACATTCAAAATGTATGTGGACCTTAGAAGATGGAGCAGCTGCAACCATGGCATGGCAGTTTTCCTTCTTCTCCAAGCCCCCTCGTAATATGCAGCCCATGTACTCTGTGACCAGCTTGCCCCTCATCTCTGAGCATCTCTTAATGGTCCCAGCATGTTCTCTTTCCATCCACCTGCACTTTGCTGCTTTAACATGAGGCAATCGACATGTAAATCATAACCCTCCATCTGTTCCTAACTTGATCACATGTGGTGGGGGAATTATAATAAAATGGTGCCCCAGGGAGTTCAAGTGCCTGGCCCATGCTCTCTGGCGGAGAGTGGATCTTAATTGCATATCCAAATCCACTGTTTTCTTTGCCAAGGTCCTGTGGTTCAGAAGGGATCAATCCAGCCGTCAGAGTCCAGCAGCAGCTTTCTAATCCAGATTATCTAAGGCCTGGCTGTCTGCTCCTCTCCAGTTTGGAAGCACAATCAATGATGCAATGTTATTCCTTCCTTCCAGGCAGCAACATAAAAAAAACCACCCTCTGATGGATGCAGAACAGATAAACAGAGCTTTCAACCATCATTTTTAAATAATAAAGCAGGCAGACTAAGACTAAACTGTAAAGCAGACTGAATCTCTATACAGCAGAGCAAACCTGAAATGTTGGCCTTGATTTTAACTTTAGTTTCAATATGTGATGGGTGGAGAAAATGTTTTTATTTTATTTTCCAGTGTGTTTAATCCATTATTCAAATACAAACTCGCTCCAGTTGAGAGATGGGGAGAAGTTCAGGGCCTTCCTGAAACATTGAGCAAACCAAAATTGCATATACAATATGTCTGTTAAGAGAAATGTGTGCTCAACTGCTCAAATTTTGCAGAGACTGATTGGTTATTTAAGGGGTGAGGTGATCGTCCAGGTATCCTTGTCCCAAGCTGTTTGGGCTTTAGACACCAGAACCAGCACCTTGAATTTACCCTGGTAGTTAATTGGCACCCAATGCAATTAGGTACAAATATATGAGTTTTGACTCCTGTTTAACTATTAAGGCAACAACTGCTGTCAACAGATCTCTTCTTCTCTATGAATTTGTCTAAGCTGCTATTCAGCCATCTAAGCTAGTGACTATCACTGCATCTTGTGGCAGAGAATTCCATAAATTACCATATTTTCTGCTCTGTAAGACTCACTTTTTCCCTCCTAAAAAGTAAGGGGAAATGTGTGTGCGTCTTATGGAGCGAATGCAGGCTGCACAGCTATCCCAGAAGCCAGAACAGCAAGAGGGATTGCTGCTTTCACTGTGCAGCGATCCCTCTTGCTGTTCTGGCTTCTGAGATTCAGAATATTTTTTTTCTTGTTTTCCTCCTCCAAAAATTAGGTGCGTCTTGTGGTCTGGTGCGTCTTATAGAGCGAAAAATACGGTAACTACTTCTGGGGAAAGCATGGAAGTCATGCTTTCAAATATCAGGTGTATCAGGGCAGGATGTGAATCCTAGGTTCAAGTGTGGGTTGGTTTTCAGAAAGAAAGAAAGAAAGAAAGAAAGGAAGGAAGGAAGGAAGGAAGGAAGGAAGGAAGGAAGGAAGGAAGGAAGGAAGGAAGGAAATGTCTCTGTTAGTGGTCCCCCATGGCTCAACACGGGCCTTATAAGTACTAGAAGGTGTGCATTCAATGCTGTGCTTTCAAGACTCCAGAACTCCCTCTCAAATGAGAATAGATACATGACCTTCCAGGTACATGACTTAATACTTTCTAGTCCCAGCAGACCTGTTAAGATAGGTACTCTTTTGCGTGAAGGAACAGAGAGAATCAAGAGTCATGATTAAATGACAAGACATATTCCAGCCAGGCAAACAGGACAGTGAGTGGGATGTCTAGCATAAGGTTGTGGCCCAGGGAGAATATCAAGGACCAGAAAGAGAGGTTTGCAGGGCCACATGTGGCGCCTCGGGCTTGAGGTTCTCCACCTCACTATAGGTCAAATGGCGTAGGGCACATCCCATTCTTGAGAAGAAGAAACCATGCAACAAGTTAATACCTTTGTGAGTTTTATGAATTGCTTATCAAGAGTGAATGCATTGCATGCATGGAGAATTAGAGGCAAGCATCTCCGTCTCCCCTGCCATAAGGAGATGCTCAGCAGCACGTTTGCAACTGTGTCGACACCGAATTCTTCATTGCTCTGCACGTGAAGATAAGTGCCAGACTCAGGCATCATGTACTCTTTGCTGTACAATAGAGAATACTTTGAGAAGTGCTCCCTGGGGCACTTCAGTCATCACCGTGCAATGAAGCACAATGAGACATGTGAAAAGCCTTGGCAGTTGTTTTATGTCTGATTGGTGCTTTCATGAATAGTGGCATCAGTAATTCTTCCTTTATGTTGATGGCTGAGAAAACTCCAGCGACTCTTAATATGCTCAAGAGGTTAACCCTTAATCTGCTCAGACATCTGGCAGTCTGCTCCAAGTCCCTGAAGAAATTAGGATAGAAGCTGGGCTGAATCCCACACCCCACAGATTTCTGCAAGGCTCTCTCCCACAGGACCCTCCATCTGCTAAAAGATGGGCTTTGCCTCTGCTCGTGAGTTTGCCCTCGTGGTATTTTTAAGTGGGGCAAATCTTTGCAAATCCCCAGGAGTGGGAATTCTGAGAAGGGAAGGGGAAAGGGGGGGGGAGAGATAAAAGGGAAAATAAAGGGAGAAAGATGCGGAAAAGGAGAGTGGGGAGGGAAGGAATGTGGGAAATACACATAATGCACAAAGGCCCCACTATCCGAACACAATACATTCTCAGGAAATGGTTTGTTAGGAAAGTGTTCACATAATAAGCTGGCGATTTCCATTTGTTCCTATGGGAAAATTTCTAATACGTTCCCAACCCAGTGGAATTTTGACCACAAAATGATGAAAAGGTTGTGGAAAACCCAGGAAAACCCTCTGAAACCTTGCAAAAGGCAAACTAGGAGGGGGGAGAGACATATTATTTCTGACCTCTCCCCCGTCTTCCATTCCTCTCTCCCACCATGGTTTCTGGCGAAACGGCTGCCACAGACCAGCAAAGCACAAATAAGTAAAGCTTATTTATGGCTGCTTATTTGTTTACAGTACTACACACAGGGCTAGCTGTTCGGATCTCTGACTCTGTGGTTTGTATTGCAAGGTTTGGGGTACTAATGTTTGGATAAGTGAATTTTCATATAATGAGCATTTGGATAGCGGCACCTGTGTGAACAAGAACTCAGGGACATTCAATAAAACTAAATCTTCAAGAACACTGTCCAACATCTCGTCCTCTGTCGTCCCCTTCTCCTTGTGCCCTCCATCTTTCCCAACATCAGGGTCTTTTCCAAGGAGTCTTCTCTTCTCATGAGGTGGCCAAAGTATTGGAGCCTCAGCTTCAGGATTTGTCCTTCCAGTGAGCACTCAGGGCTGATTTCCTTCAGAATGGATAGGTTTGATCTTCTTGCAGTCCATGGGGCTCTCAAGAGTCTCCTCCAGCACCAATTCTTTGGCGATCAGCCTTCTTTATGGTCCAGCTCTCACTTCCATACATCACTACTGGGAAAACCATAGCTTTTACTATATGGACCTTTGTTGGCAAGGTGATGTCTCTGCTTTTTATGATGCTATCTAGGTTTGTCATCGCTTTTCTCCCAAGAAGCAGGCGTCTTTTAATTTCGTGACTGCTGTCACCATCTGCAGTGATCATGGTGCCCAAGAAAGTAAAATCTTTCACTGCCTCCATTTCTTCCCCTTCTATTTGCCAGGAGGTGATGGGACCAGTGGCCATGATCTTCGATTTTTTGATGTTGAGCTTCAGACCATATTTTGCACTCTCCTCTTTGACCCTCTACAATTCTATTATTCTCCAAGGCTCTTCCTAACAGGCTCTGTTGCAAACCTTTCATCCATGAGTGTGTGTGTGTGTGTGTGTGTGTGTGTGTGTGTGTGTGTGTGTGTTTTAAATCCAGGCCAGAACATTTTGAAATTATTACAGTCCACTTGCTCTGTAATTATAAAAACCTGAAATTACTTTGAAGCTTCAGCTATGCAAGAGGAATGCTGCAATTACTCCACCAAGCCATTTGCAACCTAATTATCTGCGGGTGTCATATGCTTATATTTGCGCATAAATGGGAGCCGTTTAAGGGCGAGCCATGACCAAAAGTATACCTCCAGGCTCCTCCGTTAATATGCTTGGCCTCTTGAAACGATCTCCAATAAACTAAGAAAACAATAATCATACGTTACACACTGCTTTAATGGTTGGCTCTGCGGCAGGGGTGCTTCCAGTTGAAGGAAACCCAAAGAGGGGGAGGAAAGGAGGTTAGTGAGTTATAGCTCAGCAACACTGAAGTTATTAGCACTTGCATTCTGGTTCAGAGAGAGAGTAATATTCTGGCAAGTAGAACAGGCTCAGTGCTCTTGTATCTCCTGAGAGTTAACCTCTAATTATGACTAAGGGCATGTACTTGCAGAAAATTCACATCCAAAGGCAGGTCTTGGATGTGCTTATTTATGCCATCATATCCCTGACAACCCCAAAGGCCCCATGGAAAGATTACATGGATTCTTTGCCTAACCACAGAGCAGGTGTAAGTAACTAGCCATGCCAGAGGAGGGTTTTTGTTGGCATATAATACCCACAGAAACATTGGTTCACCTGTATGGGAAAGTCGCACCCAACCAATTCTAAATGGGGCTACATGCCCCTTAAAACAGAGGTGAGAAACCAGGGCTGGATCTACACTGATCTGTAAAAACACTATTAAAGGCTATATTAAAAAGTTATATAGCTCTCAGAGTAATTTCCCATTGCTGACAGATCGCTGCTCTGCAGCGCCCACTGGCATCACATTTTTATAACACATTTTTAACGTTATAACCAAGCAGTGTAGATTCACTTCAAATCTCTCTACCTAGCTCTCAGAACTTCTTTCAGGCCACACCCTTCAGTCACCCTGCTTTGCACCCCAAAGGCTTTTCCCTGGCCTGATCATGTGTCTTGCTTGCCTGGACGGAGGTCAGAATGTGTGTGTAGAAACTAGCCTTACCATACAAAGGCAAAATTTACATGGATTGCCCCACCTCTGGCCCTGCCCACCACTGACATGCAGCCTTTGGAAGGTTGCCTTGCAGGAAATGTTGTCTTCAAGATGAAAAATGGTTCCTTATCCCTATCTTTAAAGGATTGGGTTCATAGTTTGGGGATGCACATTGCTCCAGCTTTGTCCATTGAGGGACAGATGGCCTCTGAGGCAGAGTGTCTTCCACTAGTTGAGGCCAGTGCACCAGCTGCAACCTTTCCTGAACAGAGATAGTCAAAGTTAAATGAGTCGAATGCATTTAGAACCAGGCACCATCCTCAACACCACACCACCCCTTCCTCAGCATTAAATCTAGGAGAAAGTGCAGACTTTCAAAAAGAAAATCCTATCCATAGTTTTTATATTCTTATACATAGGACTGGTATTTTATGAGACAGCGGTGTACAAATACTTTTGTAAAGTAAATAAGCAAATAACATTTCTTCAAACTTCTTGTGCCATCCTTGAATCATATAACACTAACACCTCAAGGGCAACACGTTGGCTACTCCTGAGACAGGGCAAAAGCAGAGTCATTCGCTACAAAGCAGCATATTGGATGCCCACATAAGATCCCCAGAGAGAATCTCTGCACCCTCAAGGTGCCTCCAATCAATTCTTATCTGCCCATTCATAACAAGGGTTGTCAGTCACCTTTCCCAACTTTGACAGGCATCTCGAAAGACAGAGAGGTCCCCACATATTTCCTAACCATTCAGTCCCATCAGCTGATTTTTCCTACTGGCTGATCATCAACAGGCAGGTTGCTGTTCTATCACCTAGCAATGTGATCAAAGAAAGGAAGGAGATATAGGAATTACTTGTCATTGTGGACACACTCACACGTACACACCTCCTATACTATGTATACAACTTGGAACCAGGAGACCTGAAAGATCATCTTTCTCGTATGTACCAAACTGATCACCTAAGCTCTGCAGGTACCATTTTATCAGAAGGCCTGTTCTGCACAAAGCAGGAATTGGGAACCTACCCTTTGGAATTCTCCCTGGTTAAATATTAGATTGGCACCTTGTTTGTGGTCCTTTTGGCACTGACTGAATACTTTCCTTTCCCAATAAACCTTTCAAGTAGAGCTCTTTCCTAGTCTTCATCAGTATTGACATTTGTTTTTAGATGTGTTACTTGTTTTATCATTTGTATGTCTGCTGCCCTTTGGAACATAGAGTGGAATTTCTATTATTATTATTATTATTATTATTATTATTATTATTATTATTATTATTATTTGACCCCCTTATGAAAGCTGATGGTAAACAGTCTTTGGCAATGCTGTTTTTCTATTACACTTGAACGCTTTGGTTTTCCCAAGGGACAGGAAATGGGTGTGCTGTATTTCTTTAACAATATATGCCACATGAGAAAGAATAAAAGTTAGTAATTGTTCCCACGGTGATACTCCTCTTTTAAAACTTAATTAAAACCCTTTAGTCGGCTTGCCCACCCCTGCCTCCTTCGTCTCTCTCCTCCCATCTCTACTCTGCTCGCCGTAAGAACATGTTCCTTTCAGAGTGGGAAGATTAAATACACTTTCATGTTATCCAGAACAAATTAAAAATTAAACAAAGTCATTTAGCTGCTTTTGAAATACGCCTTTTGTGTTTCCACACTTTCTGTTGCCTGTCATTTGAATTGGAAAGCAAACAGATGTCCCGGCGTGCTTGAAGGCACAATCGGGCGGAGATACTGTTAAAAATAGCTTCAAATAAATCCTCAAATCTAAACAATAATGTTACAGGTAGCAACAAGGAAGGGAAGAACAATCTGGCATCCGGCTTCCCTATCCCAACCCTGTGTGATATTGTTGTGCAAAACTGGAGATGAGAAAGAGGTTTGCACATCAGTTTATCTCAAGTTCATTTCAAAATCCTGTCATTTTGCCTGTTGATGCAACTTTGAACCAGAGAAAGAGGGGGAGATAAAGATAAGAATATCACAACTGACATAAACAGAACTGGGGAGGGTTTGGAGGAGTCTTTGGATAACGTGGCTGTGAAAGACAATGCAAACATGATAGCGTTACTCTTGTTACCTGGTAGAAATTCTCCCAGATTTGCCGGCTCTTTCAGTGGCTGGCAGCACAACCCTATCTATGTGTGTTTACTCAGAAATCGTTTCCAATCAAGTGGAACGCCATACCAATTCAACATAAAGTTCCATATAATAAAAATGTAAGACCGTCATCACGCAGCCCACACTGGAGCATTTGCAGTGGGTTTTTTCTGGGGGGTACTCAAGGGTACCCAATACTAGCACGTCCACACACACACACACACACACACACACACACACACCAATGTTAAGTTATTACTGTAACAACTTCATGGTGACTACCAGCACCTTTTTCTTTTCTTTTTTGTAATACCACATCACAATCCTGGATTTGCATGAGGTCTAGGCGGGATAGGGGACCAAAGTGAAGACACATTCCACAAGAGCAGTGGGCATGGCATGGGATCAAGAAGGGAAGGACACTGAGAGGGGGAAAGTGGCTGATAAAAACAATGACAGAAGTTTGAGCAAAGTACCTTCGTTATTTACCGCACAAAGTGTGGTTAGGATTGCATTTGCAGAGTGGAGAAGCTGCCACAGGCACAACTCAGAGAAACTGCAACCAAGTATGCACTGGATGCAGTGGAAAGCTTTTGTCAAGCCTGCTTTCAGCAGAGGAGAGCCCAGGGAGGAGACCCTCTGGGCACCAGGGAAAGTTTCTATGGGTGCATGTGTGACCGTGGTCAGCACACTGGCAACCCCTGTTTCAGGGTCTGGGTCCAGATAAAAAAGGTAAAGGTAAAGGTAAAGGTACCCCTGCCCGTACGGGCCAGTCTTGACAGACTCTAGGGTTGTGCGCCCATCTCACTCAAGAGGCCGGGGGCCAGGGCTGTCCGCAGACACTTCCGGGTCACGTGGCCAGCGTGACGAAGCTGCTCTGGGGAGCCAGCGCAGCACACGGAACGCCGTTTACCTTCCCACCAGTAAGCGGTCCCTATTTATCTACTTGCACCTGGGGGTGCTTTCGAACTGCTAGGTTGGCAGGCGCTGGGACCGAGCAGCGGGAGCGCACCCCACCGCGGGGATTCGAACCGCCGACCTTTCGATCGGCAAGCCCTAGGTGCTGAGGCTTTTACCCACAGCGCCACCCGTGTCCTCTGGGTCCAGATAGTTTGCTTCAATCCAGACTCTACCTTTCACCAGTCATGTAATAGAAGCAGAAACCATGGTACTCATTATTGGCCTGGCGAGAGAAGATCCAGTGTCAAGTCCAGGATTTTGGGAGAAGGGCCTTGGGCAAGGCACCAGAAACCAGAAGGAGCCAATGTAGTGCCTATCAAATATTGTTTGATACCAACTCCCATCAGCTCTAGTCAGTTTGGCCAACAGTTGGGTTTATAGGAGGTTGAGTCTAAGGTGTCATGCCTAGCCCTGGTTGAGTCCTGACATTGAGTCCTTGGAGGATGAACCAGACACGACACAGGTCATGAAACCTGAGGAGCAGGCATTGGTGTCCTGGAACCAATGGCGAGGATCCCCTTGAGGGGCCTTCCCACTGTGTGGAGGGAGAGTTTTGCTAAAGAACCCTTGGAGCTATCTGAGGAAGGGGTGGAGCCATAACACACATCTATGGACCTAGAATCATTGCACAGCTAATATGTATGGGGTCTTCTTGTGAATAAACAATATCTAGAACTTCTTTGCTCTCCACCTCCTCTCACTTGGCAGAAATACTGGCTCAGGGCCTTCAAAGCATATCTGAAGGTTCCAGGAGGCGTATACAGGCATTCATCCAGGTAACCGACTTCCAAGGCATTCAGCCCTGCCTCAAACTGAGCTTACACATGCGATGAGAAAAATGAAGCAGAGAAGGAGGGGGAATTAAATTAATCTCCTGGGTTTCTCCACCCTCCCTCTCAGCAGTTTCTCCTCATCCCGTCAGGGCCCCCCACACACCCCCGCCCTCCAGCATGCTCACCAGGAGCCCAAAATCCCAGCAGGAGAAATGGAGTCATTGGGCATTAGCTAGCAGCTCTAAACTCATCAAGGGTGGGCGGTAAATAGATTTGATTAATATTTATCATTTGTGTGTTATAAATAAATGATGCTGGTAATGTGAAGCACAGTTCACTCCCTTAAGGCTTGGATGCTCAGAGATTCAGTATGTTTAGAGGAGCTGAGGAAGAGAAAAAGAAAGAGAGAATTTTTTTTGTTAATTCTCTGGCGCCTTATTTGGCCGCTGCTCTGTTAGGTTGTTCATTATGCTGTTGGATTGTTGATTGTGTTGTTGTGTATTTCACCACCAACACCCTGCCTGACCCCCTGACTTCTGCTAAGTAGCCACTTCAGTCGTCTGATGAAGTTCCCAGGGAAAAAAAGACAAAATCATGTTCTGCTTCCAAGCTGTATTCATAGAAAGAAAGATGCATGCCAGCAGGAATGTCCAGCCAGGGACATTATGGGTTTTTCAGGCAAGCGCAGGCACTCAGGAAGGCTGCAGAGTGCAAGCTATGGGTTGTATCTAAGTGATTCATTTAGCAGTGCATTTTTTGCATTGGTGGAAGACGTTTGCTCAGTGGGAACCACCACAAGTACATTACCAAAGATGGTGTGGAATAACCAGCCTCATATAACCAAGATGCTTCAGTCCAACTAATGCATGAAGGGGTTAAGACCATTGAGTAAACTGCCCTGCCAGGTTCACCTCGCCTTGGGAGGAATTGGGTAATCAGGCCTATTATTCCCTCCCAGTCTAACTGAGAAGCTCAGTGTGTGAGGAGGTCTGAACTGGCTGCTTCAAGCCCAGACCGCATGGCTATAACAAGCCACTCTTGAGTTCCTATACCAATTATTTAGGAGCTTTCAGCCAAGTTTTACCGCCTGTGCAAACTTTATGACTGATGTATGGGAAAGCACATAAACCATTGAATAGTTTGTAAGTAAACCATTTTTAACTTACCAAACATGTCGTTTTCCCCATATACTCTGTAGGAGGGAATATATTTTAAAGGTCTAACAGCCTATATTTCCATGTTTTACTTGGCATCCAGGAATTCTCCTTTATACAGCTCTTTTTTCCTTGCCGCCAACAGATGGAAGTGCAATGGATTGCATATCAGCTGTTGCAACTGGAAGCCACTGGAGCCCAAGCCAGGGAGCAGACATACCACCAGCAGCTCCTGACAAAACCACTGATGGTCTGAGATAACTGTTGAGGCAACTTCTCCCCTACCTTCCCTGGGGCTGCTGGAGACCTGCATGCCTTTTGTTTCTCCAAACATCACTCTACAGTGTTGTGTAAATTTATCAGTCAAATCCAAGTACCCTGTCATACCACTTGTGGGTAGTGCATCCTTCTGCATCTTTCCAATGTAACCCCAGCTCCATGTGTGCTGCCTCAAGGAGGTGGTTTATCAGATTCTTGCAAGGGAGATCCTTGCTGTGCCTTCTAAATGAGGAGAGCAGAGCACTTTTGTCACGTGGAGTAGAGAAGCATCAGTAACTATTAAAAAAAAATGTGAAAATGCCATAGCTCACCATCGCCATCTAGTGCCACATTTGTATAATGCACTTTACAACATTCTTAAAATATTTTATTTGCAGCTGTATAGCTGAGTCCCAGGGATCCACTTTAAACTTGGTTCAGTTTCTGGGTTTTATCTGTTGACGAGACCAACAGCCAAACTGTTGTCTACGGGTCTTTAGCTAGCTAAATTTGCTTATCTTCTCTTTGCTGAAGTGCATGATATATTTGACTTTTTTTCCCCCCACTGCTGCCCTCTTCTTCTTATGAAGCCAAGATAATAGCATATTCCCACTGATTAAACTGACATGGATGTCAGGTATGAAAGAGTTGGTTCATCAGATAGCAGCCAGACAGGTGTTTCAAGGATTTCCTATATAAATAATTCAATAGAAGGATTAGTATAAATCCATAATAAGAACATCGCTTGGTGAACCGTAGTTATGGGGATGAGTGTATGAAAGAGAGAAAGGGGGAGAACTCTCCTTTTCACTGATATAACTTTGGTTTCTAGTGACAATAAAAAGCGGCCCCTGGGTGGGTGCATTTGGGGCGCTCCATGGCTCAGTGGTGAGACATCTGCCTTGCATGCAGAAGGTCCCAGGTTCAATCACAGCTCAAGTGGGGCTGGGAGAAAGCCCTGTCCAAAACCCCGGAAATCTGCGACCAGTCAGTGTAGACAATACTGAGCTACTTGAACTAGCAGGTTGCCTTGGTGTAAAGCAGCTTCACTGAAGTGTAGAGTTGGAAGGGACACCAAGGTCATCTAGTCCAACCCCCTGCAATACAGGAATCTCAACTGAAGCATCCATGACAGATGGCCACCCAACGTTTGCATAGAAACCTGAAATGAGACCACAACCTCCTGAGGGAGGTTCCTGTGCTCCATCTTAGTACAGATACGCCATGCATCTTAATCCCTTCTTACACTACTCCGTCAAGGGCCGATGGATTCATATGGCTCAGATCCTCCACCAACAGTAGGTGGAGCCAGAGCCAATAGAAGACATAGCCAGCCCCTGACTGGTTGCGCGGTTGGCTGAGGACAGACTGAGGTTGGTGGGCCATTTCCCCAAACAGACCAGCCTTCACTGTATCTCCCCATGATAACGCTTTGCTTAACTGCTGGTTGTAGTCTGGTATACCACAATGGCAGCAGTGGGGAGAGGGAGAGATGGGGAGGAAGGAAGGAAGGACGGGCGACTTGCAGATATTTGTCTCCCAACCCAATCGTTACTGCATATTGCCATAAACCTTGGCATAATTTATTTTTATTTGACCCATGAAAAGCTTTGGAGAATGCTTTCCTCATAAATGGCTCGTAAAGTCTGACAGGAACTAGGCCTCCCACGGCTTTTTGTGACCAATATATAAACATGAAACCAACTCATTCAAGCCTCCTTCCCCAACTCCTTTAATGCACGCTTTATGAAAGGAGGAAATGCCTGTGCCTCCCTGAGGAAGGAAGGCAGTTTCTGGGCCTAGCCCTGTGTGGACCTGTGTGTGTGTGTTGCTTTCTGATGAAAGCTTTCTCAATAAACCTCTGCTTTCATGGCAAATCCCTTTCAAGTAGCCTGGATTTGTCTCCTGGATTTGCCGCATCCACAACATACATTTAAAACACTATGATACCACTTTAAACAGTTGTGGCTTACCTCAAAGGATCCTGGGAACTGTAGTTTGTTGATGGTGCTGAGAGTTGTTAAAAAGGTAAAGGATCCCTGACAGTTAAGTCCAGTCGCAAACGACTCTGGGATTGCGGCGCTCATCTCACTTTACTGGCCAATGGAGCCGACGTTTGTCCGCAGACAGTTTTTCCAGGTCATGTGACCAGCATGACTAAGCCGCTTCTGGTGAAACCAGAGCAGCACACGGAAACGCCATTTACCGCCCCACCAGAGTGGTACCTATTTATCTACTTGCACTTTTGACATGCTTTTGAACTGCTAGGTTGGCAGGAGCAGGGACCGAACAACGGGAGCTCACCCTGTCACGGGGATTCGAAACACCGACCTTCCAATCGGCAAGCCCTAGGCTCAGTAGTTTAAACCACAGCGCCACCCACGTCCCTGAGAGTTGTTAGGAGACCCCTATTCCCCTCAAAAATTGACAATTACCAGAGTGGCTTAACAGTCAATCCCTCTTCACAGGGAACTCACAGAACTGTAGTTCTCTGCAAAGAATAGGGGTCTCCTAACAACTCTCAGCACCCCTAACAAGCTACAGCTTGCAGGATTCGGGGGGCTGCTAGTTTAAAGTGGTATGGTACTACCTTGAATGTATAGTATAGTTTGGGCCCTAACAACAGGGGTGTAGCATGGGTTGCCAGTGCCCGGGGCTGCACAGAGGGGATGGGTGAGAGAAAGGGAAACATACGGAGTATACATGTGCATTCAACAGCCTAAGGTGCCTGTGTCACCCAGGAGATCGCAACTGCAGAGATAAGAAAAGAAGAGTTGTTCGGTTGTCTGGAGAGGCCACTTCCTCGTTCGCATGGAGAAGCCATTGAGCATGTACCTGTATTCAGGCAGCACGGGGTGTTGACATTTTGTGTCTGTAACAAATTTTGCTTCGGGGCAACTTCCCCTGTGCTCCCCTCCATGATACGCCACTTCCTAATACGCTGTTTCTTTATAATTCCACCTTGCTCAAAAAATGTGCTTCTCATGAAACAGACAGTTACTTTGACATCCTTGAACAAAGGCAGAGTACGGAGTATGGAGAAGAAGAACTTTTGCATTCTCATATGCAAACAGGCAAGCATGGTTATTTTATCCAAGGGACAGCTCAGTTGGTAGAGCATGAGACAATCTCAGGGTCTTGGGTTTGAGCCCTACATTAGGCAAATGATTCCTGCATTGCAAGGGTTGGACTTGTGGTCCCTTCTGACTTTACTAAGTTTCTAAGGATTGCTCATTGTCACATTGAGCGTCAATAGCTGCTGGAGCTGTCATCAGCTGCCCAGTGTGGTCAGCCACTGAACTACAAGTGACTACTGCCCATATCTAAGCCCTGGCACTTGTCTCCTGCCTATATCCAAGCACAGGAGAAGCTTCTAGTATGGTCAGCAAGTCTCAAACAACAGTATTAAGTTGGAGAACATGCTGGAGATTGGTGGCTCTGCTCAGCTGTCTCCCAAGCACAAGGAATCCTTCAGACTATAGTTCTGAGGGTGCCTGGCATACATTCTAAGGATTTGGGCACCCTGGGAAAATCATGTTTCCCATGGTCCCCGATACAAAGAATGCTGCCATTACCAGAGAGGGAGGGAGGTACAGTTTTCTGGAGAAATGCTGTTGCTTCATAATGCAGCCCAAGCATTATAAGTAGGGGAAATGGTTTTTATTCCAGGCCCAATATTCTGAGAATTTCAGTGGTGTTACTAAACAGGTTTTGTGGAACATAGGGGTCTCACTGTTGCAGAGTCGTACTTCCGATATTGCAACAGAAGTGAAGATAAAATAAAATGAAGAAAACAAATAAAACAGTGGTGGTGGTGGTGGTGAAGAAGAAAGAAGAAGCCGGTAGGGACAGTAAAGGTAAAGGGACCCCTGACTATTAGGTCCAGTCGTGACCAACTCTGGGGTTGCGGCGCTCATCTCGCTTTATTGGCAGAGGGAGCCGGCATTTGTCCACAGACAGCTTCCGGGTTATGTGGCCAGCATGACTAAGCCGCTTCTGGCAAACCAGAGCAGTGCACGGAAACGCCATTTACCTTCCCGCCGGAGTGGTACCTGTTTAGCTACTTGCACTTTGATGTGCTTTCAACTGCTGGGCCATAGACAAATATGGGTACAGTGAATGTAAATTTGTGGCAGTAGGCAACTTCCTGTTCATACTCACACACCCCTCTCTGCTCTCCATCCACAAAAGTAAGAGGCATGATCAGAATCCAGGGACAGATTCCAGCCAGGCAGAATCACTCAAGGAGGGCAAGAGGTAGGGCTGGATTATGGCCTGAGCAATGAGGATGTGACAGAGGATGGGGTGGCCTGGGAAGAGTCTAAGGGCCCACAGAGACAGCCCTGGGGTCCACCTTTGACCCACAGGCCCGAGGTTCCTCACCTCTCATTTAAAGCATAGACGGCGTGTGAGTTAACAGCACAGTTTTGACGGCGAACGATTCTTGTTAGCAATGAGTAGTGCTGGTTTCTTTTTCTTTTTTAAAATGATGCTAGCAGGAGTGCCACTAGTTTTTAAATTTTCCAGCGCCCTTGGTTTTGGACAATGTGAGAATATGAGAGAGACGCAGATTTCTCCATCTGTCCCTTAAAAAATATATCCTGTAGAAAAATCCCATCTGAATTTGTTTTCCATTGTAGTGACATATCTCCCCACTATTCACCTGGAAAATGGCCAAGAAAAATTGGTGGGTTTATTTTTAGCTTTACTTTAATCTTGCCCAAGCACAGTGGCAGATTGCAACCCTTCTTCGTTTCCCCCAAACCCGGCTGTGAGTTACGCTACTAAGAAAAACATACATATATATAAGTCAATGGCTTTGGATTGATTGCCACCCCAGAATGATATGGAGATGCTCTTAACAGCTAAGCCATTTCAGCTATAGGAAATTTGATCATATGCATTTCATTCTGGGTGTCGCGTGTAAATGGGAGATACATTTGTCACCGGGTAATACATTCAGAATTAACAATAAGTACTTGTCAAGTTTTGGCTGCAACCGCGAACGCAAAAAGCCTACAGCAAAATAAACTGTCAGATCAGAGTGTTGTTAAAAGGGATTAAACCTATTCGCGAAGGCGGAGCAGCAGCAAAGCTTTTAAGCTTTTTCCTTATACCTGAAAGATTTTAAAGGCAGATCCAGACAAAGGCTGACACCGCAAAACTTTTCTTTTTAAGCCGAGTGTTCCTACCTTGCTCATGGGATGGGTGAGCAACAGATCTGACAAAAATTAATAATAGCCTGGTTTCTTGAAATGCCGCAAGCTGAAAAACCTGTTTGCAATCCCAGGTTAAGAGTTTGGGCATCCAGCCAAGTTAACACACACTGGAGATGGGGGAGAAATACAAACTGAGTTTGCATTTAAAGCAAACCAACCTAATTTGTGCTTTTCGAAACAGTATGCAATCCGAAACATAGCCATCTTTCAACATTCACACTTCTCTGAAATCTGCGAGGGAATTCTCTCCAGCAAAGCAATGTGTACAAAAATGAATGTATTAGGGTAAAGTGTGCATTAAAATGCATTACGTTAGGGGAAATTTACATACAAAAATGTGTTAGATTAGTGGAAAGCGCTTTATGAAAATGTGTTGTTGTTGTTGTTTGGTCATTTAGTCGTGTCCAACTCTTCGTGACCCCATGGACCAGAGCACGCCAGGCACTCCTGTCTTCCAATGCCTCCCGCAGTTTGGTCAAATTAATGTTAGCAGCTTCGATAACCCTGTCCCACCATCTCGTCCTCTGTCGCCCCCTTCTCCTTGTGCCCTCCATCTTTCCCAGCATCAGTGTCTTCTCCAGGGAGTCTTCTCTTCTCATGAGGTGGCCAAATTATTGGAGCCTCAGCTTCACGATCTGTCCTTCCAGTGAGCACTCAGGGCTGATTTCCTTAAGAATGGATAGGTTTGATCTTTAGGCAAAATCGTATGGCGGAAAATGTGTTTAGTAGGAAAAATTCACACCCCAATGCTGATGAATTTTTGTGATGAATTTTTAAAAATAATAATAATCACAAACCAGTGTGGGAATGTAGATAACTGAACTTAAGATCAGAAAAATGAGAAACTGAGTGAAGCCACAATGGACAGATATACTCATTCCTCCAACTGTACAACAAAGTCAACAAATCAGAGTTATGGATTCGAGCACTTGTTGTTGTTTAGTCGTTTAGTCGTGTCCGACTCTTCGTGACCCCATGGACCAGAGCACGCCAGGCACTCCTGCATTACAGGGGATCAGACTAGATGATCCTTGTGGTCCCTTCCAACTCTAAAATTCTATGATTCTTAGTGGTTAATTTGGCTGTTTTATAAAACCTGCAAAGCCAGTTCACTCCTGATTGGGCAAACTTCTCAGATTTAAAAATGGTTCCGCATCCCCCACCTCAAAAAAAAGTAGACAATCTTGATATGTTTCAACATGCATAGTTTCTTCCCATTGACATCAATGTAGAGATGGAGGAAAAATTTAGCTACAACCAGATTTTAAAGTGAGTCGACCTAAAATGCACTTTCCTAAAAAATATATGCAAACTGATGTACAGCTGCCTTTGAAAGTGCACTTCTCTGGATTTTGTGATATAGTTCTGCAACCAAATAATGATTTTATTAGGGAAAAGCAGGTACAGAAATGGATATATTAGAGGGAGGGACATTAAATGCAACATATGAGGGGTAATAGATTGCAAAAAATGTGCACATGGGCCACAACTGCACACAAAGAGAGATGTATATAATAAGCACTAAAACGCTGACAAATTTCCATGGGGACTCGTCTCACAAACTGATGCAGAAATTCAGAGAACAGAACTTAAGAATGGGGGGTTGGAAATGGAGAGAAGCCAAAATTGAGAGGATTTGTCCATCCCTAAATAAATGGAACTTCAGTGTTACTGTATAACGTTGCATTCCTATGTTAAAATAACCAAAAAACATAAAGAGCCTTTTGGATATCTTCCTAGTAAAGGTAAAGGGACCCCTGACCATTAGGTCCAGTCGTAGCCGACTCTGGGGTTGCGGTGCTCATCTCGCTTTATTGGCCGAGGGAGCCGGCATACAGCTTCTGGGTCATGTAGCCAGCATGACTAAGCCGCTTCTGGTGAACCAGAGCAGCGCACAGAAACACCGTTTACCTTCCTGTTTTTAAATTTTCTTTTTATTAGTTTTCACAATTATTATGGAGCCACAAAGACAAGTAAGCAACAATTATTATGGAGCCACAAAGACAAGTAAACGGAAACACCATTTACCTTCCCACCAGAGCGGTACCTATTTATCTACTTGCACTTTGATGTGCTTTCCAACTGCTAGGTTGGCAGGAGCTGGGACCGAGCAACGGGAGCTCACCCCGTTGCGGGGATTCAAACCGCCAACCTTCTGATTGGCAAGTCCTAGGCTCTGTGGTTTAACCGCGTCCCTCGATAGCTTCCTAGAGGGGTCTAATAAATCAATTACTAAGCAGGTGACAGTATATCTGAAATCTCTTAGACCTGCTATGATTGTTTGCTCCTAACTTTTCACTTACGGTTTTTTATCAAATGCTAGTCCTACTCAGAGTAGACCCACTGAAGTTAATAGACATGGCCAGTGCTTTTTTTTCTATAAAAAAATGTTTAGGGGTACTCTCATTTTGACTCAAGAAAATCACCATTTTATAGTTCAAATCGGGAAAAATAAATACAGTAAATGGACAAAAGTACAAAGACTCACAAAATGTTTCGGGGTATGCGTAGCCCTGCATCCCTCCAGAAAAAAAGAACTGGACATGGCTAACTCAGCTCCAACTGATATAACTCTTTGATCTACTGAAGCTGCAGTTGTGTGTGTTTATGTTTGTGTGTGTGCACGCACGCACACATATACGGTAACTTTATTTACTGGGCGGTTGATTAAATTTGGATAGCTAGTCACACTGCTGTCCTTAAAGACCCATTTTTGGTGGGTGGCAAAAAATAAAAAATGAAAAAATGAAACAGGTGGGAGGGAGCTGCATCACTGTGTTTGTGAAAAATAGAATATGAAGCGAGCCCAGCGCCATCCTCGACTTTCACAATGATCCCGAGTTATATCAACAATGGCACAAGAACAAAGGGAGCCACTTCCCCCAGTTCCTGCTCCAATTAGGGATTTGAAGAAATGGAGATTGCACCTCTTTATCTCGTTCTTGTAACATAATCATTGTATTTTACATCTCACGAAAGAAAGGGGAGGGGGGAGAGAGAGAAAGAGGCCTGCCAAAGGACATTATCTGGCTCTGGGGCATACATCAGAGGTGATAACATCGTTATTCATGTCAAGAGGGATGATCAAGGCCTGCCTGTTTTATCAGCGATTAGCCAGGGAAGAAAAGCTGTAGCCAGGCTGCCGTTGGCAAGTGGCCAGGCCTTCTAGAAGTATTACCATCACAATCAAAAGGGGAAAGGCAGCGAATATTTCCTCAGCCGGGTTAGAGAGCTTCACAGGTGCGCCCGAGGGACTCTTGCCTTTTGTTTTACCCAAGATCTGAAGATGGAAGACGGGAGCCCTTTTTTTACCTGAGGAACACAATCCCTTTGGGAGAGCTGCTGGAGGATTGGGGGGGGCAAGCTCATAGAAGGTGGGGCCAGAGACAAAAGTGGACAGAGCAACACGAATCACTTTTTATCTTTGTACAGTAGGCTACTTTATGCTCACACTCATGTCACCCACTCATGGAAAGAAAGAGGCATTCTCAGAGTTCAAGGACACATTCCAGTCAGGCAAAAACACTCAAGGGCTGGTGCAAAGCAGGGCCCGTTAGATGGTGGCCTGGGAATAATTATTATTATTATTATTATTATTATTATTATTATTATTATTATTATTATTACTATTACTATTTAGGTTGGCAGGAGCTGGGACCGAACAACACAGCTGCCTCGTGAGCCTATTGGAGGGAACAATGTTAAGTGTTATTGGTTTTTTTAAGTGGCACAGACAGGAAATATACCGTATTTTTTGCTCTATAAGACTCACTTTTTCCCTCCTAAAAAGTAAGGGGAAATGTGTGTGCGTCTTATGGAGCGAATGCAGGCTGCGCAGCTATCCCAGAAGCCAGAACAGCAAGAGGGATTGCTGCTTTCACTGCGCAGCGATCCCTCTTGCTGTTCTGGCTTCTGAGATCCAGAATATTTTTTTCTTGTTTTCCTCCTCCAAAAACTAGGTGCGTCTTGTGGTCTGGTGCATCTTATAGAGCGAAAAATACGGTACCTGATTCACAAAAAGTAAGTAGATTTTGTCTTGACTTCTATGGGTTGTTTGAATCACAAGATGGGAAACAGCTTCATAGGGTTAAACTTTAGAGAAATCTGGTCCAATTTGCACTTCAAAGCAAACTTACCTATTTTGTACTTACTGAAACAATATGTAAACTGGAGAAAAACAGCCATTCTTCAAAATTCAATTCTGAATTTCCAGTCAGGTAATGTGTACAAAGACTCATGTACTAGGATAACATGGGTAAAATGCATGTATTTCTGAGAGCAATATACAAAAGTGTTATATTAGAGGAAATTGCTTTTCGACAATGTATTTATTAGGCAACATTGCATATAAAGATGAGCATATTAAGGGAAATGCATGGCAAAGTGCTTATGAATTTCCATGAGGAGAGTTTGCAAGCTGATGTGGAAATGTAGAGAACTGAAGATAAGAGGAGAAAAACTAAAAGCTGAGAGGAACCAAAATTGACAGACTCTCCCATCCCTAGTTCTGGGTACAAAAAGGTTTTGCTCCCATGAGAAAAGCAATGCGCTACATGACTCAGCAAGCAGAGTCAGGGAACTCAGCTCCCATCACTGCATTAGTAATTGAGACTACGGTGACAATCTGTGCGAAGGAGCTGAAGTGCACAGCATCATTACCCTTTGGAAGCCAGGAGCCTGTGAATCATCTGAAGGAGGTAGAATCAGAGAAGGAAGCTTCAGGCGGATCATCGTCATTGACCAAAGATCTTTCTTTCTTTTCAAATGGCTACTTCAAAAGAGTGTGTTTCTGTTCTGATGCATCAACCAGGGCAATGGTGACTCACCAAGTAGCCTCCTACAGGAATGAACACTTGCATCTAGTTTTGGTCAAAATCCAACCATTTCATTGGGGTGGATCAGAGGCCACCAACCTGTTGTGGACAGTGGACACATCTGGGATTTTGAGAAGGAGCCATGTTGCGTGTAGGGGTCACATAACACAAAATGGCTGCCATGGAGTCAGTGCAAACAAGAACTAAGCAGGAAGATCAAACACTCTCTCGTTCATCATTGATTTTTGAGGGGGTGTCTAATGAGAACTTTCACAGGTGCTATAGGAGCTACTGGTGGGTGCCACATTGCCGACCCCTGGGCTACATAATGTTCCCCCCTCCTTCAAAATACACATACATAAAATACAAGGATTCATCTGGTTGGATATTGCTTCAATGACACTGATTTTCTTTTCGTGGGCTTCTTCCTTCCATGACAAGTCCCACTAATGATCACATATGCACAACACACACTCGGGAAATGAGAACAATCTCCTACATCTCTCTTTCAGTAATTTTTGGCACTCCTGATTAATGTGTTTGCTTAGTTGTTTAAATGGTAACAATCTGACGCGTCTTTGTTCTCTCTTGCCCTCATTTGCCCTCAGTGATGCCACAAAACCAAATTGGATCAAGGCACATATCATTTCTACAGAATCTTGAAAAACCATTTGAAGAAACTTGGAAGCACATTTTGTGGGTGACAAGAATGGTGGTGTGACTGAAACACAGTAGAAAGGAGATGGATTCCATCCATAGAAAATTTTTGTCCTCAAGTTCTCACGGAGTCAGTCTCTTGTTACGGAAACTGCATCTCCCCTTTCCAGGGCTACACACCTTTAATCATGAGCCTGCTAAGCTAACAAGCAGAAGGAGGAACATGGAGGGCTTCACTCCTCACAGTCCCGTCAAGGCATCTAAAATTGGGCAGTGTCCAACAGTAAGCAGTAGGGTGGACTGAGACTTTCTCAGCCTGGCTTAAGGGTGGGTTGAGGCCCAATTCAAATGAGCCCTCGTTAACTCATTTATGGAGGGGCTAATTTGAATTCGGCCTCATTGCCGCTGCATTGCCTCCCCAGCACCAGCCCACATCGTCAGCCCCGCCACACCTTCCCAGGCTTACCTGCAAGGTAGGACTATAGCAAGGTGAGTGATAAAACAGCAACCCTCAGCCTATGGTTTATGGCAGTGGTGGGGGAACATTATCTGCCCTTCTTAGCAACCTTCCAGAGACCATGTGCTAGTGGTGAATGTAGCCAGAGGAAAAAGTGCACAGAACAATGAATGTCACCTCTGAGGGTCTTCTGGCGGTTCCCTCACTGCAAGAAGTGAAGTTACAGGGAACAAGGCAGAGGGCCTTCTTGGCAGTGGCACCCTCCCTGTGGAACGCCCTCCCATCAGATGCCAAGGAGATACAACTTTTAGAAGACATCTGAAGGCAGCCCTGTATAGGGAAGTTTATAATTTTTGACTTTTTAATGTTTTTATATCCCACAACTTCTCTCAGCTCTTAAAAATTTCAGGCAGGACAGCAGCCCTACCTGCAAAGTGGATGCTCTACCATCGAGCTATTATTCCTTTTATTAATCATTTCATAACACTTATACACTGCTTGATTGTGGGGGGACGGGACGCTCAAAGCAGTTTACAGAAAGGCAAAACAAGAAAATAGAGAGGGGAAATTGCAGCAATACCTTAAAATATGCAAAAGCTAAACTATGAAAACAGATTAAGATTATCTCAGCTTTCTGAACACCTGGATAGGCTTGTCTAAATGAGAATGCATTTTGCAGGCACTGAAAAGAGTACAGCGAAGGCGCCTGCTTGATATCAATAGGCAGGGAGTTCCAAAGTGTAGCTGCTGTCACACTAAAAGACTTACCAATGCAGAACAGGTATTATGTGGCACATGCAACAGTCCCAGTTCCACAGATTGAAGCAGTCGAGGGAGTATATATGGGAGAAGGCGATCTTGTGGGAAAACTTGTCCCAAATTGTTATGGGCCAAATATGCTACCTTGAACTTGGCCCAGTAGCAAATTGGCAGCCCATGCAGATCTCTGAGCCCAGGTGTTGTTTATTATGCCCTCTCCCTGCCCCCTCTCCCTGAAACCCAAATTTACCTTAGCAAGCAAGCCAGCAGGACACCATGCTAGCAGCCAGCATGGTATCAGCAAGCATAACACTCAAGAGTCCACAGAACAAACCCCAGGCAGCTATTATGCTGCAATGAGCCAGGCATAATAACTCTATGGCCCTTTATTTAAAAAGCATACCTAGCTGCCTAGATTAATAAAGACATCCTCCCCTCTTCTCAGTTAATATTATTGATTAGATCTGTGTAATGAGAACGGATAGGATTTCAATTTTGGCATGTTAACCTGATTGCTGGAATAATTCAATGCGGATAAGAAAACATCACCCAGAGTCAATTATGTTATGGCTTGTTAAGAAATGTTGACTTTGAAAATGCTTGAAGGGAATACGGAGCTTTGCATCAAGATGATTTCAAAGACATCCCTGACTTGCCATCAAATGAGGGTTTTTGTGTTTCTTTGTGTGTGTTTCTAATTTAAGCCGACTGGTTGATGCTGTGAAAATAAAATTAACCTCCAGCTTTGCTAATATAAAGACTAGCATAATTCCCTTTACTTCTGCTCCCTGCTGAACAAGGCCCCCGGGTATTCCGATCTGAGCCGGGGTCAGATCTGAATAACTGCTAGATACTCCATTTTCAAAATGTGGGGAACGGGTGTTATTATTTATTGTCGCTCCAGCCTTTGGTACATCCTGAAGCCATACAGAAATATCCTGAAAGGATATTGACAAGCTGGAAGGTATGCAGAGGAGGGCAACCTAGTTGATGAAGGGTCTGGAAACCAAGTCTTTTGAGAAATGGTTGAGGGAGCTGTGTCTGTTTAGTCTGGAGAAGAGAAGACTGCTCCCTGCCTTGCAGGCCTTTATCCACCTGGCCTGGGAGGGCAGGGCCTTGAATGAGTCATGACAAAAGCTGAGGCTGTTGAGGAGGCCAAAGACCATCTTGGCTGTGAGTCCTGGAAGACCTGCTCTCTGCCTTGCAGGCTTTTTCCTACCTGGCCTGGGAGGGCAGGGCCCAGACTGACTCCAGCTACAAAAGCTGAGTCTGCTGAACAGACTCTAGGGTTGGCGTCCTGCTTTGCAGTTCTGGGTGGGGGGTATTGCCTTATCAATATTGATTTTTGTAGCTTTACTATTTCTGCGGAAATTGTTCTATTTGGTTGCTCACTTTTTAATGTTTTATTTACTGCTTAGGACAACATTTGTTGTGCGTTGAATTGTGCAACTTTTCTTTCCCCATGTTGGAAGCTGCCTTGAGTCTGGTTTTAACTGTGGAAAGACAGCATACAAATAAAATGATGCATGCATGTATGTATGCATGTATGTATGTATGTATGCATGCCATTTTCAACTACCTTAACAGCGGCCACAAGGAAGATGGAGCAAGCTTGTTTTCTGCTGCTCCAGAAGGGAGGACCCTAATCAATGGATTCAAACTACAAGAAAGGAAATTCTAGCTAAACATTAGGAAGAACTTCCTGTGTTTTGGTTGGCATATTGTTCCAGAAACTGCATCTCAGATAGCTTCACCTTTAAATGCAAACTGATCAAATTTATTCCCCTAACCCTAAGCTGCATAGCTGGCTTATCACAGTGTGAAGTGATGAATTTCAACATCTCAAGAGTAGGGGCTGCCTCTAAGAACATTAAGGCCAGAATTTAAAATGGCACTGTAACTACACTACTGGTTCCACTTAACACTAGCTAATAATAATAATAACATTAAAGCATTTGGTGAACTCAGAATATTCCTCTCTGTTATGTGGTGTTTTAGCTGGTTGTGATGTTGGTCTTCCAGTATAAGAGAAGCCTTGGGGCGGGGAGGGCTTTGTCAGGGGTCCCCTCAAACACAGAGGTGACTCTTTCTTATCCAGAACTTCGCCATTTCCTCCTTTCTCCTTTTGCTAAAAGGACTGCCGGGAAACAAGAGAGCCTCTCACTTCCAAGAGAATTTGGCAAAAGATGGAGACATAATTTCTTTTTAATAACCGTAGCAAACTTTAGCCAAAAAAGAAAAAAGAAACCGAGTGTGAACAGTCCTATTATGTCAGCAGTGAAGAATGAGGCCTCGTTTCAGTATGTTATTAAATTATTATTGTAGCTGAATCTTTTTACAAATGCCATAAAACCATTTATTCCAAGACCAGAATTGCTGTCTTATTGGGACTGGGCAATGTAGCGAATTCAATTATATATCTCAATGAGGGATTGAACAGACTTGCCTTTTGAAACTATACAGATTAGAAAGTCTTTAAGCCAAATCTATGAAGGAAGAATGCAAAAGCTATAGCGGGAACTGACATTTACTAGGTATCACTATAGTGCTCCTAAATTAAATTAGCTGCATTAAAAATTATGAATTTCTCAAAATGATGGACATTGCTTTCCGTCTTGCCTTACCTCTTTGTTCATCCTTCTTCATATATATGTCCTTCTTTATCCTGACCCTTTTCCAGGAGTCCTCTGTAAAGTAAGATGCTTGAACACGGTACCAATTCACGTATGTGAAAGCAAGTTCTTTGAAGCGGAAGAACTTCCTTGAGGTTTTTTACCTGGCTGGAATGCACCCTAGTGCTCAGGTTCCAGCAGGGCCATCTTAAGCATAGGCGATGCCAGGGTGCAAAGATCCACCCAGTGCCCCCCTCTGGTTGCCCAGAGTTGTCAAGCTTTTTTTAGAGGGGAACCCCAAAGCTGTTGACCTTTTTTTAGGGTGGGTTGGCAAGGCGCGCACAGCAGAGGTGGCCTGGCCAGCCGCTAAAACAGAGGAGCCCATGGAGGAGGTGGCAACAGAACAGGGCCGGTGCAGGGGGCCTGGGGGGGGGGCAAGCAGAGCCCAGCAACAACACTCGAGCCCAAGGTGGTGGCTATGGCAACTGAGCAAAGCTGGGCGCCTCGTGTAAACAGCGTGTATTGGGCGGGCCTCTCGATGGCCCACCAATCCCAGGTGGGCAGGAGGGCGGAGCCAGCCAGCTGCCTCAGCGCATCCCTCACCACATCAGAAGAGCTGTGGTGCTCCAACGGGCTCTGCTCCGCTCGGCAGTGGCTGTCAGCTCTTCCCAATCCCCAGACTCCAAATCTCAGCCCCGGACTCTCGGCCTCGTGCCCCTGAGAGCTCAGCACCCGGGTGCCCCACATCCCTAGCGCCTATGTGTAAGATGGCCCTGGGTTCCAGTTTGAATTAGTAGGATTCATCCAAATCTTTTGGACCAGCAGCACCAGAGGAAAAGGTGCTGGAAACCAATCAGGGTCCGGCATCATGACTAGGCCTGAACCAGAGCCTGAGTACATTAGTTGGACAAGGGCAGTCCCTCAGTGCTAGACCATCTGCTTTGCATGCAGAAGGTCCTGGGTTCAGTTCCTAGCATCTTCAGGTATGCCTGAGATAGCTTTCTATCTAAAATCCTGGAGATCCAGTCAGTGAAGGAAATCCTTTCGGGCTAAGGCAGCTTCCTATATGCCTAAATTAGTGTTTCTCAGTCCAGGGATGCCTGAAGTGCAACCTTACGGAGGAACTTACGGTCTTCAAACAAAAACACCTTGAAGGTCCCAGGCCACAGAGAGGTTAGGCTGGCCTCAACTAGAGCCAGGGCCTTTTCGGCTGCGGCTCCAACCTGGTGGAATGCTCTGTCACAAGAGACAAGGGCCCTGCAGGACTTGACATCTTTCCGTAGGGCCTGCAAGACAGAGCTGTTCCGCCAGGCCTTTGGTTAGGGCGCAGCCTGACTCCCTCCTTTGGCAACCTTTACAAAACTTTATGGCTGCCATCAATCTTGATTTTAATTAATTTTATAATGTTTTTAATGTCGCACTATTTTGGTGTTGTTAGCCGCCCTGAGCCCGGCTTCGGCTGGGGAGGGCGGGATATAAATAAAATTTATTATTATTATTATTATTAACCTTTGGAGTCCATAACCTCAGAGCCTGTGCACCCCGAGGAACCAATCTTTTAATGCCAGGAATCCACACCCCTATATTGGTCCATCAGCATTGGCAATGCTGCTGCAGGGTACCCACAGAGAGGAGCGCTAGGCTCCAGGCCAGAGTTCTGTTCCTTTCAAGTCTTCTACTTCTCAAGGAAGGGATGTGTTCTGAGAGGAGGAGCCAGACTGTGAAGGCTTCGGCCAAGTCTCATTTGGAGCTCCCCTTGGTGCTGAAACTCCTGGCCTTCCTCACCATGGCCTTATTTCCCTAGGGCTCCATGTCAAGAACAGGACAAGACACTTACAGTTTGTAACGGATAGTCTCAATACTTGCAGAGTAAATGGATACAGCAGAACAGTGGCTAGAGACCAAACATGTGTGGTGGTTAGAGCATCAGACTAAGATTGGAGGGACTTGTGTTCAAACCCCACACAGCTATGAACCTCAATTGGTAGCCTCGGGCCACATTTTCTCTCTTATCCTAAACCAGAGGTGGGGAACTTATTTCAGCCCGAGGCCAACATTCCCTCTGGGTAGCTTTCCAAGGGCCACGTGCCGGGGGTGGGAAGGGCCAGCGGCAAAAGCTAACAGAACAATGGATGTAAGTTTTACCTTTGTACTGTAGTCTACCCACTCACATACCTCTCTGTATCCTCCATCAAGGAAGAAAGAGGCATGATGGGAGTTCAAGAGTGCATTCTAGCCAGGCAAAACCACTCACAGAGGGTGTAAAGCAGGGCTAGTGCTGGGTGCAGACTGTCAGCTATGGAGACCTAGATGGCTGTGGCTCCCAGGCTAGAGGTAGCCTAAACTACTTTGCAGTGTTGTTGTGAGAATGCAGTACAGACCTAAAAGCATGCTTACTGCTGCACTGGGCTCATTGGAGGTAGAAATGTAATAAATACATAAATGGTAGTCAAGGAAGGCCTCAGGTACAGCTCCTAGGCATGAGACTAGGGATGTAGCAAATGCACCTTTGTTTTCATCTGTGAAGCTATGGAGAGTAGGGAGGTATATCAAGTTATGTGATAACAACAGAGAAGATCTGACCCATCTTGTTTGCTGAATCCCCTTGAACAAAACATGCTGGCTTTGTATGATTGAAACACCTTTTTAATATTCTACCCCACCACAAACGGAGAGAAAAAGACGTTCTATATACTTTGTGAAATTCCTCCAAAAGTCACTGTTGTTGCCGTTGCTTGAGATTTAAATATATGACCTGTAAGGAGAAGGAAATTTATTTGAAAAAAAGCATATGGCAGATCTGACAAGGTGTTTGTGATAGAGGGGACTATGATAAATGAGGTGCATTTTGCAGCGTGAAAAATTTCTTTAGCAATGTATTGTGAAAGTGGATCTTTAAATGCTACGTGGCTTAGAAACTTCACATTGGTTTTATTCAAGACTCCTTCAACACTGCTCATAGAGCTGGCTTAAGAGCCATTGAGATCTCATGGCACATCAGAACATGAGCTGATGCCTTGTACCAACAGAACATTTCTCCATCTAGCTCATGGGTAGGCAAACTAAGGCCTGGGGGCCGGCCCAATCGCCTTCTAAATCCGGCCCGCGGATGGTCCGGGAATCAGCGTGTTTTTACATGAGTAGAATGTGTCCTTTTATTTAAAATACATCTCTGGGTTATTTGTGGGGCATAGGAATTCATTCAATTATTTATTTTCCAAAATATAGTCCAGCCCCCCACAAAGTCCGAGGGACAGTGGATCGGCCCGCTGCTGAAAAAGTTTGCTGACCCCTGGACTAGCTCAACAACTTTACCCTATGCCTCTCTGCAAGCTCTGTGGCTGCCCTCAGGTTTGGTGGAGAAGACATTCACACGGGTGGGTGTGTCCATCAGTTCTAGTTTCTAATTATTCCAAAGTAAAGTCCTCCACGTCAGTTTTAAAAATAATATTATTATAGAGTCCTCATGAAAACCCAACAGTATTTCAATGTGCATTTCTCCTAATACACATCTTTTTGTATGGGATTTTGCCTAACAGACATGCTTTTGCAAGCATCTTCCTGTACGCCATGCATTTGGGTATGTTGTAAGAACATAGGAAAGTAACAAGAACCTTCTGAATCAGGTTAGCGTCCCATCTAGTCAAACATCACGTTAAAACAGTGGCTAACCAGAGAAGGGATGACCATGGGGAGGAACACAGAGCAGAGAAATAGCATGGAGCATCTGCAGCAGCACAAGCGGACGTCTTCATGTGCCCCAACAAAGCATGGCTCTCCTGTAACCTTCCAACAGTTTGACTTCACCTCTGAAGGTGCACTCCTCCATTGTTTCCCAAGGCAGAGGGATGCCAACCAACCAGATCCCAGTGGGATGCCTTCAAGCACAACAGCACTTTTGCTTCTGGCGGTTTCCCTATGCTTCTCATCCCTGTCTTTGGCATCTCCTGCACATGCTAAACTGAACATAACAAAAAGCCAGGTGTTGTGGGGAGTGGGGTTAAGAGAAAGGGAAACTGAGGATTGCTCATTGGCTACAGAATGCTGACTGACAGTTGAGGGATGAGAGTGGAAAACCTGGTGGGGATGGAACGAAATGGAATGGGTGGAATTCTGAAAAGAAGTCGGCTGCACTGCAACTTGTAAATAACAATCCTGTTTCCCCCAAGAAATAGTTTATGAATACTTCCCACCAATGTGCTGTAAACCGAAGCCTATCCATCATGCTGTGAAGTCTTAAGAGAAAAGGGACAGAAAAAAATGTTTGTACATCTAAGCCAAGCTACCAACAGCACCCAGTCCCACCAGCACCATCAAATCATCAGCATTTTAGATTCGTCATGCTTTCCTAAATGCCAGCATTTTCCTGGATCCATTCCCATTATCATGCAGGGACACGCAACCAAAATCGGTGTAATCTCCAACACAGCATATTGTCTCCCAAACATCCTTCCTTTGCCATGCAAAGGCGTTGCAATGAAGGTTTTTTTTAAAAAAAAAAAAAGTGTCAAGATGCCAAAACGAAGAGGAGGAGACTGAGTGAGCATCTGTAGCTTTTTGAGCTCTGAATACATAGATGCATTCGTGCTTACAGCTGTCTTCAAGTCGTGTTCGGGCAGAGGTTGGCAGATATTTCTTTAAAAACTCTTAAGAATGGTTTAAATAGATCCCTGCAGAAGCAAGTGATAAATCTTTGCTCAGAATGTACTGCTTAAGGCTGCCTAGAGTGCTGTTAGGGACGCGGGTGGCGCTGTGGGTAAAAGCCTCAGCGCCTAGGGCTTGCCGATCGAAAGGTCGGTGGCTCGAATCCCCGCGGCGGGGTGCGCTCCCGTTGTTCTGTCCCAGCGCCTGCCAACCTAGCAGTTTGAAAGCACTCCCGGATGCAAGTAGATAAATAGGGACCGCATACTAGCGGGAAGGTAAACAGCGTTTCTGTGTGCGGCTCTGGCTCGCCAGAGCAGCGATGTCACGCTGGCCACGTGACCCGGAAGTGTCTCCGGACAGCGCTGGCCCCCGGCCTCTTGAGTGAGATGGGCGCACAACCCTAGAGTCTGTCAAGACTGGCCCGTATGGGCAGGGGTACCTTTACCTTTAGAGTGCTGCCAGGGGGAGGGGGGCTGAATGTCTAAATCCAGCATCTAGACATGAGCAGTTCCAGAGGAGAGGACTTTCCTCACCTGCCCACTCCCATTGGTGGACTCCTGCAGACTTGAAGGAAAAAGCACTTTTCACCACTGAGTTTTAGCTGAACCATAAACTACAAATTTATGTAGGGACGTGGGGGGTGCTGTGATCTAAACCACTGAGCCTAGGGCTTGCCAATCGGAAGGTCAGAGGTTCAAATCTCCGCTACGGGGTGAGCTCCCGTTGCTCGGTCCCACCTCCTGCCAACCTAGCAGTTTGAAAGCATGTCAAAGTGCAAGTAGATAAATAGGTACCGCTCTGGCGGGAAAGTAAACGGCATTTCCGTGCGCTGCTCTGGTTCGTCAGAAGTGGCTTAGTCATGCTGGCCACATGACCTGGAAGCTGTACACCGGTTCCCTTGGCCAATAAAGCGAGATGGGGGGGGGGTGAGAGAGGTGCCCACTGAAGTCACCTTGCCCATCCCTGAAGCCACCAGCCCCTGCCTGGCCTAGTGACAAGGCTGTGCTTTTGTCAACTTAAAAAGATCTCAGGAAGGAAAAGATAAACTTGAATGTGCTGGGCCTCCCCATCAGCCTTCCACGATATAAATGCAGATTTGGGAAAAAGAAAGAAAAAAGCAGGACAGAGAAATTTTCTACATCAGAATATTGAAGTGACAGGCTCTCTGTCCCCCCCCCCCAAAAAAAATCCTCCAGTGCAGAGGGCTGCCAGCCACCCCCGCTGGTCAGCTCCAAGGACTTGCTTGGCTTTGCTCACTGCATCAGCTGTCACAGCAAATTTTTCACAGCGAACTTGTTCTTTGGGCAGTCCATTAATTTTGTTTTCTCGCTCTCTTTTTCCAGCTCGGACAAATGCGACGCAACACATCATTTCCCCGAACTCCCAAGCACAGATTTCTCCGTCCCCGCTTGAAATGTATCTCACATGCACCTCCCTCAAGGACCAGCCTATCGGACTACTAAATCTTGTAGAACAGCTTCACTCTCTCTCTCCACCCCCCCCCCTTTCCTTGCTGCAATATTGTTGTTGCAGATCTATGCTCCGAGAGCTGCCACCGCACTCTCCCTAGTGGGCAGCAATGAATAATGTATTCATTACTATTCAATACAAACTCAAAGCAACAGAGGAAGCAAGAGGGAGACCCCACGGGTCACGAAGAAATCATTTGCTTCACTGCCGCTAACCCTCAGGCCCTTTATTACATTTGAAAGCACAGTATTTCCCCCCTCTGAGTGTTAATTCCCTTTGCTCCTGCACAGCTTGCTTGCTTGCTTGGGTTGGTGCGTGTGTTTTTTTAACATTAAAATTGCCTGCACAATAGGCTAGGGAGCCAGTGTGAATGGGGACAAGTCTTGTAATAGTGAGGGCGGGGGAGGGCATTGAATGGCGGAGGGTGAAAGGGAAATGCTGAAATGTAATTCATGGCAGCTGAGGATTTCAAGAAGGAAGGAGCTTCTGGTTTGAAGCAGGGTGTCCACTTAGGCACGAAGAAGAAGAAGATCTGCATAGCATATGCATATGTTAATTTATGTGCATAGGTGGGGAACCTCTGGCCCGTGGGCCAAATGTGGCCAACCATGCCTCTGTATCCATCTCTCAGATTTATAGCTCTGACAATGCCTCTTGCTTGCATAGGAACACAGGAAGTTGCCTCATACTGAGTCAGACTATTGATCCATCTAGCTCAGTATTCACCAGCAGCAGCTCTGCAGGGCTGCAGACAGGGTTTCCTCTCCCAGTCCCACCTGGAGATGCTAGGGGTTGAATTTGGGACCTTCTGCATGCAGAGCAGATGCTCAGCCATGGAGCTATAGCCCTTCCCACAACTCTGTTGCCTAGATAGTGCTGGAGAGCCTCTGCCTTCTGTGTGGCTGGAATATTGTCTACTGTGCAAATATGAGAGTCACAGACATTGTCCCACCCACTTTTCCTTCTTGGGTCTGCAGATCAGAAGGTCGGTGGTTCAAATCCCCACGACGGGGTGAGCTCCCGTTGCTCTGTCCCTGTTTCTGCCAACCTAGCAATTCGAAAACACACCAGTACAAGTAGATAAATAGGTGCTGCTGCAGCAGGAAGGTAAATGGTGTTCCCATGCGCTCTGATTTCCGTCGCGGTGTTCCACTGCATCAGAAGTGGTTTAGTCATGCTGGCCACATGACCTGGAAACTGTTTGTGAACAAACACCAGCTCCCTCAGCCTGAAAGCAAGATGAGCGTAGCAACCCCATAGTCACCTTTGACTGGACTTAACTGTCTGGGGGTCCTTTACCTTTACCTACAGCCTGAGACTGTTAATCTCAGGGCTGTGGGTTTGAGCCCCATATTGGGCAAAAGATTCCTGCATTGCTGGGGGTTGGACTAGATGACGCTGATGATCCCTTCCAACTCAACAATTCTATGATTCTGTGGTTCTATGCTGTCCAGGTAGGTCTGAAAAAGACCCTTGCCTGAAACACTCATTGTAGACAACAGCTTCCTGTGTTTCTATGTGTTTTCATGAAAAGGACCCAAGTTCTAGAATACAAGTGTGGGAGAAAAATGCCTCCCTATCCGCATTCTCCACACGAGTTCCAGAGAACAAGGTCCAACGCCAGCAAACTTTCTGAGCTTAGTAACGTTGGATTTGTGAACTCAGCTCCTCCAAGGTTTCCCTGTAAAAATCAAAAATGCTTTGTCAGGACTAGAGTGCCAAATGTCACACAACCAAGGAAGTCAGAAACCAGTGGTGGGTGGAGAGTGAAGGGGGAAATAAACTATTAAAAAATCCTGGAATCGTTGGTATCATGTAACTCTTCCCGTAGATTTAAATCACCCCAGCAGGGACCGCTTATGCTTTCTCCTTAATGAAATAGCTGCCATCTATTATGCCAAGGAACGAATTTGTCAATGCAACTTACCAAATTACAAGCCCATAATTCTAGAAACATTAAGCACCTAACAGAAGATGCAATAATTTAGCAGGGAAACTCTGGCTCAGAAGAAGTCAGTCGGAGCTTTGCCAGGAATTTCAATGGAGCAGTCCCTCTCTCTCTCTCTCTCTCTCTCTCTCTCTCTCTCTCTCTCTCTCTTGCTCTCGCTCTCTTTTAACTGTCTTGATTGCTCAAGCTCCCATTGCCAAGTGCAGGCGTGCCAGCTCTTTAAATTTAGCACAATTCTCATCTTTGTCAAGGCGTTCCTTAAAGCCCGAGCTCCTGAAATCATAAAAGTTCATGTGGCCTAACTGCCCTGTTCAAGGCTGAATACATCAGCGCTCAGGGTTGGTTGGAGTCACCAGAAAAGAAAAACAAAATTAGAGATAAGAAGTGGAAACTGCAGCAAACTATTGCAGAATGGAGTGCTCCTGTTCAGGATACTCCATTCCATTACACACACACACACACACACACACACACACACACACACACACCAGCATTCCGTGAATGCTGAGCCTGAACCATCTTCATCAGCCTGTTTTGAGGGAGGTTAAAGGTACCCCTGTCCGTACGGGCCAGTCGTGTCCGACTCTAGGGTTGCGCGCTCATCTCGCTCAAGAGGCCAGGAGCCGGCGCCGTCCGAAGACACTTCCGGGTCACGTGGCCAGCGTGACGAAGCTGCAACTGGCGAGCCAGCACCAGCGCAGCACACGGAAACGCCGTTTACCTTCCCGCTATAAAGCGGTACCTATTTATCTACTTGCACTTAAGGGTGCTTTCGAACTGCTAGGTGGGCAGGAGCTGGGACCGAACGATGGGAGCTCACCCCGTCGCGGAGATTCGAACCGCCGACCTTACGATCAGCAAGTCCTAGGCACTGAGGTTTTACCCACAGCGCCACCCGCATCCCTTGAGGGAGGTTAGTACAGATTTATTTTGTACTTCTGCAAACCTTGAGGTTTCCCCAGGTCTGCCAGTATGTCTTTCTTGGGCATGGCTGGTGCAGTCTTGGCTACATCAGCAACAGCACTCACTCCCAGAACATCGGGTCAAAGTTCCACTGAAGCATAAACTTTGTTACAGACTGGCAAAAGATCCCTGGATGCGTTCCAATCTTACCGCTGTAGAGCTTCGTTTCCCCCTACTGCAAGGTGAACTGGACTGGATGTAAATTAGAAGGGAGGCAAGTGAGGGGTGGCTGAGGGCAGACAGGGGCTGGTGGGGCAGTTGCCCATTTGCCCTAACAGACCAGCCACCTCTGCCACATCCTGAATACACAGGTAGATTAAACTAAGGAGCTGAATCATTCGTGCTGGCACAAAGAAAAAGTGACATGCCTAATTCTTTCAGCCAGTGTGGTGTAGTGGTTAAGAGCGGTAGACTCGTAATCTGGTGAACCAGGTTCGCGTCTCCGCTCCTCCACACGCAGCTGCTGGGTGACCTTGGGCTGGTCACACTTCTCTGAAGTCTCTCAGCCCCACTCACCTCACAGAGTGTTTGTTTTGGGGGAGGAAGGGAAAGGAGAATGTTAGCCGCTTTGAGACTCCTTCAGGTAGTGATAAAGTGGGATATCAAATCCAAACTCTCTTCTTCTTCTTCTTCTTCTTCTTCTTCTTCTTCTTCTTCTTCTTCTTTTTCTTCTTCTTCTTTAATGTCAAACACAGTTTTAAATGCACATGAGTAGATTTGGAGGGCAGAGAGAGAAAGAGGAAACCATATATTATATTATTATATTATATTATATTATATTATATTATATTATTATATTATATTATATTATATTATATTATATTATATTATATTATATTATTTTGTGTGTGTGTGTTTGTTGGATTGTGTGACCCAGTGGATACAATCCAATTATATGAGATGGAGATAGACAGAAGAAGAGAAAGATGGAGATGCCAATAGGGCACAGCCTTATTATAGATCTCCCTGTCCCTACATTGGAGTCCAAGCCACGGTCCTTCGGTCAAACACATCGCCTCTTTCGAAGATGGCAGGAAGCTATTAAAGTTTAAAATGCAATCAAGTGCATAGCGGAGAGGTCATTTTTCCCTTCCCCAACTATGCGGGTGCTCGAAGGCAGGGGGGAAGAAACTATTCCGCAGACTGGGGCAAGATGACAAGAGGAGAAAATATCCAGCTAACCAAAGGAAAGGTAAGCAAGAAGCAGTTGGGTTTGGTGGTTAGAGGTAGATTTGCTCCAAATGTCCCTATTTCTCCAGGAAGCAGTCAATTCACCAGTCTCTGGATTGATTAAGTCGCTTTTTAAAACCATTTTTGCCTTTTGGGAATGCCTTGTTAAACTGTTGCTAGCTGGAACAGGAATCTCCAGCCTTTCAGGGTCTTAAATATACCACTAACAGGGTTAAAGAAATAAAGGTAAAGGACCCCTGACAGTTAAGTCCAGTCGCAGACGACTCTGGGGTTGTGGTGCTCAACTCGGTTTGCAGGCCAAGGGAGCCAACGTTTGTCCGCAGACAGTTTTTCTGGGTCATGTGGCCAGCATAAGCCGCTTCTTGCGAAACCAGAGCAGCGCACGGAAATGCCGTTTACCTTCCCACTGGAGCGGTACCTATTTATCCTCTTGCACTTTGACGTGTTTTTGAACTGCTAGGTTGGCAGGAGCTGGGACAGAGCAACAGGAGCTCACCCCATCGCAAGGATTTGAACCGCAGACCTTCTGATCAGCAAGCCCAAGAGGCTCAGTGGTTTAGTTAGTGGTATCACTAACGGGATACCTGGATTTAAATAGCTATGAAGCTCATAGAGGGTACTTGAGCAGGTGACATCCTCTCCCCCCCCCTTTGTCCCCTAACTCCTTCACATGGCTGTTGTGGGACTAAAATGAATAGTGGAGAATAACCATGTACATCCCCTGCCCCCAAGTTCCAGGAAGGACAGGCTGGGTATTTTGTAATTGATATATAGATATATCAATCAGTTAGAGTTGGGATAAAAATGAATGAATAAAAAGAGGAATGGGGGGGGAGAGATACTGCAAGAAAGAAAATGTTGTTCAGTGTGAGTTATGACCTTCTTTCAGCCACTGATTGAATCACTGCAAACTTGGGCACCGATCTTATTTTTCCTGAACTGCAGCCCGTCCGGCTCAGAAGTAAGGTAAACGCAGGATATTGTCGAAAGTTAAAGCTGTTTGTAGGAACAGTGTTTGTCTTGGCACCTTTGAGCCATGCTAGATCAAGTTTGTCTGGCTGCAAGAAAGAAGTCTGGGAGAGAGAGAGAGGGGGGGGTACAATTTGACATAAAGAGTCTCTTTACTGGAATTGCATTTGTCCTGTTCAAAAACTCTGGCAAACTGCCTTCCTTGAAAAGATGTCTCATAAACTAAAAGTATTTAAAGGGCAGAGCTCAAATGACTGTGTGGCTTGATTTTATTTCTTATACCTGTGGTTTTCAACCTTTTTGAGTCCACAGCGCCCTTGACCAACCACATTTTTTCCACAGCTCCCCTGTGGAAGCCACTTACACTGGGGTTCCTATTACAGGCACTGGCGGACAAAGGTGGGGGTGGGGTGGTCCTCCCCTGGTGCCATCCGGGGGTGACATCGTGGCCGCCCCCACCCTCCATGACGCTCGGCACTCGCCACACATCCTTGGGACGCTTGGCGCTTACCACACATCCCTGGGACGCTCGCCACTCGCCGTGCACAGCCCGGGACGTGTGCCGCTTGCCGCGCACCCCCTGATGCACACCATGTTCCCTGGGACGTGCGCCATACCCCTGGATGTACACCACTCCCAGTGCCGGAGCTGGTAGCTTCGATGCTGATTACAGCATCCGTTTAAGTGTGGATTTGCCCCTGCCCCATTCTGCCCCACCTGTATCTGGTGCCAATTTTGTCATGTGTGTAAGTTAGGGTTACCAGACATCCCCAGTTCCCAGGGACAGTCCCCGGATTTGCAAATCTGTCCCCGGTCAAATTCCGTCCCCGGAATGTCCCCCGATTTGCAAATCTGTGCCTGGGAAACATGGCGGTGGCAGCCTCAACCTCAGGAGGGACCAGCCTGGTAGCGCAGTTGGCTCTGGCTGGCTTCAGGAGCTGCTCACTGCCATGGCGCCCACAATTTTTCCTGCGCCACGGCAGCGAGCAGCTCCTGAAGCCAGCCAGAGCCAACTGCACTACCAGGCTGGCCCCTCCTGGGCAACAGCCACCCACCCGTGACTCCCGAGCCTCCCCTGATCTGTCAAAACAAAGGGGGAAGGGGGAAGGAGATCAGGGAAGGCTTGGGAGTCACGGGTGGGTGGCACGCCGTTGCCCAGTTTTTTAAAAAAAAACTCTGTACATTTATGTTTCACAGAATGCAAAAGAAGGGCTTTGCACCTTTATACAATATGCATGTGTGCTTGGGCCCAGGGTCTTTTGCCTCACCATCCCCTCTACTGACTCCCTGTTGCTACTGAGCTTCAAAAAAAAAAAAGTGTCCCCGATTTCATTGAAAAAAATCTGGTAACCATAGAAGTGGGAACGCATGTGTCGATGGGAACCCAATCAACACCACTGCTCTGCAGGGCTGAGCTGATGCACTCCACATGGCAATCCCAGCCTGCCTTTCCCAAAATGAGTGTGCAGAGTTGGTTTGCCAACAGGCCTAGTGCCTGAAGCCAGCTCCCTGTAGAGCCCGTCCTTGGGGATCCTGCCATCTTCCATTCTGTGGACATGACCAAGCCAGCATAAAAGTCGCTGTAAATTCTGTACTTCCAGAGATGCATTTGTGTGAATGAACAGGCTAGCAGCTGCTCTCTGGGGCTTTCCCAGCTCTGCTTGGGATTGAACCTGAGACCTTTGGTGTGTAACAGAGATACTCTACCACTACGTACACCTTGCATGTCCTAGCAGACACCTGGAGGGGGCTATTCAGGCTTTGCCTTCCTTAGCAACTGCAAACGCTTTGAGTCAGAGAAGCAAGCTTCACCAGGGGCCAAGCTGGCGACCAGTTCAAACCCCGGCTCCTGCTTGATATTGAACAGATCTTTCTTTTTAAGGAGCCGGGCTGCCAAGCCAAGCTTAGCCAAGCCTTCTGCTTCCTTGCACAAAGCAGGAGCAGAGGCGAAATGAAGCAGAGTCGTTGAGCGCGCCGGTGTTCCACGCACCAAAGTGGGTCAATGCAAGTGGCACCTCGCCCTTTGAGGAGTATTAAGCCAATAAATTTCTGTAAGCAAGAGCACTTGTAGATAAAATGCTCATCCACCTTCCCTCTCTTGTGCAATAGAAAGCTTATTAGAACTGGGTCACCTTCCAAGTGTAGAAGGGAGCAGATTGCAAATTGGCAGGTAGTGGAATTCTTTCTAAAGGGCAGCTTCCGTGACCAGGCACCTTCTTTCAGAGAAATCCTTTCTCTCCCAGCCTTTCATATGCATACCCCTGCTGTCCGTCTGGCTCAAGGGCAGGGAGCCTTTTTCAGCCAGAGAGCTGCATTCGCTGGAGGGTGATTTCCTGGGGGCCACATACCAGTGGTTGGTAGAGCCAGGGGCAAAAGTGTCTGGGGCAGGCGCAAGGATACAGTTTGCTTTTGTAGAGCAGGCTGGTTTCTAGACACACTCATCCTCAATCTTCCACCTGGGTAAGCATGAAGCAATATCAGAGGTCAAGGACAAATTCCACCATGGCAAAAACATTCAAAGAGGATGCAATGTAGACTAGTGAGATGTGTTGCCTGGGGGGGGGGTCCGAGAGAGAGTTTCACGCCCTCCCATCAGATGTCAAGGAAACAAACAACTATCTGACTTTAGAAAACATCTGAAGGCAGCCCTGTTCAGGGAAGTTTTTAATGTTTGATGTTTTATCGTGTTTTTAATACTCTGTTGAGAGCCGCCCAGAGTGGCTGGGGAAACCCAGCCAGATGGGTGGGGTATAAACAATGAATTATTACTATAAATGATTGTTTCAAGGGCCAGGTAAAGAGCGATAGAGGGCTGCTTTGGGGCCCTGAGACCTTTGAATTCCCACTGCACAGACGTATGCTTGGCACCTTCATTGTAGAGCTTTCATCAAACCCAGAAGACACACTGTTTTATACTGGCTTTTGACACCTGAAATATATATGTCTTTAGGGTCCACCTGTTTCTTTTGATTCTAAGTTGTTTAAACCAATTTAAATGTTTTATTTTTACATTGTTGTAACCTGCTCTGGTACGTTGCAATGAAGGGCGCATAAGGAACATCATCATTATCATCACGAACTTTTAAAGGCATTTATAAACCACTTAATATTTTTACAGTATTGTTATATTTTTGAAAGTAACAGCCAGCCACTCCCCTAAGTGCAAATTCACCGGAATATGCACACATCTCCCCAACATTGCAGATCTGTGTTATTTTAGGAACGACCCAGAAATGACAGAGAACTGTATCAAACACTGTGTTATTGGACTCCTGCAGTACCAGCCACATGGCAATTGGTTATGGGAGAACCGACCACTGTGAAAACAGGATGCTGAGCTAGCTGGTTCACTGGCCTGATCCAGCAGGCTCTCATTCTGTTCTTATGAGTTGTAGCCCAACACCATCCGAAAGACACCACATTTGGCTTCCCTTGCTATATACTAATAGCAAACACATTCCCTGAGTGCACATTCGTTTGCAGCTAAGATGGCACCATCCATGTACAAAAGGAAGATATCAACAGGCTTCCGAAGGTTTGCAGAAGTACAGCAAAAATCCTAAGAAGTGAAACAACCCCGAAACAGCCCTATAAAGACTGAACAAGCTCAGGATGGGGTTGGGGGCAAATGAAAGAGAAGAAATGGAATGGAGTATTTTGGAAAGGGGGCTGTCTGGCTAGCGGGAGCCCTGAAGAGGAGCACTCCGCTCCACAGCATTTTGTTGCAGCTCCCCCTTGTTCTCCCACATTAATTGACAACCTTCCAGTGAACCTGTGGCAGTGTTTAGATTTTGTTTTATTTTTTGCCTTGGGGAGAGGACCTCTGACTTTCTAAAAAAGCAATGTTGGTGCCCAGCAGGGGTCCTGAAATACATTCTCTCTCCCTTATGCATACACACACAGCCTTTCTTGAATGGGAGAAGGGAAAGCAAAAGGGAGAATGTGTGCTGGGTGGGTGAAAGGCTTGCTCCATAAACTGCTAACAGACTGGAACTGGCAGCTGGCAACGGGACACAGCGGGGAGCCCCACTGTCTAACGACATCAGAGGCAAGGTTGCCTGGCGGAGGCAGACAGAAGCCAGATTAGCTATGCAGCTCGGACAGCTAGCTCTCATTGTCTATGCAAGGGAAGCAAAGGAAGGCCGAGGGAAATGGCAGTTCAAAGGTGAAAGGCTTGGCGGTGAGTGGCAGGCCCAGAATAGCAACCTGGCAGGGGAGAAGGAGGGGTGGCGTTGCAAGGCTTTGCAATAAAGACAAGGCCCTCCACAGTTACAGGGGGTGCAAATTCAGCAGGTGGTGACACTTTTAGCTCTAATGCAGACTTGGCAAAGGGATAAGCAGAACCAGTTGAACCTGCCTCCCTCCGAGGGCTGCCAGTGGGGAAAACATTTGATTCAGTTCGCATTTAAAGGCGAGCCTACTTGATTCAGGAAACACAGCAATCCTCTGAATTTTGCAGTGCAGGTACCCAGCCAGGTAATATCTACAAGGAAAAAAGCACCTTCCAGGGTGAAGTGTGCATTAAAATATGCATCAGTTTATGAAAAGAACATACCGAAAGGTGTGCTGCATTAAGGAAAATTGCTTTGCCATCTTTGTTAGGGAAAGTTGCATATTAGACGAAATTTGCACCGAAATGGTGATGAATTTTTCAGGATGGCCTTCGGCAACGTTGTCTCAAGCAATTCTTCTCTCGCATTATCCCGTGTCTTTTCCCTTTGCTTTCCTTATGACACCAAGTCCCTGTGGGGAGAGGATTTGTTGTGCAAGAGCACCAAATCCACTTCCATTGCACAACTTGAATCCTGGGGGAAAGGGGTCCCCAAGCAATTATCAGCATTCTTAGCAAACTACAGTTCTCTGGGAAAATCTGCATCAATGATGCAGATGAGTTTTCAAAAAGACTTTAAGAAAAAAAGATTGCTGCAGAAAAGTGAAGAACTGAATTTAAGACTGAGAAAATAAGAAACAGAGAGAACCAAAACTGACAGATTTATCCGTCTGTAGTCCCATGGCGTTTTGGGCTTTAAAATCAGCATCTGCACTTCAATTTAAGCCTGGAAATACCCTAGCCTGTCCATCTATGAACCCCACACCAAAAATTCACCCCTGCTACAATTAGATATTTTTTAATAAAAAAAAAAAATGATAAAGAAGAACATAGTAAACTCTTCGTGAATTGTTGCTGAACAACTAGAAAGCCTTGCAATCCCTGCAGTCCTGACACTGCCTTCCCAAAGCCAGGTAAGGGGGCACTGGGTTTTGGGAAGGAGGCATGAGGGCTCTAGGCCCCTGCCAGAGCCTTGCACCTCCTTCCCAAAGCCTGGCACCTCACTTAGCCAGCTTTGGGAAGGCAGCGCAAGAGCTGGGGTGTGTGTATCAAATTTGGGGCTCACTCACGCACACACTCAAGTGCATGCATGCACAACAAGCCAGTATGCAGCCTGCGGGTTCCGTGTCAAAGTACTGCTGCAGCCCACTTGGTATGAAATGTTGGACAGCCTTGGGTTAGATGATAACCAGTCTTTATTGAGCATTTGTTCTGAATCATTTTCACGATGGCTATATGACAACATGCATTCAGCTTGATTTGCTTGCATGGGGGCATAGGCCTTCCCATTAACCATTTGTCCACTGCACACTTTTCAATGCATTTCCCCATCACTTTCCTAACTGCAAAAAGTCTGTTTTGTGCCTGTGTGTGTATCTCCGGTACCTGGAAGACAGAGCACTTTAGTCCACTTCAGTTGCACAAACCTAAATTCACATTATATGCTTGAATCCCTCCTGCAAAATAGTGACAGTGTGGGGGGATCCTCCGTCAGAAGTCAGTCTTCCAGTTTAATGCACTTGGAAAAAGCAAGTTAAACCGGCGAATGTGGGAGGTTATGACACCTATTTACTTAGCAGTGGCTTGTTAAGAAATAGGGAGATAGTGGGAGTACCATGCTGTTGTTGAGATCTGAAAAAGCATTACTGAGCCTTTAATACAATCATGCTGGAGGTGGAAAGGGAGAGGCAAATCCCCATGCTTTTTGGCACTGAACACCACTGTGTCCCGCCAAACACTCTGTTAAAACTAAGTAAACGTCTTATGAAAACACCTGCCATTTGCATTATGTGTTAAAGAAGCTGCAGTAAAAGAACAAACACAATTACCAAAAATGCAGCACTCCCTCTCCTTCCCCTGGTCTCCCAAAAAAAGAGGGGGAATAGAAAAAATCCCTTCTTCTGTCAATCATCTCTTCCAGAGTCACACATGCAACATAATTCACAAAATTCACAAGCTGGACCTAAGTACACTGAAATTTCTGTGCTAAGCCGGAGTTGGGGTTGGATTGCCTGAGGATGGGTCGGTTTTATGAACTTGAGAACAGCTTTGGGAGGCATGGAGGGATGGAGGAGAAACTTTCGCTCACATTTACCAAATTCACACTTCCCAAAGCGCAGCCCTCCTTTGAAATTTGCACACCTCTGAATTTTGCATTGCAGTTCTCCAGCCAAGTGATATTTACAACAAAGCCTACACTAGTGTGCATTGAAATGCATATATCTATTATGTTAGGGGGAAATGCTTTGCAAATATATGTGTGCTAGGCGAAACTGCATACATCAATGTGAATATTAGGAGAAATTTGCACCCAAATGCTGATGAATTTTCATGTGGACTTTAAAAAGAAGAAAACCTACAAAGTGATGTGGAAATGTGGAGAAGTGAATTTAAGATTGGAAAAATGAGAAACCCAAATCAACAGATTTGCTCATCCTAACAGCAGGTACAGTGGTAAGAACTTACCACTGTAGAACTTAAGAACTTAATTTGTTCTGGAGGTCTTTTCTTAACCTGAAACTGTTCTTAACCTGAAGGACTACTTTAGCTAATGGGGCCTCCCACTGCTGCTGCGCCGCCGGAGCACGATTTCTGTTCTCATCCTGAAGCAAAGTTCTTAACCCGAGGTAATATTTCTGGGTTAGCGGAATCTGTAACCTGAAGCTTATGTAACCTGAAGCATATGTAACCCGAGGTACCACTGTACATGCATAGCAATGGGGTCACTGAGTTTACTCTTGAGTCCCAACCAACATATTTCCTTTAACAGCCTCTCCTTGCCTTCCTTCATTATCCCCTCTAGCTTCAATGTTCAGACAGTGAGTGCCAATACTAATTTACGCAAAATGGCACCAAACAGACACACAAACATGGAGGAGTCAGGTGGCTTGGGAGACCTGAAGATCTGCAAAGTACCCCCCCAAAAAAAATCTTTAAGGGGGATTAAGGAGGGGGTAACCCAACCAGTCCAATTTGGGGTGTGCTCAGTAGCCACAGCATGCTTAATGACTGACTGGTGGAGGTGAGGCATGAAAAACCAGGTAGGAGGGGATGGGAGTGGCTGGAAGGTTCCACACTACAAAATTTTGTTGCAGATCCCAACAGGCCATGGCCCTGATCCAGCAGGACACCTCTTGTGCTCTTAGATTGGAAGCCAATATATCCCACCCCTCTGTCTCCTGAACACCACACAGATCCTATAGGCTGTGGTTATTTTGACCATCTACTTGACAACACTGATGCATATCAGTATACTTAGCACGAAGATGCCATCTTCTCCAAGGCACAAGGTGTTTTCAGCAACCTATACTGACGTGGGGACGGTGGCAGGAGGAAGGCCGATTGTGTGAATTGGCAAGCGGCCAAGAAGATTTATGTCAAAAGGATCTAACCACAAGTGAATTGATAATCCTGCCTGCGGTTGGAATTGTCATCCTCTTTATCAAGGTGAGGGGGAGAGCTAATACTGTTCTACTCATCCTCTCCCACTCGCCCCCCATTCATCTTTTAATTTCCAGCTTGGCAACTGTAGCTGCTAGATTGAACATAGCCAAAGGAATGGTTTCTCCATCTGAGGCCAGCCTGAAAGCGAGCTATTAAAGGCTTTGCCTGTGTCCATAGCACAGAAGCTCATTGCCCCATTCTCCTTGTGGAAAACCATGCAAGCGTGAGTGAGCACTGCTGCTCTTTGCTATGCAAATGTTGGTGTTAATTGCACCAAAATGAGAAGCATATTACTTAAATCAGGGCACTCTCCTGAAGGGTATTGGTGTGTGTGTGTGTGTGTGTGTGTGTGTGTGTGTGTGTGAGAGAGAGAGATATTTTGCCAGATGTTGCTTTATGACTGTGGTTTAATACCTAGCCATCTGTTTGCTTCCTTATTCCATCTCAGCCTTTGAATTTTCACTGCATCTTATCCACCTCCTCTTCTTCTTTTTAAAATAATAATAATAATAATAATAATAATAATAATAATAATAATGCACAGTCTTTTATCTCTTTTAGGCCTAAAGGGAAATAAAACTTCCAGGAAGCAGAGAGTACTATTGTATTTTAATATTCTGTTGGAAGCCGCCCAGATTGGCTGGGGAAACCCAGACAGATGGGCGGGGTATAAATAATAAATTATTATTAGGTAAAAGTAAAGGGACCCCTGACCATTAGGTCCAGTCATGGCCGACTCTGGGGTTGCGCCGCTCATCTTGCTTTACTGGCCGAGGGAGCCGGCGTACAGCTTCCGGGTCATGTGGCCAGCATGACTAAGCCGCTTCTGGCGAACCAGAGCAGCGCACAGAAATGCCGTTTACCTTCCCGTCAGAGCGGTACCTATTTATCTACTTGCACTTTGATGTGCTTTCGAACTGCTAGGTGGGCAGGAGCTGGGACCAAGCAACAGGAGCTCACCCCATTGCGGGGTTCGAACTGCCGACCTTCTGATCAGCAAGTCCTAGGCTCTGTGCTTTAACCCACAGCGCCACCAGCGTCCCTTTAAATTATTATTATTATTATTATTATTATTATTATTATTATTATTATTATTTGCCGTGAGACAAAAAATGAAAACAGGAAAGAAAGAAAGAAAGAAAGAAAGAAAGAAAGAAAGAAAGAAAGAAAGAAAGAAAGAAAGAAATTCATTTTCTCCCCCACCCCACCCCTCTTTCCCACCCAGAGATGTAGGAGAATTCTGAGAGAAAGAGAAATGGGAGCAGAAATTGCCATTGCCTGGTTATTTGTCCCATGCCCTGAACAGAAATCACCCAGGGCAAGACCCTCCAGGCAAGACCTGAAGTAGATCTCTTGGGCCCAACACCCTGTTTCCCTCTATCAATCCCCCTCTGCTTCCCTGTGAGCATTAGAGCTGTCGGAAGAAGAGCATCTGCTTCAGCTTAGTGTTAATTCACTTAGTTTGCTTGTTTAACTAAGTTGAACTGCTCCTTTGATTAGTTCCATTTTAAGCAAAGTTTAATCAAACATCTGAAAGTAAACAAAATCAAATTGAACTAATTGAAGTAAATGGGAGTCAAATTATGGCCTCGTTAAGCAAGTTAAAGCAAAAGTACGCAAAGCTGGATTTTCCGCAAATGTCGAGCCGCGGCGCAGATTTAAAATTTGGGAACTAAAGAAACCAAAGCTAGAAGCCAAAGCTCAAAGAGAGATGGGTGCATTCATCCCAACCTCTGACTGGCATATAGCACATAGCTGGAAATATCAGCCAAACTGAGCATGGAAGCTTTGGGAAAGAATGGGTTGCTTCTAACTCATTTTTGCTCTGAGTAGACCCACTGAAATTAATGGACCTAAGTAATGTCTGTTGTTTCAATGAATCTAACACTGGAAACAATCCTTTGCATGTAGGGTGATCATATGTACTATTTTACAGAGGGCCATCCTCTGTCTGAAAGGATTCCAGAAGACTACCCTTTATTTGAAAGCATCATATTTAAAGGGCTGTCCAGTCCAAAACCAGCTTAAAATAAAGAAACCTACTCCTGCAATTGCCGGTCAACAGTTAACACCAGACCGAACAGCCATGGAGGTGACTTGACCACAGTCTTCACCAATACAGTGAAATGTATAGTATTACAGTAATTATTTCTAAATCAGGCATCCCCAAACTTGGCCCGCCAGATGTTTTGGGACTCCAACTCCCACCATCCCTAGCTAACAGGACCAGTGGTCAGGGATGATGGGAATTGTAGTCCCAAAACATCTGGCGGGCCGAGTTTGGAGATGCCTAGTCTAAATGGTCAATGGCCCTCCAGGTGCTGCTGGACTCCAACTCCCATCAACCCCAGCAATCATCATCAAGGTTGATGGGGGTTGGAGTCTACCAACATCTGGAGGGTCACAGTTTCCTCATCCTTGCAAATCCTCTTTGGTCTTCTTTGTCTTGGTGATTCACAGGCAGCCACATTGCAACAGGCCCTATAAGATACAATCCCTGGGAAATCAATGCCCTTAATTTGGGGACACCCACTGCCTTGCGAGAAATCTTCAGGAGAAGAAAAGGCTAAGGAGTAAACCCTATACAAATCTGGAGTGGAGTCCCAAATACAGTTGAGTGATGCCTTTTATGCCTCCTTCCAGCAACTCCTTCAACCAAACTGGTGCCAAACGTATTGCTCTGCTTCCTTTGGACCACACCAGCAAGGTTCTCCAGCAGTTTGACTTCACCCCTGGAGGTGCACTCCATTGTCTCTCGAGATGGACGTATGCCAACAACAATTTGGGGGAAGTGGGAGAGATTTGTTAAAAGGTTGCAAGTTTTTGTCGTGCCTCTAGTGCACATCGATCTGTTTCCATGCACATGAAAATTAAGGATGGTGCGTTGAATCCGTGGCCCTCCAAAAGGAAGGAAACACGCAGCCCCCAGTCTCCGATTTTGCACTGTTGCACCTGCAGAGAGATGCTCTGAACTACTGATAGCCTATCATACGACAACTATTATTTAGGAAATCACTTTAACCAAAAGACCCAGCACCCTTTTGGATTTTGAATAACTGAATGATCAGGTTTTTGTAGAGTGGCTGAATGCAGCAGAAACCAGGCTCTAAGGGGTCTGCAACAATTGCTCTATTCAGTTATACAGCATTCGTGAATACGGAGAGTGCGTCGTTCAAAGATTGCAAGCTCAGACACCAATCTGTGTGCATTTGAACTCCTGAATGGAGGGAATGGAGTTCATTGCTTCTGCCTGTTGTTGGTCTCCTGCTTTAAACCCACCAGTTCCAATGGAAACCAGTCACAGCCCCTTCCTACCTGTAGGCAGAGCGAAGGCTAAGCTAAGCATTCTCCTGTGATAAGTTTTGGCTTGCAAATCAAAGGCAATGATTAGGGTCGGGTGAATCTGTCAATTTTAATTTATATCCATTTCTTACTTTTCCAGCCTTACCTTAAGTCTGCCCAATTCTGCATCAGTTTGTGGAGTGAGAGTTTTTGTTTCATTTTTTAAGGTGAAAATTCATTTGCATTACCCTATGCATTTCTCCATGGGACACGGGTGGCGCTATAGGTTAATGGTCTGGACCTAATGGTCAGGGGTCCCTTTACCTTTACCTTTTATGCATTTCTCCTATAATATATTGAAAGCAATCTTCCCTGATATTTGGGTATATTTTCACCCCTCCGTATATATACTTTCTTTTGGGGTACACTTTCCTCTGGTGTGCATAAAGATTTGTATTGCAAAATTTGGAGAAGTGTGGATTTCAAGGGGTTGTTTTGGTTCACGCGTTGGTGTGGGAAGTGCAAGTCAGGTATTAGGCATTAAAATGTCAGCAGGAAAAAAATGATCTCCCCTCCCTTGTGAGGAGTGGATTGGACATCTTCTCCTGCACCTGAAGGCACTAGGCTAGCTTAGGAAGTTCAGAGCTGGTTAGTTTAAGGGGGATCAGGGGAAATGGTGGTGGAACACAGGAAGTTGCCTTATGTGCTGAGTCAAACCAATGGTCCCTCTTAACTCAGTACTGTCTACACTGGCTGGAAGTGGCTTTCCATGATTTCTGGCAGGGATCTCTCTCAAATCAACTTGGAGATGCTGGGGGTTGAATTAGGGACCTTCTGCATGCAAAGCAGATGCTCTACTGAGCCATGGCCCTTCCCAAAGGAGAAGCTGGCTTCTACAGAGTCAACCTGTTGGTCCATCTAACTCAGTATTGTCTCCACTGGCTGGCAGCAGCACTCTTGGATTTCAGGCAGGGGACTCCCCCATCCCTACCTGGAGATTTCAGAGCTAGAACCTCGTACCTTCTACATGCACCTTCTGCCACTTAGTGGCTCGTATTGCCATCGCTTGATCCAGCTGCCTCACTCTGTTTTGTGGGTGAGCTGCTCCTGAGCAAACCCCTCTGCATAGGCAGCGGACGAGCATTTCCAGGTTGCGAAGTGTGTGGGATTCCTAGTTAGAAGAAATAAATTAACCTTCCATTGATTAGGAACCGAAGGCCTGTCAAGGAATCTGCCCCAGCCGCCCCACAGAACGGACACTCAAATTCAATAGCAACAGCTCTCTGCAACCTTTTAAGTGCTGACAACAGCTTTTAACCCTGGCTCACCTATTCATTCCGTGTGTTAATTAAGGGCTCCGCAGCCGGGGAGGAGAGAGAAGTCAATTAATTAATTGCATCCACACTCACTGAAAGGCACACGGCAGAAAGCGAAAGGAACTGGTACCGTAAGAGGTGTGGTGGTGAAGTCTCGCCTAGATGACTTTCAGAGATATCACTATCAGTGGCTGTCTTTCACAGCATCCAGATCTTCTGAGGCAACTGGTCTCCTTTCACCAAATGCTGGGGGAGGAAAGAGGGTGGCTCTCTCTCAATTTGCTTCAGAGGTGCCCAGAACCATACTGCTGGGCAATATGGGAAGCAGAGTTACGGACCAGAATCTTAGCGCGGGAAGGGAGCTTGAATGGCTGCCCAATGTCTGCATTAATACCTTGTGCTAGGTGGCCCAATGAGCTAGGTAGACCTTGAGCTAAGTGGACTAATGGTCCAATCTGGTATAAGGCAGTTTCCTAAATCCCTCTCTGCTTCTCATGGCAGAGTAGCCTATAGTACAAGACACAAGCCCAAAGTCCTATAACACTTGTCCACAGTCAAGGAAAGGGAGAAGCAATCTGTAAAGGCATTACAGAGAACGGAGCCATCCTTTTGCTGTTTTATGTTAATTTTTTGTCCTCACCCCCTTTTTTCCCCCTCCTTTGGTGGTTTCACTTTATTTCTTTATTTATTTTCTCCAGGAAGCTTAAGTAACCTGCTGAAGTGCATTAAAACGCTCTTGCCAAGCCCTCGTTTATTGTAAATATAACAGCAAATCCATTGTAAACAGCAGCAAGAGGCTTGTGGGAACACATTCATCAAAATAAAACAGCTCTTGGAAAGGAGAGAGAGAGAGAGAGAGAGAGAGAGAGAGAGAGAGAGAGAGAGAGAGAAGTCCTCTGCTCTGCTTGTTTAACTAGCATTGCAGCTCCTCACCACGTAGCCGATTTCCAAATACACAATTTATTGCCATGCCCAGATTTGCTTAGGAGCTAGGATGACACTCCTCTGGGGCTACTTTGAACATCCAGTTAATCAAAGCACAATGCCAACCCCGATCATATTGACAATCTGGCAGGCAATTAGTCGATAATAAATAAATAAAAGCGGGGATCAGCGGGGTGAAGACAAATGGCATTGTTGTGCCTGTATCAATGGGCTTATAGATTCCAAAAAGATGTGTCAGTAAGCGCTGCAGAGAATAAATATTTATCAATGGGAAGTGTCATTCATATAATATGAGAAAGTATCTTTAGCCATGGCAGAAAGAAAAATTTTAAAAAACAAACCAACCCAACAGCACACTAGATTAACCACCTAATCATTCCCAGAGATGGGTGGAGTTTGGAGGCAATTTCGTTAGCCCTGCCAAGCTACCGCAGGAACTGAAGGTGAAATAGGTCTCTGCAGTGGTAGGTACAGGAAATCGATAATAAAATGTTTCAGCAGCCCAAAATAAAGGCATGTGGTATAATCTGGATCCACTCAAAACGGACAGGATTTTTTGTCATAAGCTTCAGCGGGTGCAAAGTCACACCCCAGGATCTCCATGGACCCATGGCCATTGTGAGAACAGGATGCGGGACAAGATGGGCTAAGAGTCCTAGGATTGGAAGTGGGACAGTGGTGAATGGTAAGAGGGAGAAGATGGGGAGGGGGAGATGTCAGAAGCAGAAGAGGTAACAGGGCTTAGTGAGCAGGGAGAGTCTGTGACAGAGAGAAGTCCAGAAGCAGAAGCAGAAGCTAAATCAGGAAAGGATGAAGGCCAATAGGCAGAGATGAGTCTAGCTGGTGAAGAGACACGGGTGTCTTCCTCTTCTGCTGCAACAAGCTCCCCTCCCCCTGATCTCCCTAAACCAAGCGAAGCATGAAAAGGACAGAGGAGACATTAGTTTCACACAGGAGCAGTCTCAAATTGCTTGGGGAAAACCCTGGAGAAAAAGGGACTTGGGCAGCTATGGGGAGGTAGGGACCTTCAGTCTCAGCAACTACTTCTTGGGGGTGAGAACTACCTACTAGAGATGTGTTGCTGGGCTCATTTGGCCTGACACTCCTGTGCAGATCCTGTTTTTGCTAATAAAGGGTCAACACCAACTTGCACAGGGTGATTTACTGCTGTCTCACTCCTGTCGGGACCTCTTGATGAGATAGCATCTGCTGGATGCAATGTGCAGTGATCCATCAGTTATATAAGGAATGGGTGATCTTTTAGATAAGGTAAAGGTAAAGGGACCCCTGACCATTAGGTCCAGTCGTGGCCGACTCTGGGGTTGCGGCGCTCATCTCGCTTTATTGGCCGAGGGAGCCAGCGTACAGCTTCCGGGTCATGTGGCAAGCATGACTAAGCCGCTTCTGGTGAACCAGAGCAGCACACGGAAACACCGTTTACCTTCCCACCGGACCGGTACCTATTTATCTACTTGCACTTTGACGTGCTTTCGAACTGCTAGGTTTGCAGGAGCAGGGACCGAGCAATGGGAGCTCACCCCGTCGCAGGGATTCGGACCGCCAACCTTCTGATCAGCAAGTCCTAGGCTCTGTGGTTTAACCCACAGCACCACCCGTATCCTGGTCCTAATCTGTATAGGACTTTGCACATCTGTGCTAGCAACTTAAAGCTTACCCTGGAAGCTACCTGGGAGCCAGTGCAATTCTTTCAGAAGCTGCATAACATGGTGGCAATAGTGTGAGCAGGGTTTTTATTATTATTTACATTTGTATTCCACCTTTCCTGCAAGCTGAAGGTAGCATACATGGCTCTCCTCCTCCCTATGTTATCCTCACAACAACCCTATGAGGTAGGTTAGGCTGAGAGTGAGTGACTAACACAGAGTCACGAAGTGGGGTCCATGGCTGAGTAGGGATCTGAACCCTGGTCTCTCGGGTCCTAGTCTAACAGCCCAGGCACTGCACCACACAAACGCTCTGCGGCTGAATATTTTGCACTAGCTGAAGCATTCAGGCCCACCTCGAGTCTTTAAATGCAAAGCAGATGCTCTACCACCGAACATCTTATAACAGCTCCAAAGCCCACGGTTACACCACGGGGTGGGGGAAGACCCTGGCACTAGGTGAAGGAGGCAGGCAGATGTTCTCATGTTTACAGCGGCAGTCAGACACAGCTCCTCATTGGGCGGGAGCTTTCCTTCCCTCGGGACCTGTGAGTGGGAAGATAGACAAGGAGTCTCCGAAAAGGGATCCTTCCGATGCTTGCACATCGCTACCCTGCTAGTGAGACCTGATGAAAATTTAAATGCTCCCTTGGTGTAGAAACCCGCCACTGTCCTCCCACTTGTTGTTACATGGGCGTTTGGCAACATCCGATGCATCAGCATGCAAATGTGTCGAAGTACCTGGGAGCAGACACTCCCAGCTGCCTTTCAAATTAAACCTCTGCAGGAAAGGCTGTGCCAATTCTTTGCAGTAGCTACGCAGCCAAGGCGTTTGAGAGGAGAGAGAGAGAGAGAGAGAGAGAGAGAGAGAGAGCGCATCTGAGCAGCAAACAGGAAGTCCTCAAATTTCGGTTTCCAGCACTTATTCCCATCACTGGAGCCACCAGGGCAGGACTTTTGGGCACAAGTCCAATGGATTGTGCAACATTGTGCCTTGCATGCAGATGGTCCCTGGTTCATCCCAGGAAGGGCCAGGAGAGATTCCTGTCTGAAACCTTGGAGAGCTGCTGCCAGTCAGTGTAGACAATACTGAGCCAGATGGACCAATGATCTCGCTATTTGTTTTAATCTCATTTTGAGGGGTGCCTCATTTTATTTTATTTTATTTGCACCACATTGCTGCATGCCTGGCGATAGCATCTATAAATATATAGATGGTGAAATAATAATACACATTGCCATCTTAAAAAAAAAAAGCACTCTTTCCTGGCAAATCATTAAAACATTTGAAAGCATTCCTGTTTACCCAGACATTTGGTAGAATGTTTTTAACTGCAACGGTTTTAGTTGTTATTGCTTTTAAAATATTTTAATCAGCTTCAGAACGTTCTTGCTTTGTTTCTAAATTGAGTGCCTGTTTGTCACCCTGGGCTCCTTGGGTAGGAAGTGTGAGATTTAAATAAAATAAACAAATAAATAAGAAGCCCAGCATCTAAATTACCAAGGGACGCGGGTGGCGCTGTGGGTTAAACCACAGAGCCTAGGACTTGCCAATCAGAAGGTCGGCGGTTCGAATCCCCGCGATGGGGTGAGCTCCCGTTGCTCGGTCCCTGCTCCTGCCAACCTAGCAGTTCGAAAGCACGTCAAAGTGCAAATAGATAAATAGGAACCGCTCCGGCAGGAAGGTAAACGGCGTTTCCGTGCGCTGCTCTGGTTCGCCAGAAGCGGCTTAGTCATGCTGGCCACATGACCTGCAAGCTGTAAGCCGGCTCCCTCAGCCAATAAAGCAAGATGAGCACTGCAACTCCAGAGTCGGTCACAACTGGGCCTAATGGTCAGGGGTCCCTTTTTCTTTACCTTACCTAAATTACCTAAATGGCAACACCGATTTCCCCCTTCCACAGACCTGGAGCTGTATCTTGATAACTGGCTGGGCATTGCAAGTGCAGACACCTGCAGGCTTCATCCTGGCTCATCTGGAAAGTTAACCAGGGCCAGGATTGGCTGGTATCTAGACCACAGACCACCCAAAAGGCACAAGTGTTGCTGGTGGCAATTGCAAGTGATCACAGCAAACCAAGCCATGCAAGAATTACAATAGCAACCAGGGATGGAGAGAGAAATCTGGTTCATTTAAAAGTGAACAGACCTACTTCACACTTTCTGAAACAAAAGCCATCCTTCAATATTTGTACTTCTCCAGCCAGATGCAGTTCTCCTGCCATGGAACTTATACAAAAACGTATATGCTAGTGTGCGTTGAAATGCAGATATATAAAACTGAAAATAACATACAAAAAGGGGGAAATCACTTTGCAGAAACGTGTGTATTAAGCATAAATGCATACAAAAATGTGTAAATTCAGAGAAATTCATGCTAAGCAAACAGGAATGTCCTGCACTCTCTTTTAACTTGTAAGTTCAAACAGCAGTGGCACAAGACATTCAACTGGCACCAGTGCAGGTGAATCAGAAAAATAAATGCATCCATTTGAACATGCCCTTCAAAGTACATACGGAGGAGATTTTTAAAAAGCAGAAGAGATAACCTCTGCTGAGGGTGGCAGACAGAAGGCACATCAGCAAACAACTCCAGAGCACTCTGAAGCAGCCAGCCAGACACCTGCCTATCTAGTGTAAATATCAATGGCATATTGTGGTGCATAACCCAGCTGTAAAAAGTCCCCATGTGGCCTGGGAAATCCTGACAAGGTGCAGGTAGAAGTCTCCTTTTGTGAAGTGGCTTTAAGAAACCACAACAAAATAAGAGTGTGCCAAGTATTCCCTGGCTTTAGATGCTAGAAATCTAAGCAGGAAAAACAGATGTCTAACTCCCCCACAAAAAAAGTAAAATTTTGCAAATACCCACTCCTTTGAAAATCCCACTAAGCATCATTTTTACTCTGGTTGTTGCTACTCCCTCGCGCCTGCCCCGCCCCCCAAGCTGTTGCTGCTGCTTCCTTCTTGGATTAGTAACATAAGCCAATCCAACCCAATCAAGGATCACAGAGTGAATGGGGTAACCGTACGATGCTCCATATTAGGGATGGAGGAAAAAATTGGTTTAGTTCACCTTTTAAAGAAAATCCGCCCAAAGCTCACTTCTTGGAACAGTACACAGCTATCCTTTCGATAGTCACACTTCCCCAAATTTTGTGATACAGTTCCCCAACCCCAAAAGCCACAGTTCCTGCTCACCCCCTCCCAACAGGTGGGCGGAGTTTGTGAACCCATGCAGGGGTTACCTGGCTGGGTGCCACCCACCTGGTAACCAGGTGTCAATGGGCTGCAGGCGGGGTTGTGGCCTGGGACAGGTACAGGGGCTGATCCTTCAGCCAATGCTCATTCTTCACCCACCGGACACCCACTAAATAATGAATTTGGCTTTCTTGTCACCTTTTCCTTCTTTTGCAGCCTAACCTTTGCGTTCCAGGTTAGCGGGTGCTGCTATGGTCCTAAGATTGTTGCTGTACTCAGAACTGGGAAGGAATTTTCCCTGCATTGGCAGGTTTTGCCTTCCCCGTAGCAATTCATCACAACTTTGGTGGTTTTTGGGCCTTGTTAGGTATCCTTTAGTCTATCGTTGAGTTTGGGGGGAGCATCTCCTTCACCCCAATGCAGCGGTGTTCGCAGGGCCCATTAAAGGGTGATTGCGGGAGTCACTGGCCCTAGAGCGGCGGCAGGTACATCAAACGCCCAACTTAGGTGCAGTGCATGGGCACGCTGTGTAAGTTCACGCTTTACAGTTCCCTCACAGGCACCTGTCTGACCCTGCACATCCTCAGCCCCAGTGGGTTGAGAGGGATACCTTCCAAGGCCAAGGCCAAGTTTCCTACATCTGAGAGTCAATAAAGTTGTGGCCTAATTTGGACCCATACCTTGGTGTCTAGTCTCTTTCTTGTGGGGGGGGGGAGGCTCCAAGGACAGGGTTTAGCGCGTGACCTGGCAGATTGTGTATTAGAGGAAAGTGTGCATAAAAATGTCTATATTAGCGAAGACACCTTCACCTGCTCTAGCTGCAACAAAACATGTCTCTCCTGTCTCAGTCTCTACGGCCACAGCAGGCGCTGCAACCTTCCAACAGTTTGACTTCACCCCCAAAGGCACACTCCTCCTTTGTCTCCCAAGACAGGTGGATGTGTCACCCAGGAGAATGCAGCTGCGTTGATAAGGAAAGGAGAGCCATCCCGTTGTCTGGAGAGGTCATTTCCTGATTCACATGAAGAAGCTGTTTTCAATGAAGCCCAACGACAGAAGTGCACAGCTGTGTTGAGGAAGCACCGGGTACTGAAATTTTGCACCTCCTAACAATTTTGTGCCCGGGGCAACCGCTCCTATGCCCCCCCCCCCATTCTACGCCACTGCATGGTGCACACTGTCCTGCCACCAGCTCCTTGCTGCTGCTACTTGCCTGGCCCCCCACTCCACAAGCACACACATCAGCTGCCTCTCTGCCTGGTGGTGGAGCTTGCCCTAGGCAGCACTGAGAAAACACAATGTAGCTTAAATTCAGAGGACTCTAAGTAGCCCGGCTCAAGCCTGAGTGCAACTAGACAGAAACACACACACACACAGAGAGAGAGAGAGAGAGAGAGAGAGAGAGAGAGAGAGAGAATCATACACAGTTGAAAAGCAAATGCTCTTATTGAGAAAGGTTATTAGGGTGTTCGGGAAACAGCTGCAGGCCCAGATGTAGAAATGATTACTCAGTTAAAGATTTCTCAGCAGAAGATGGCTGTTGAATAAACCAGTGCGGAGCTTCAGAAGGGCATTTGAAGGAGCTGGATTCCTTAAGGCAGAACACTGCACAGCCAACGTTTCATTTCTAGTAGCGGAACAAAATTGCAAACAGCTGGTGGAAGATTTTTTAACATTTCTTTCAGATGGGATGATATTGCTTTTTATTTTTATTTTTTAACAAACAAACAAAAACCAGGCAGTCATACAAAAGGCATTCTTTTTTTCTCCCCCACCCCTATAAATAGCTAGCACTGATAAACTCACATCCATTATGTGAAAACAACAGTGATCTAGATGCAGTAGTTCTTATTCATTTCTTAAAACTGTACTCTCTCCATGTTCCACAGTCTGCTCTAGGGCAGTGGTTCTCAACCTGTGGGTCCCCAGATGTTGTTGGACTACAACTCCCATCATCCCTGAGCCCTGGACTTGCTAGCTAGGGGTGATGGGAGTTGTAGTTCAACATCTGGGGACCCACAGGTTGAGAAAGGCTGCTCTAGGGCTTAAGAACCTGTTGCCCACCAAATGTTCTTGGATTCCAACTCCCAACAGCCCCAGCCAGCATGGTCAATGGTCAGGGGATGCCAGGAGTTGCAGGCCAACAATATACCGTATTTCACCGCGTAATGGTCACATTTGTAATGCTGGTTTTTCTTTTCAGAAAGCTGAGGCACAACCATTATGCGAGGAAACAATTTTTATTAACAAACATAGTTATGTTTATGTTGCTTATGGCAGCTTTGCCCACCCACCCGCTCCCCTTGCACCTTTGACTGGTACAGAGAGTGCACACTGCGAATGCCCTGAGACTATTGTGTGGTAAATGTTTTGGGACTGATGTTAGGGACCCCAAAAAGGGGGGGGGGGAGCAACTATTATGCTAGTATTGAGGGCTGCAAGTTCTGTGCCCCTGATCTAAATCCATGCAGCTCTCTGGGATTTCAGGCAGGGGTTTCTCCCAGCCCCACGTAGAGATGCCAGGGATAGTTCAAGGCATGCCTGCCCTCCTTAGCAGCTTGCAGAGGCTTCTCTGTTGATTTTACAGTGGGGATGGGACATAGCTCACTGGTAGGACACCTGCTTTACATGCAGAAAGTCCCAGGTTCAATCCCTGGCATCTCTGAAATCCTGGAGTGATGCCTACAGTTGATGTAAGCAGTACTGTATTAGATGGACCAATAGTCTGTCTCTGTATAAAGCAGGTTCCTATGTTCCTTTGGCAAACAGGGATAGGGTCAATGTCTACTCCAGGCTGAGGAGGATCCCAAGTCAAGATACTCTCCATGTCCCTCCTTCCTTCAGTGAGTCATTGCAACAGGTCCAGGATATTCTTGTAAAAGGACCCTTTTTAAGGGGTGGGGTGGCTCCTCAGCAGATGCCTGACATGTCAACTCTTGACCCTGGTCCTGGATGTGGTGGTCTAAGGATCTGGATCCAAATAAATGCTTTCCATTTATTCCATTTCCATGGGAGAGTATACTTTCAGGAAAGGCCTTCCTAGACATTTCCACATAATTTAAAACAACAACAACAACAAAACGATCACAACTGCATTCTCCATTCATGGGTATTCCCTTCCACAGAAGGGAAGCTTCATCGTCCGATTAATTATTCATTGCAAATTAGGCACTCGGCTGTAGCAGTTTAAAATTTTTTGCAACAGACATTTGTTTTACCGACTCGTAGCCTGGATGCAAAATCATTCTACACAGTGGTTGTGTTTGGATGCATAAACACTTGGTAAAGATGAGCGAAAGTGGAACTCTGTCGGCATCTTGCAGACCAGCGGGGGGGTGGGGAATCAATGAGTTGGTCTTTAAAAGCACCATTTGCAACCCGCTCCAATTATAACAACCTACATTCTTCATATCACAAAGATGTAAACCAATGAAGTGTTTAACCAGGCATGTCCAAAGTCCGTTTCGGGGGCCTAATCCAGCCCACCGGCTGATTAAATTTCAATCCGGCCCCTGTGGCAGTATATTTCCTGGGGTAAAATCCAAAAAAAACCCTCTTTAATCCTAAAACTTCAATCCTAAAGAAAAGCTCAACAACTTTGGTCGGCCCTCTTTGAAAAAAGTTTGGGCACCCCTGGTTTATACTATTGTTGTAATATGTTCTTCTATAATAATTTTCTTTGGAATCCTCACCCCGCCCATCCTCTGCTTCATTTCTGCAGAATATCTATTTGTTTTCAGATGGGGGTCATAAAGACCCCCTACAAGTCTATAAATAAGGCAGGAACACATTCCAGATGCATTTCTCCATAGCTCTAGAGATCAATGTGCACATTTATCCCATCTATCAACTGGCGGTGGGGGGGTAGCAGTGCCCCACCAACCCCCACCTGCCTTCTTGCTTGCAGCCATTCAGGGGGTGGCTCTGCCTATCATTGGCTCTGGCTCCTTGTCTTCTGCCCCACGAGTCCCACTGAGCACCAGCCACCACTAAACCTGAACACCAATTCAAAGGCTGCAGAGTCACCAGCTAGGAATCCAGACTGGCTTCCTGACTCTGGGCCTGATGCTGGTGACTATGGGTCCACTAGACCTGAGGCTAGTGGTGGACAGAAGCCCCCTGAACCAGAGCCCATGGTTCCAAGGACCACCAAGTCAGAGCTGGGATACTTGTTGTCACCTTCCCCTAGGCCCAAATGGCTCTCAAACTGCCCCATTACTCCAAAAACACAGGGAGTCTCAAGGTCAAGAGACCATGGAGCACAGGAGAAGTGTCCTTCTTCAGGGCAGAGCATTGGCCTTTTAAGAACTGCAATTTTTTAAAAGAAGTTGGTGCCTAGGAGAGGTTGACTGAAGGCAGGAGCTCAAAAGACCTCAGTTTACTTTTAACCTTTGTGGCAACTATAGGGAACCTCAGGCCCAGGGGCAAAATGAAGCCCTCTATACCACTCTGTCTGGTCCTTTGGATTCTCCCTCTCTCTGGCCTTCCTTCATGAATGTTTCTGCCAGGCTGGAATGCATCCTTGAACTCAGATTATTTCTCTTGCTTGCCTGGAAGAAGGACAGAGAGGGGGAGGTGAGTGTGTGTAGAAACTAGTAGCTTGCTGTACAAAAGTAAAATTTACATTAGTTCCTCCACCCACTTTTGCTTCTGGACTTGCCCATCACTGGCTTGTGGTCCTTGGAAGGTTGCTCAGAAAGGAATGTGGCCCTCGGGGTGGAAAAGGTTCCCCATCCCTGCCCCATAAGAGCAAGTTGCTCATTTGGAGCTCTCCGTGGTGCTGTAGCATCTTACCTGCCTTTGCTCTGTGGGTTCCTCCATGGAACCTCAATAATATTTTTTTTAAAAAAAAAAACACAACACCTTGTATTAAAATCATTCTTTTAAAAAACAGCCTGGTGCACAATGGACTGGATAACTTTTTTAATCTATGAAATGGTGGTTTAATTGACAAATGCAACCCAGGAGTAGACAATGCGATGCCCTGCAGATCTTGCCAGACCTCAACTCCCACCTGCCCCAATGTTCAGCTAAAGAATCCCCAACAGATGACCAACCAACCAACCAACCAACCAACCTTTGTTTAAAAACTTCCAAAGAAGGAAAGTACACCAACCGTCCAAGGTAGTCTGTTCCACTATCAAGCAGCTCTTTCCCCCGGAAAGTTTCTCCTAACATTTCATCGGAATCTCCTTTCTTGTGGTTTGAATCCATTGGTTTGAGTCCTACCTTCTGGAGCAGCAGAAAACAAGTTTGCTCCGTCTTCCATGAAACAGCCCTTAAGAACTCTTGTTAGAAAGGCGAGGATTTACTGCAATGTATTGTTGTGCTTCTTGCCTGTATTTCCTAGAATGCTTGAAAGGAAGGGAGCCTTCGCTTCACCAGCAGCAATTGCATGCTGGAAGCCAAGCAAGACTGCCTTTTTAGAGGGACACTTCAGGCAGAAATGGAAACATATCATATGCTCTGATTGGACATGGTTTGCAGCTGTAATGCAGAAGTAGAGAGAAGCAAATATACCATTTCCTATCTCTCCCACCATTCGCTCCCACCTCAAGCCCCCGCCCTGGGCAAACACACAGGCTTTTCTTGATCTTATCTTTACCTTTCACAAAGCCTTTAAAAGCCATCTGTAGGGATTTGTAAAGGCTGTTTCTTGTTTCAAATAAACTGCAAAAGTGATCTGTATGGAACAGATGGAAACAAATAAAAAAAAAAGCTTATCAGGATGCCAGGGAGGGGAGGGCGTGTGTGTGTGGAGGTAACACTTTCTACATTTGGAAAATATCAGATATGAGTTAGCAGAAATGTTGCCTATGAGATGCACCAAGTTGGAGCTTGGCCAGCAATTTCCTCTCCTTTATAATAAGTCAGAGTGCTCCACAGCCACTTGAGATGGATAAACCCATCAATTTTGGTTTCTCTCTTTCTCATTTCTGCACTCTTCATTTTTCTGCATCATTCGCCATTTCTTTTTAACATCCTCATTAAAACACATCTGCATTCCAGTGCAAACTTTCTCCCAATATATACATCTTTGCAAAGCACTTTCCCATAATACAGTGGTACCTCGGGTTACAGACGCTTCAGGTTACAGACTCTGCCAACTCAGAAGTAGTACCTCGGGTTAAGAACTTTGCTTCAGGATGAGAACAGAAATCGTGCGGTGGTGGAGCAACGGCAGTGGGAGGCCCCATTAGCTAAAGTGGTGCTTCAGGTTAAGAACAGTTTCAAGTTAAGAACGGACCTCCGGAACGAATTAAGTTCTTTTTTTTTTAAAGATATTTATTAAAGTTTCAACATTTTACAAAAATAAGAAAAAAAAACAAAAAAAGAAAATACAAAGTAAAGACAGTTAAAAACAAATCATTTTATCCAAATCTTATCTTTCATTTGCTTGTTTCCCTGACCTCCTCACACCTCCCTTTTTTGTATTCCAGTTCAATTAATTAGTTCAGCAAATCCTTTCCCTCTTTGATTTTATCTTAATCTTTTATCTTAATATATTATAGCTTTATATTATCACCTGTTAACAAACCATTTTATATATTCCTTTATAACATTGCTACTAAAAACCGCTTAACTTCAATCCATGGAACGAATTAAGTTCTTCACCAGAGGTACCACTGTATACTGCACATTGCATATTATTTTTCACTAATATATGTATTTTTATGGTGGCTTCGCCCTACTGTAAGCATTTTTGTACACACTGTTTGCTTGGAGGATTGCCTCTAATAATTGGGAGAAGTGCACATTTCCAAATATAACTTTTTTTAATTTGCAAATAGTTTCAGAGACTGCAAATTAGGTAGGTCATGATTATTGGAAGAGTGTGCCCACTGACCTAATGTATCCAAAGTGTGCAGTGTAATCTGGATACAGAGCAGACTTTACCTCTTGCAATCAGACTCAGAGAGATGCTTGTAGAGTGAGTGAAATAACAAAGTCGTTTATTGTATGAAGCACTTAACTTGGAGGGAAAAGTTTCCATTTCTAACCTAATCTAGAAAAGAACAAGGTAGCCATTGCTTGCTCCTTTGTTCTCAGAGGATAGCTCCAGCTTGACCTGTCATCTTGAGATCCAAGAGAGGAGGAGGAGGAGGTTGTAAACAGGATGCAACCTAACAGGTATCAGTCTAAACAACAAAGAGATAGAGAGGTCAGCTCAAGAGCTTAAAGGTATATCCATAACCAAAATAACTTTCTTGGCTTTTAAATTAGTTTCCAAAAACCAGAGCTGATGGGAATTGCAGCCTCCAACATCAGGCAGGCAACAGATTCCCCATACATATTGGAAGATGCCTTATACAGTGGTACCTCGGGTTACATACGCTTCAGGTTACATACGCTTCAGGTTACAGACTCTGCTAACCCAGAAATAGTACCTTGGATTAAGAACTTTGCTTCAGGATGAGAACAGAAATCGTGCTCCGGCAGTGCAGCGACAGCGGGAGGCCCCATTAGCTAAAGTGGTGCTTGAGGTTAAGAACAGTTTCAGGTTAAGAACGGACCTCCGGAACGAATTAAGTACTTAACCCGAGGTACCACTGTACTGAGTCAGACAATTTGGGCTCCAACTAGTTCTGTATTGCCTGCACTGACTGGCAGCAGCTTTCTGGGGGTTTCAGGCAGTGGAGATGTCCAGGATTGATCCTGGGATCTTCACGCAAAGCAGATGCTTGGCTGCTGAGCGGCATCCCTTCCCACAAGGCAAAGGTGGTGATGACCCATTAGCAAAAGTATACTCCCTAAAAATTAAGCTGAGCCATTTACCAGACTACTTTGGATTGCCTTCGAGAAGTTATTAGGGAGCTAATTAAAACAAAGAGACGTCTTTGGTATTCAGAACTCATAGTGCATTTATTCAGCAACACTCAAGGCAAAAGCTGGAGAAAAGGCCATGGATGACAAAGCACCATTCTTCCTGGGATGGAGGAGGGATGTCCACTCTGCTCCTTGTTACACAAAGGATTCTCCTCTGATCTAAATATACTGGTAAAGATGAAAAGGGTTTGTTCTCTTTCCTTGCCTTATAATGAATGGGAAAGAGAGGGAGGGGACTTGGGAACTGCTCATAAACCAAGACAGCGGGGTGATGGGAGTGTCCTGGGAAATGATAATATAAACTATGAAATCAAAAGAAGCACCCCCCACAAAACACAAAATCTCTTAGGATTTACAGAGCACAAAAGGAAAAGCACACATCCAGCAGAGTTTCAGGGGCTACGTGGGAGCAGGAAAATGTTCTGCCTTTTTTTTTATTTTGTTTAACTAGCCTGAGGCTGCACAAGCACTTTACATTTAAATCACACACACCGAGGATCCTGGGAACTGTAGTTTACCGCTCAAAGTGGTGCAAATCCCACTTTTCGTGATTCTTTGAAAAGGAATATGCTTTGAATGTGTATGCAGCCATAGCCTGAGTGTGTTGGGGAGTGTTATATACTGACTGTGCATCACACCATCAGTCTACTGAATATTTCTTAATTACACCTATACATATTAACTGCATGCAGCTGAATGAAGCGGCAGAGCCAATGTGGTGTAGTGGTTAGAGTGCTGGGATAGGATAGAAAGACCCAGATTCAGTTCCTCTTTCACCCATGAAGCTCACTAGGTGACTTTGGGCTAGACAAAACCGTCAGTCTAACCTACCCCACATGGTTATTGTGAGGATAAACTGAAGGGGGGATGAGAGAGAAGCATGTATGCCACACCTTCAGCTCTTTGGATGAAAGGTTTGTTGTTTAGTCGTGTCCAACTCTTTGTGACTCCATGGACCAGAGCACGCCAGGCACTCCTGTCTTCCACTGCCTCCCGCAGTTTGTCAAACTCATGTTAGTAGCTTCGAGAGCACTGTCCAACCATCTTGTCCTCTGTCGTCCCCTTCTCCTTGTGCCCTCAATCTTTCCCAACATCAGGGTCTTTTCCAGGGAGTCTTCTCTTCTCATGAGGTGGCCAAAGTATAGGAGCCTCAGTTTCAGGATCTGTCCTTCCAGTGAGCACTCAGGGCTGATTTCCTTCAGAATGGAGAGGTTGGATCTTCTTGCAGTCCATGGGACTCTCAAGAGTCTCCTCCAGCATCATAATTCAAAAGCATCAATTCTTTGGCCATCAGCCTTCTTTATGGTCCAGCTCTCATTTCTATACATCACTACTGGGAAAATCATAGCTTTAACTATACAGACCTTTGTAGGCAAGGTGATGTCTCTGCTTTTTAAGATGCTGTGTAGGTTTGCAATTACTTTTCTCCCAAGAAGCAGGCGTCTTTTAATTTCGTGACTGTGTCACCATCTGCAGTGATCATGGAGCCCAAGAAAATAGATATAAATAAATGTTGGCCATCTCTCTCCTAACTTATTCAGAAATATGCAAGACTCCCTCATTCTTTCTCATCTCAATTTCTCTTTATCCCCCAGACAAAACTCACCACCACCCAGTAGGCCAAGCAAATTTGGCCCAGAAGTATATCTGCTCTACAGGTACATGAAAAATGGGCTTAGTTATGGAAATGAGGATCGCAGTGTCCAGGTCCATTCATATGAGGAAAGGCGTTCTTTGAGGTATTCTGGCCTTGAGACATTTAAGGCTTTCTAGGTCAAAGCCTGGCTCTTTGAATTGGGCCTGCAAACTAATTAGCAGTTGTGCCAGGATTGACATTATACTCTTGCTGTCTTGTCCCTGTGAGCAACCTGGCCGCTGAATTCTGCACCAGCTGAAGTTTCCAAACCATCTTCAGAGGCAGCCCTACATTTAACATGTTGCAGTAATCTAGAGCAGGCTTCCTCAACCTCGGCCCTCCAGATGTTTTTGGCCTACAACTCCCATGATCCCTAGCTAGCAGGACCAGAGGTCAGGGATGATGGGAATTGTAGTCTCAAAACATCTGGTTGAGGAAGAGTTTACTAGAGCATAGATGGGCCTTAGTCTGATCCAGCAGGGCTCTTGGGTTTTTAAAAAAATGTTCTTATGGACCTTATTTAAGGTCAGGGCTGTAGCTCAATGATAGAGCAACTGCTTTGCATGCAGAAGGACCCATGTTGAACCCCCAATGGCATCTTCAGGTGGGCTGGGAAACAAGCCCTCTTTGAAGCCTTGAAGAGCTGCTACCAGTCAGTGTTGACTATGTTGGGCTAGATCAGCCAATGGTCTAGAGAAGCTTCCTATGTCCCCACATTTTATGCAGCCCCTAGAGCCCCCCCTGGTGCCCCTGAACTCTCCTGCATCTTTGCTCTGGGCATGATAGAAAGGTCACAAATAAGGATGTAGCAGCAGGCACATCCGTTACGTCCCAATCTTGTTTCTCCCGGAGGCCATCTCAGCCCCCAGCCCATTACTCCAGAGCAACCACCATCGCCCCAACGGCCTTCTTCTTGCCTCTCTACAGCGCACCGTTATGCTTGCATCCCTCAAGGTCATCCGAGTTTGTTTGCAAAAGGCTTCTGCATCGTAAAGTGGCATTTTAAGTACACATGCGGCCGCCTTGCAATCTCGCCAGCACCCAAGGTCACCGTGCGGAGCCTGTCAAGGGGTGAAGAGGGCAAAGTGCCTGATTCCTCTCTGAAATTGAAAACGCTGCCCTTCCCGTTCGTTCCTTGAGGGCTGTCACGAGACATACAATTCAGCTGTTAACTGAGAGGGAGGAAGAGGAGTGTGTCTCGCATATGCACCAGCGGGTGGGTGGATGTCTGGTGGAGGGAGGGAGGTTGTTTAAATAGCTGTGAAAAGCACGGGGTGTGTGTTTTACCCAGAGATGTATTACACTTGATTAGGCGATGCGCTGGAGCGCAAATGGTACAACGGGAGACGGACGTGCTTAACTAGCAGTTCCAGCCCGCTCTCCGGTATCAGGAGGTCAAGGGAAAGATTAACTGTATCTGACTGCCATGTCAAAACGCTCAATTGGAGTGTTTATAAAAATATTAAAAAGCAGCAAACTAGTTGCCATGGACAAGAAGGGTAGATTGATATCCCACGATGCAGCTCCCTCCCCACCGAAAGCAGCAACAAATCCGTGGCGATTAGCAAGGCCTTGATTGCAAGATGCTGCAGCCAAAAGGTCAGAGGGAACCCAGCTTCCCATCAGGATTCTGCAGCAAATGGAACGGAGAGGGAGAAAAGCGATCTCCACTTTCGGTCTCTAACCTGGACGTGGTAGGAAAGAGGCAGGATACCTGCGGCCCTCCAGAGGGTAGGATTCAAATTGCCAATTACAGTGGTACCTCAGGTTGCAGACACTTCAGGTTACAGACTCCACTAACCCAGAAATAGTGCTTCAGGTTAAGAACTTTACTTCTGGATAAGAACAGAAATCGTGCTCCGGCGGCGCGGCGGCAGCAGGAGGCCCCATTAGCTAAAGTGGTGCTTCAGGTTAAGAACAGTTTCAGGTTAAGAACAGACCTCCAGAAAGAATTAAGATCTTAACCTGAGGTACCACTGTACGATTATTTGTTTTGTTGCTGTTGCTTATCTTTGCTAGTGACTTTATACAAAAGTAAAGTCTCAAAGTAACTTTACAATACAGTGGTACCTCGGGTTAAGAACTTAATTTGTTCTGGAGGTCCGTTCTCAACCTGAAACTGTTCTTAACCAGAAGCACCACTTTAGCTAATGGGGCCTCCCACTGTCGCTGCACCGCCGGAGCACGATTTCTGTTCTCATCCTGAAGCAAAGTTCTTAATCCGAGGTACTATTTCTGGGTTAGTGGAGTCTGTAACCTGAAGCATATGTAACCTGAAGAGTATGTAACCCGAGGTACCACTGTACTGGGCCAAAGCCATTTAGGGCTTTAAAGGTCAGCACCAACACTTTGAATTGTGCTCAGAAACGTACTGGGAGCCAATGTAGGTCTTTCAAGAACGGTGTTGTGTGGTCTCGGTGGCCACTCCCAGTCACCAGTCTAGCTGCTGCATTCTGGATTAGTTGTCGTTTCCGGGTCACCTTCATAGGTAGCCCCATGTAGAGCGCATTGCTGGACTACAGCTCCTACCTGCCACAGTCCCCATGGCCAATAGCCAGAGGTTGTGGCAATTGTTGTTCAACAAGATATAGAGGACCACATTCCTGCCATAGTGGCCAGGAGATTGACAGCACAATCCCATACACATTGATTCAGAAGTAAGCCCCACTGAGTTCAGTGGTGCATACTCCCAGGTATGCCACCATATGCTATAGACCGGATCCCTTGCCATTGGAGATGCTGGCTGCGAATTATTGGAGTTGGGGCCCAACAACATCTGGCAGGTCCCACAATGGGAATCCCTGGTTTAGGACTGTGATGCAATAGCACAGAGAGAGAGAGACCAGGATCCCAATTACAGAGTCCTCGGCCTCTGGAGCTAAGACAACCAGCTTTAGAAACAGCATACACATTAACTAGTTTTAGGGAGTTTTACCCAATACACAAGCATTGTTCCAATCACACAAAAATTGGAGAAATTAATTCCCCGCTCCCCCCCCCCCAAGAAAAAGCAAAGAATGTACAAAGAGAGACAGACTATAATTCTGGAATCGACAAGGCCTGACTCACCAGTATTAACTGGCCTATATAATTATGTCATGAGAGTGCTTTAGGGAACAGACAGTCTTAACACAGGAACCAGATTCTTTGAGTAGAACAATAAAAAGAAGGGGGGGAAACCTTGAGGGAGGTGACTTTCATTTTCTTTTTTTAAAAGAGAAAGAGAGAGAGAGGAAAGAAAAGAAGCCAGATTTAGTACTGTTCTAACTTGCAGGCTTCCCTTTCAAAAAGGTAATTGCAATGCATTAGTGTGCCAGAGAATGTTCCAAAGCATTTCGGTGAAATCTCTTTTGCTTTCACGGCCCCGGGACGCAGATGCCAAAACAACAAACAGCTGAAATCCAATTACAGTGGAATATTCCGAAGCCCATTTCCATCTGTAATTTGTTAGTCTGCTTAAACATGCAAAGTGATTTCGCTCTCATGCGTGGGGTGCCCGGCTTCATGCGTGCCGGAGCTCACACGGCAGACCACTTTAAATTTTTAATCTGGTGCCCGCCACAGATCAGGGTGATCCTCTGCGGTTCCTTTAATCAACTGTGATCTGTGTGCTCCAGTTTCAAGCATATGTCCTGAGCGATAAAGCCAAAGGCCCATCATAGTCCAACATCCTGGTCTCTTGGCAGCCAACCAGGTACCTATAGGAAGCCCACAAACAAGACCTGAGCACAACAGCAAATTTTCCCACTTGCAGTTTGCAGCAAGTGGTATTCAGAGAAATATTGCCTCCGACAGAGGAGGGAGAACATATCCATCCCAGCTCCTGAGAACCTTATCCTTCACAAACTTTTCTAATCCTCTATTAAGGCCACCCAAGCTGGTGGCTATCACTACATCAGAGAGCAAACCAAGAGGCAGGACAGTCACGACATAAAGCCAAAAGCAGAATTACACCAGATCTCAGGTAGTAGATGAAGGCAAGCCCAGGAAGGCTGGGGGCATTGCATGAGAACGCGAGAAGACTCCTGCTGGGTCAGGGCAAAGGCCTATCTAGTCCAACATCCTCTTCTCACGGTGGTCAGCCAGATACTGACAGGAAGCTCACCAGCAGGATCCAGGCACAACAACACTCTCCCCATCAGGATCCCCAGGGCATTCAGAGGATTCACACTGTTTATGACTGTCATGGTCGAACATAGTCATCACATACCATCCTGTCCCATTCTGTCCTTTTTGTAGTAGACATTGATAACCTTGTTGTTGTTGTTTAGTCATTTAGTCGTGTCCAACTCTTCGTGACCCCATGGACCAGAGCACACCAGGCATTCCTGTTTTCCACTGTCTCCCGCAGTTTGGTCAAACTCATGCTGGTAGCTTCGAGAACTCTGTCCAACCATCTCGTGCTCTGTCGTCCCCTTCTCCTTGTGCCCTCCATCTTTCCCAACATCAGGGTCTTTTCCAGGGAGTCTTCTCTTCTCATGAGGTGGCCAAAGTACTGGAGCCTCAGCTTCAGGATCTGTCCTTCCAGTGAGCACTCAGGGCTGATTTCCTTCAGAATGGATAGGTTGGATCTTCTTGCAGTCCATGGGACTCTCAAGAGTCTCCTCCAGCACCATAATTCAAAAGCATCAATTCTTCAGCAATCAGCCTTCAGCTCTCACTTCCATACATCACTACTGGGAAAACCATAGCTTTAACTATACGGACCTTTGTCAGCAAGGTGATGTCTCTGCTTTTTAAGATGCTGTCTAGGTTTGTCATTGCTTTTCTCCCAAGAAGCAGGAGTCAATTTGCCCAACCCCCTTAAGAACATAAGAAGAGCTGGCTGGATCATCAGCCCAAAGGCCTATCATAGTCCAGCATCCTGCTTCAAAGTGGACAACCAGATGTCCATGGGAGCCCATCATCAAGAACAGAGTACAAGAGCTTTCTCCCCGCTTCTGATCCCCAGAAGAGCAATCCTCAAAGAAATCCCAAACCCTAAAAGGTGTTTGTTTGTTTTTTGGTCTCCAACTGCACAGTTAATTTCAGCAAACAAGAATCAATCAATTGGGAAATTCCTTAGATGCCACTCAAGGTTGTTGGTTTTTTAAAAAATTATTAGAGTTTATAAATAAAAATGCAAATACTATTGTCAAATACCTTTTTTTTTTAAGACTAAAACATTAATCCAGAGGCAGAAAAAGAGAAAGAATATTTACAAGGAAGGAAGGAAGGAAGGAAGGAAGGAAGGAAGGAAGGAAGGAAGGAAGGAAGGAGAAGCAATCCACTCAAGGTTTTCATTATGGGCCAAGCTGCCACTCGACATCAGCCACAAAGACATCAGAAGCCTAAAAGTGTTCTCTCTCGCTCTCGCTCTCTATTTCAAAATCCTGGTTTATTGATTGAACAGAAACATAACAGAGATGTGTGCCTGCTTCCAGAGACAGGCAGCAATGTAATTCCTTCAGCTCCCTGTCATTCAAAATTGGTCAGACTGAAGGTCACAAGAGTGAGAGGAGCAAATCCTGTTCTTGTCAAGTGCTTTGTTGAAAGGCAAAGTGCTGATGCAGACGCAAAGGAATGATGGGAGGCACCAAAGGGATAAAGGCTCAGAGCTTGGGAATGGTGGTCAACAATGCATGGTCAGAGGAAGATGGGGAAGAGCAGGTGTCAGAATTTGAAGAGGAAGCAGGGCTTGGTAAGAAGGGAGCATCTGTGGCAGAAGGAAGTGCTGAAGCAGAAGCAGGAGAGGAGGGAAGCCAAGAGGCAGAGATGAATCAGGCTGGTGAAGAAGCCAAGGTATCTCTCCCTCCTGCTGCAACAAGCTCCCCTTCCCACTGGTCTCCCAGGACCAGGAGAGATATGAAGTGGGAGGAGCAAAGACAGACAAACTGGTGTAGTCTCAGATTGCTTGAGAAGTACCCAGAAGAGGAGAAGACTTAGGCAGCTATGGGAAGGTGGGAACCTTGCCTCATAGGAGCAAGACCTACCTAGAAGAGTTGCTGTGCTCATTGTGCCTGGTGCTCCTGTTCAGACATTGTTTCTTCCCATAAAGAGTTAACTTTGCATGCTCTGTGTTAGTAGCCCTAACCCTCTGCTGCCCTCAACACACCCTTAAATGCTGCTCTGGTCTGAGGACATGGCTCTCCCATCATCCTCAGAGTCTGAGGAGGAATCTCTCACAGCCTATCCTGCTTCCCAACCATGCAGCTTCATGAGACTTGTTGTTGTTTAGTCGTTTAGTCGTGTCCGACTCTTCGTGACCCCATGGACCAGAGCACGCCAGGCACCTCTGTCCTCCACTACCTCCCGCAGTTTGGTCAAACTCATGCTGGTAACCTCGAAAACACTATCCAACCATCTCGTCCTCTGTCGCCCCCTTCTCCTTGTGCCCTCCATCTTTCCCAGCATCAGTGTCTTCTCCAGGGAGTCTTCTCTTCTCATGAGGTGGCCAAAGTACTGGAGCCTCAGCTTCACGATCTGTCCTCCCAGTGAGCACTCAGGGCTGATTTCCTTAAGAATGGATGCGTTTGATCTTCTTGCAGTCCATGGGACTCTCAAGAGTCTCCTCCAGCACCATAATTCAAAAGAATCAATTCTTCGGCGATCAGCCTTCTTTATGGTCCAGCTCTCACTTCCATACATCACTACTGGGAAAACCATGGCTTTAACTATACGGACCTTTGTTGAGACTACATGAGACTACATCACTTTAAAGATCACAAATTTAACAGCAGGGCAAGAATTCTTCACATACAAGTCTGTGTGTCTCAAAGAGACACTGCTGGAGTTTTTCAGCTTTACTGCATTCAGAGTTCAACTATATGTGAGATATGGAGGCTAATGATGGCTACCAGGCATTATTTATTTATTGCATCTGTTCCCCACCTTTATTCCAAAGAGCTCAAGTTGGAATACATAGTTTTCCTCCTTCCCATTTTATCCTCACAGTAACCCTGGGATGTGGGTTAGGCTGAGAGGTAGTGACTTGCCTAAGGAATTCATGGCCCAGTGGGGATTTTAACCCCTGGTCTCCCAAGCCCTATTCTGACACACAACCGCTACACCACACTGGCTCTGTTCTGCTTCCACTGTTGGATGGAGGGTGTTTCTGAATACCAGTTCCTGGAAATCACAAGCAAGCCGTTGCACTCCGGTCCTGCTTTCAGGATCTGGTCTGCCACTGTGAGAACAGGATGCTGAACTACATTGGTTGTTGGCTTAATCCCGCAGGTCTCTTCTTATGTTTTGATATCCCTGGAGCTGGGGTGTGTGTGTGTGTGTGTGTGTGTGTGTGTGTGTGTGAGAGAGAGAGAGAGAGAGAGAGAGAGAGAATATGCTCACCTTCTTCTCCTCTCCCCGCCCCCTATCAGTCAGCAGGTAAACATTATCCATTTTATAACAAGGCAATTGGGTGCTGCAAGGGAAAGGAAAGACACCAGCATAGACTTCTCTCCAATAAAACCGACAGGGAGGGAGGGAGGGAGGGAAATTGCCATGGTTCACTTCCCAATGTAATCACTCAAGTTCAAACACACAGCTGCGATGAATGGCAAGCATCCAAACCTTAATGCAGCAGAAAGCGGAACCAGTGTTTGAAGAGGCTGTCCCCCGGAGGAAGAGGGTAACAGAGTGCGCGAGGGAGCGTAAACCATGAAGTCAGCAGTCTGAAGGCCCTGACTGGAATGGCTGCTAACTGGCAAGAAGAGAAAAAGAAAGAGAGAGGTCTGGGCAATAAAGATGCACAACTGTGACCACCACATCTTTGGGTGGGGGGAGCTTCCTGTCTCCCCACCAGGCTTGCAATTAAAGGAAGGAGCTCTCTAGCATATGTGCCAAATATTTCACAAGTTCTCCTGCAAGCAAGCAAGGAGCATCTTCTGTGCCCCTCTTCCATGTGTTCAACTTCTTGGAAGATATACTTGTCTCTTCAACTCTTTGTCCGTATGGTTTATCCCTGGCATACAAGACAATGCATCTGCATGTATGGCTCTGATCACAACCATTCATATGTTCACTTTTTGCACTGATGATGGAGATTTTCCTACAGTTTTCTTGAGCAAACAAACAGACATTCATACAAGAGGGGCTGCACTGTGTTGTGTTGTGTTGTGTTGTGTTGTGTTGCCAGCTTTACAAGTGAAGATGGTCTGTTTGTACTAGTTGGTTCAGCTACTGACTCAATAGTTGAGTAGATAATTCATGGCAGGTAAACCTTGAACCCAAGGACTTCCACCCCTAGAACCATCAGGTTGAGTTTGCTGAAGGTATTTTGATAGATAGCCACAAGCCTATGCCCCCAAAATGGGCAAATTCACATGGAAGTGATGTTTCAGTTCACCATCTTGATTCAAAACAGCACCTGGTGTCCAAACAGCAACAAAGTCCTCTACCGCCAACTCCTCAGGCCAAATTGGTGATGATATCTTGAGAGGTGTCTGTCCACATAGCATACAAACAGGCAAACGGGCAAACTATTTCCCAAAATATATAGTACAGTAGATTGCAAACTGCTTCAAGATCTCCGATGATAAGCAGCCTGTAAGTGGAAATCATAATATAAATAATAAGATTTGTTGCAACAGAGCATTTTCAGCCACTTTAATTGGGCAAACCTCAATTTCTGGTGTGTGGTTGGATCATTCCTACATAATACTGACAGCGTGAAAGTCACCTTCCGCAGTTAACCTACCATGTCCAAATACAACATGACTCTGGTACCCTTGTGTGTTCATAAGACCCTCTTCCCACTTTTCCATGGAAGGAGCAAAGACCAAGTTATGACCAGAACAGAAGGAAGGATTCCACTGTCACTGTCCCCAGCCACCCTGCATTGACCTCATGGAGGACTCATGAAGACTGCTTAATCTTAAAACAGCATGAAAACAGCTGAACATAACCAGCAGTTATGGTTCGAAGTCAGTCACACTGAGTCCAGCAGAACTTACCGTACTCCCAAGTATGCATGCCTAAGGGATCACAGCCTTCAGCACCAGTTGTTCACAACATGGATCAGGAACCTAACATTTTTGACTGCTTAAAAAAGTCTCCGTGCACATAAAATGTTTAGAGACTTCAGTATGTAGCTGCCGTTTTTTCTGATAGCCTTATAAAAACTAACTCCCTCCAGGCAAATCTTAGTTTTGACAGACAGGGGCGGGGGGGGGGGGGTTACGGTACTCTCTTCTGTGCTGTTTGTGTTGCAGCAATATGTTGCTGTTTGGGTTTTTTGTTTTTTTTATCTGGAGCTATCAGCTGGAGACAAGCCCCTTTTGTGTTGAAAAGGGAGCAAACGTCAGCCCCAAACGCACAGAGATAAAAGGCAGGGGCTTCATACAATCAAAGACGCTTTGCAAAATCTGGCAGGCAGAAACCTGGCCAAGAGCCCTGGAAAGTCAGTCATGAACTGCTGACAGCCAGACCTAGATTAACTTCGATGCTGAGTGTCAGTGGAGACTGGTCCATTAGGACACATGGGGCACTGCCCCACCAACCTTGGTCTGCCCTCCGCCTGCCAACACCGGCCTGCCTTCCTACTTGCATCCAGTCCTGGGGGAGAGAGTGATTTGAGGTAACTTCCAGGTCCATAGCTCACTTGGCACACAGACAGTTTCAGGTTTGGCTGCTGGCCTCTCCAGTTAGCAGGCAGTGAACAAGCTGAGTTTGAGAGCCTGGAGGGCTGGTGGCAGTTCTAGTAGACAACCCTGGGGTTAGATGCAGTGCTCCATTATGGCAGACAGGGTGTTGCCCTCTCTAATTTCAGCCTGCCTCTTGGAGGGTATCTGGGACGCGGGTGGCGCTGTGGGTTAAACCACAGAGCCTAGGACTTGCCGATCAGAAGGTCAGTGGTTCAAATCCCCGTTATGGGGTGAGCTCCTGTTGCTCGGTCCCTGCTCCTGCCAGCCTAGCAGTTCGAAAGCACGTCAAAGTGCAAGTAGATAAATAGGTACCGCTCGGGTGGGAAGGTAAATGGTGTTTCCGTGCGCTGCTCTGGTTCGCCAGAAGCAGCTTAGTCATGCTGGCCACATGACCCGGAAGCTGTACACCGGCTCCCTCGGCCAATAAAGCGAGATGAGCACAGCAACTCCAGAGTCGGCCACGACTGGACCTAATGGTCAGGGGTCCCTTTACCCTTTACCTTTTACCTTGGAGGGTATAGACAGCAGCGGAGCAAGCCAATCGGGTGCCTGGGGTGGCGTGCATGTCCTGTGCCCAGGGGCAGGGCCAGCCACCCGTGGGGCAGGGCAGGACGCTCCACGGGGCCTCTGAGGAGTCTGCCTGCCTCCTCCCACTCAGCCGCCCTACAGCTGAGGAGGAGAGAGTGGGCAGACCGTTTGGGGCAGCCCGGAGCCTGCGGGCGCCCAAGCCACTGAGTCACTCGCAGGAGAGACGCATGGCTTGGGTGTGCTGCAGGCCCCGTGGTGAGTACCACCCGGCATTTTGTCACCCCCCTCAGTGGTGACACTCGGGGTGACCCACCCCACCACACACACACACCCTTCTTCCGCCCCTGGGTATAGAGTTACCCCACCCCTGAGCCCCCTGAAGGCAGCTCTGTATAGGGAAGCTGTGGTTCCCAGCAACTGGTTAAAAAAAGAGAGATGCATTATTCAAGGGTGGATTCCAGCCAGGCCAGTCGAGGCCAAAGGTGTGTGTGAACTGAGGAGAGTTCTGAGGGCCAGACAGAGAGATTTGGAGAGCCACATGCTGCATGAGGCCTGAGGTTCCCCACTCATGAGTTAGCAGAACATCTAACATCACATTCATCAGATTCAGATCTCTCAAATTCTCACATTCTGAAACAATATGTGCATCGAAACACAATCATCTGAAAATGGAACAGATCACCCCTCAGTTGATGACTTTAGATCCCAAAATGGCACTACTTTCAATATTTGCAGATAAAGCACAAGAACTTAGGGACGGAGACTCAATTATGCATCTTTTAACTGCAACACATCTTGCCGTTCCCAGGCACTGGAGGACATCAAATGCTTAATTAAGTTTGGGACTTAATATTGGTGAGAAAAGGTGGCAGAAAAGTCATGATAAAGAAGACAACATCAGAATCTACAAAACTTTTACAAAACATGATCCACTTTTATTTCATTTGCAACAAAGAAAGAACATGCCAGTCGGTAAATCGTGAGACTCTTAATCTCCAGGCTGTGGGTTTGAGCCCCACGTTAGACAAAAGACTCCTGCATTGCAGGGGGTTGGACTAGATCAGGGGTCTGCAACCCGCGGCTCCGGAGCCGCATGTGGCTCTTTTACGCCTTTGCCGCGGCTCCGGGGCAGATACTAGCGAGGGGAGGAGACGCATTGTGCGCCCCGACACTCCCTGCTGTGGCGGGCGCTGTACTGGCTGTGACGTTGCATGGGGGCAGTGCGTGCATTAGTCACGCACCGTCCCAACGTCACCTTCCCGCCCGCCCGCATGTACACTGGTCACTGCATTGAAAGGGGGCATGTACGCTGGTCACTGTTTTGAAGGGGAGTGAAGAACACACACACAAAAAGGTAACTTGTTAATTTAACGTTTATTTCTATGAGGAGGAGTAATTCTGAGGGGTCAAACAAAGAAATAATAAAAAAGTGACAAAAAAAGTTATTTTTATAATGACGAGTTTTGCAGCTCCCAGTTTTTTTTTTCCTTTGGAAACGGGTCCAAGTGGCTCTTTTTGTCTTAAAGGTTGCAGACCCCTGGACTAGATTATCCTTGCGGTCCTTTACAAATCTACAATCTATGATTCTGTGCCTAATAACAACCAAAGACGCATGGGGACCTGTGGAACAACACTTTTAAAATCAGCAGCAATTGAATGAATGTTTTGATTTATTATTACTAATGCAACTAGACCTAGTTCAGATTGTTATGGGAGGGAAAGGACAAAGAAGAACTATAATTGGTTGTAGGCTTGTTCCTGTATTCAAAATTAATTTTAAAAAAATTAAAAAAGGAAGAAACACAGACATCCTTCAAAATTTGCACTAATCAGAATTTGCAGCACAGTTTTCCAGCTAATATGTATATGATGAGAAAGCATGAATCAAAACAAATATAAAACCAAAACCACCAGAATGCCTGCATCACGCAAATCCAATTGAAAAAAACACATAAATGTAATAGGCCGTATAGTAACAATTGCAAAGTTATTTACTAGAAACTACTTCTCAGAAATTAGATACAGCTTCTTCTAATGTCAAAAATCAACTTTGTGACATAATATATTAAAAAGTAGCTTTTCAGTTGATCACCAGGTCCAGTATGTAGAAAAGAATGTACTACAGCACTGACAAAATAGGATTTGTATTTTGTACATACTGGACTTGGTGATCAACTGAAAAGCTACTTTAATATATTATGTCACGAAGCTGATTTCGGCATTATAAGAAGCTGTATCTAATTTTTGAGACGTAAATAACTTTGCAGTTGTTACTATACGGCCTATTACATTTATGTGTTTTTGAAAAATGAATATACTCATGAAAATAGCTCACAAAGTGCATTATATTAGGAGGAATGTACGTTAGTCAAAATTGCATACCCAAAAAAGTGTTCGTTAGGAGTAATTTGCATTAAAATGCTTAATAAGTTTCCTGAGATCTTTTTTTATGATTATTTAAAAGAAATTGCAAATTGCAGCAAAATTTGGTAGAGAACCAAATTCAAGATGGTCAAAATAAGAAGCTGAGAGCACTGAAATGGACAGATCCTTCCATCCCAATTGACGGATGGGTTGCGCAACTGAGGCATCTTGCAGAGTTTGTCCGCAGATCCCTACGGAGACTGTACTCCATAGCAACCGTGGATTTGCTGCCATGCAATCTGCAGAATCACCCTGAGGGTTCTAAGGTATAAATTTAGGAACAAAAGCTATCCATGCGTAAGTGCAGCTGAAACCAGATCTGTCCTGTAGAAGTTAGCCTGTTGGCATAGCTTACACTTGATATACCCGGGGTAGGTTACAGAGGATATGGACTTGAATTTCCCCAGCTCTGCTCCAGGATGCTGGGGCTGGGGGGGGGGGAGTTTCTAAGCCACCCAGGAAGGGTATTAAATTTCATCCAGCCCAGCCTCATTGTAAAAGCCCATTAAGAACAATTGATCAGCTGCTCTGCGCAACAGGCCCAGTGACAATAGAGAAACAGGGCCGCATTGTTAGGCTAATGGAATAAATAGGTTGGCGCTTCTCCCCTGCTCAGAGAGAGAGAGGGGCCGGGCGTGCACAAGGGAATAGATATAAAACTCCGAGCAGCATAGATCCATAATTGATGTTCGCTGCTATAATAAATACAATTTAATGGCTAAGCTTCAGATGGTTTTAGAATAACAGCGTGCTAAGCTAAATCCTGTCGAGAGGGCAAGGAGGAAGCACTTGATCTCAGTACCGTAGGAGAGAAAGGAAATGCATTCTCTTGTCATTAAGGGCTGGAAATATCTGATTAAAAGGGTTAGAGGGGAAACTCCCACTGGCACTGGCATACCCAGAACAGCGCCCTGAAGTCACCCAGCTGCTTACCAAAAGGAATTTCATTGACAGAATGGACTCTTTCATCAACTACACACCATTATTATTATTATTATTATTATTATTATTATTATTATTATTATTTTATTATTATTTGTACCCCGCCCATCTGGCAGGGTTTCCCCAGCCACTCTGGGTGGCTTCCATAGAAACCAAAAAACACTAAAATATCATACATTAAAAACTTCCCTGAACAAGGCTGCCTTCTGAATGTCTGGTAGTTGTTTATCGTTCTGACATCTGATGGGAGGGCGTTCCACAGGGCGGGCGCCACTACCAAGAAGGCCCTCTGCCTGGTTCCCTGTAGCTTTGCTTCTCGCAATGAGGGAACCGCCAGAAGTTATTATTATTGCTATTATTGCTATTATTGCTATTATTGCTATTATTGCTATTATTGCTATTATTGCTATTATTGCTATTATTGCTATTATTTGGGGGTTTTTAACCTTAAGGTCCCATGGTGGGTTGGAGCAATTTAAAAACAGTAAAATAATTTTAAATACAGGTAAAAGAATATGATGGGATATATACTTGTGTGTGTTACATAAAAGGTAAAGAGACCCCTGACCATTAGGTCCAGTCGTGGCCGACTCTGAGGTTGCAGCGCTCATCTTGCTTTACTGGCTGAGGGAGACAGGGTACAGCTTCCGGGTCATGTGGCCAGCATGACTAAGCCGCTTCTGGCGAACCAGAGCAACACACGGAAACACTGTTTACCTTCCCGCCAGAGCGGTCCCTATTTATCTACTTGCACTTTTATGTGCTTTCGAACTGCTATGTTGGCAGGAGCTGGGACTGAGCAGCGGGAGCTCATCCCGTCACAGGGATTCGAACCACCAACCTTCTGATCGGCAAGTCCTAGGCTCTGTGGTTTAACCCACAGTGCCACTCGCGCCCCGTGTGTGTTTCATATGTGTGTGCATATTTGTGTGTGTGTTTATCAGGTATCAAAGGCAGGGCTGGATTTAGGTTTGGTGAGGCCCTAAGCTGCTAAAGTTAATGGGGCCCTTTATATGTTCAGCTGTCCTTTGTCAACAACAAATTGTCACTGTTTTTACCTATATACAGGTATCACTGTATATAGAAATGAGCAAACCAGTGATATTTTAGTAATGGGCAGGAGGGGCCCATTACTTACATCATAGGAGCCTACACAACACAAAACACTGTTGCTGTATGTAGGTTTTATTTTATTTGTTTTTTATGTTATATTTTGGAAATGTACATCCAGTTTGTTTTTTTCTTTTAAATTTTTTGGGGCCCCCAAGAGAGTGGGGCCCTAAGCTATAGTTTGTTTAGCTTATATGTAAATCCGGCACTTATCAATGGCCACAGTAAAGAGGTACAGTGATACCTTGGGTTAAGAACTTAATTCGTTCTGGAGGTCCATTCTTAACCTGGAACTGTTCTTAACCTGAGGTACCACTTTAGCTAATGGGGCCTCCCACTGCCGCCGTGCCGCTGCAGCACGATTTCTGTTCTCATCCTGAAGCAAAGTTCTTAACCCAAGGTACTATTTCTGGGTTAGCGGAGTCTGTAACCTGAAGTGTCTGTAACCTGAAGCGTCTGTAACCTGAGGTACCACTGTACATCTTCAGCATACAGTGGAAACTACATAATGAACTCGCCAGGTGCACCTTTGTAGGGAGGGAATTACACAACAAAGCAGGCAGTGTGGGCACAACCCAGTACATATCAGTACATAATGTTACATACGAGTAGCAGCCAAAGGGACAGAGTGGGTTGGGGCTGCTTTGCACCCCTGGCTTCTCAGTGTGGAGATCACTGCCAGTAACTGAAGCAGTTTACAATAAAATAGTATAATCTTACACACACACACACACACACACACACACACACTGCATTAACAACCGTATCAAATCATTTACATAAAAAACAAAAAAGCAAATGCACACACAATATCCATCTCCATAAAAACAATACAAAGTCAGAAAGCATTACTAAGTGGCGTGATGCAAAATCCCAACTGACATAAATGCCCTTTTCACCCACCCGCTCACCCAGTCTCACTGTCGCCATCCGTCCCACCCAACCGCTATGATGATAATAATTAATAATTTTATTATTTGTACCCCGCCCATCTGGCTGGGTTGCCCCAACCATTCTGGGCAGCTTCCAACACATAGAAAAACACATAGAAAAGCATCAAGCATTAAAAACCTCCCTATACAGGCATCTTCTAAAAGTCATATATGGCCATTCACTGCTTCCTCCACTCTCTCCCTACCAACCAAGCACTCCTGCAGGAAGCACTCGCACTGAACAATATTGCAACCTGCACACACAGGATGGCTGCCAAGCATGCCTACATAATGTCCTCTCTCCATCTCTGACGCACTAATGGGCTCCTGCCCTGCCCAAATGCTTCTCTCCCATTCCTCACTAAGGAAGGGCCCAGATCTATACCAGAGAAGGCTCTTGCCTTGGCAGAGAGGGAATATAAAAATACTTCTGCCCATGCACTCCCAGCGGGGTGCAATATTTGGAGTGTTGGACTATGAGCTGAGAGACCATGGCCATAAAGCTGACTGGAGTCTCAGCTACCTTTGCAAAGATAAAGCGCTTTATATTTGTTATAACACTGTGACACCAGGTGGCGCTGTGGAGTCCCGTTTTTTGACCAACGGGATTTCCCTGTATGAAGTTTACAATGCGTTTAACTGAATCGTTTCTCTGATGTGTCTCGATCCAGCCTGGGCCAGTGACTGTCTCTCAGCCTAAACTTACCTCACAGGGTTGTTGTGAGGCGGGGAGAAGCATGTGCATTGCCTTGATCTCCTTAGAGGAAGAGGTGGTCTAAAATAAATTAATAAATACAGTGGTACCTCGGGTTACAAACGCTTCAGGTTACAGACTCCGCTAACCCGGAAGTAGTACCTTGGGTTAGGAACTTTACCTCAGGATGAGAACAGAAATCATGCAGCGGCGGCACGGCGGCACCAGCAGGCCCCATTAGCTAAAGTGGTGTCTCAGGTTAAGAACAGTTTCAGGTTAAGAATGGACCTCCAGAACGAATTAAGTTCTTAACCAGAGGTGCCACTGTACCACATAATTGTGAGGTGCACGATAAGATGATGAGTGGGTGACATACCACTTTGTCCTCTAAGCAAATTATTTCATTCATATATATATATATATATATATATATATATATATATATGCTTTCGTAGATTTTCACGGGTACAGGAATGCAGGTTTTGGTGTCCTCGGGTATCTTCCCGTGTAAAAGTTGGGGTGTCTAGGCGACGTTTCGACGAGGTCTCACTCGTCATCTTCAGGCTGGTGCTTTCGGCTTCTTGTTACTGGAACAGAGCAGGATCTCAGTGTTTGAGTTCCTATAAATACTGTTGAGGAGGTGTGGCCTCCTATGTTCTGGGCAGAGAGGAAGTTCCCAGGCTAGTGTGCCTTTTCTTCTTTTGTTCCTTAATTGCTTGAGGGATATCTTGAGTGATTTCTTGAGTGATATCCTGAGTACCACTTAGGTGGGTCATTAGGTGTGGATTAGTTGCTAAAGCCTTTGTGTCTTGACCTCTTGAACTTTGTGAAGAGTTTTTCTGAGAAGATGGGTGTACTACATTTAGTTGTGCTCTGGCTTGGCTTCGTGTATAGGGGCGAGCTGTGGTTTTGTGGCCTGTGCCAGCCAGATCTGTGTAGGGATTGCAGGGGGGTGCAGCATCCGGAGGTGCCACCATGGTTTGGCTACTGGGTGGTGTCTGTAATTTATCTGTGGAGAGGGTCTGGGTTTGGGTCTGGTGTGGTTGATTGGTGATGGCGTTCTGTGTGCCTCTGGATCTGGTGTCAGTTTTTGTGGGGAGGGCTAATTTCCAGATGTCTGGCAAGCGGGATGTGTCGTCACGCTTGTTCATGTTGTGAGGGTGTTTCTCTATCTCGATGGCTTCCATGATTATTCTCTTGTGGTGATGTTCCATGTTAGAGAGCAATTTGGAATCTGCAAAATTAATTTCGTGTCCTGTTTCTTTCATGTGTTGGAAGAGAGAGGAAGTTTTTTCTTCTTTTTTGACGGCATTCTTGTGTTCTGCGATACGTGCATTTATTCGTCTGTTTGTTTGTCCAATGTACGTGGCTGGGCAGACTTTGCAGGGTATTTCATAGACCCCTTGGTTTTCCAACTGGATTTTATCCTTGGGGTTTCTGAGGATATTGGCTATTTTTTGGTTGGCGCAAAAGGCTGTTTTGATATTGTGTTTATGGAGGATTTTGCTAATTTTATCTGTAGTGCCCTTGATATAAGGAAGGAGGGCCATGCCATTGTTTTCTTCTGTGTCTTGGTTTTTGGGGGGTGTTTCTTTTTGGATTAGCTTCGTAACCCTGTTTTGCTGGTATCCATTGGCAATTAACACATTTGAGAGATTCTGTAACTCAGTTGTCAAGTGGTCTTTGTCAGCCAGGCGTTTGGTTCTGGAGATGAGAGTCTTGGCTACGGAGTTTATTTGTGCAGGGTGGTGGTGTGATTGTGCATGTAAGTAGCGGTTGGTGTGTGTTTTTTTCCGGTAGATAGTGTGTCCTAGGGAGCCATCAGGTTTTTTGTAGATTAGGACGTCAAGAAAGGGAAGTTGGTTGTTGGCTTCTATTTCCATAGTGAATTGTATTTTGGGGTGTAGGCTGTTGAGATGTGTGAGGAAGCTGTCCAGTTTTTCCTTCCCGTGTGGCCAAATTACAAAGGTGTCGTCAACATATCTGAGCCAAAGTTTGGGTTTGTGTTCTGACTTGTCTAAAGCATTGGTTTCAAAGTGTTCCATGTACAGGTTTGCGATGACCGGTGAGAGGGGTGATCCCATAGGTGCTCCTTCTATCTGTTTGTATCTTTGTCCATTGTGGATGAAGTACGTGTTGGTTAGGCAGTGGTTGGTCAGGTCCAAGATGTATTCGGGGGGATTGTATTTGTTTTGAATGGCTGTCAAGGCTTCATTAATGGGCACTTGTGTGAAGAGAGATACAACATCGAAGCTCACAAGTAGGTCATTGGGATGTAGGTTTTGCTTCTTTATTGTTTCTATGAACTGGAAGGAGTTTGGAACATGTGAAGAGATGGATTCTGCATAGGGCTGGAGTTGCTTGGCGAGAAATTTAGCGAGATTTTGTAGAGGTGAGCCTATGGAGCTGACTATTGGTCTGAGTGGTGTTCCTTCTTTGTGTATCTTGGGGAGGCCGTAGAGTTTGGGGCATCTGGATGATTTTTCTCTGGGGATGATTCTTAGCTGGATTTCTTCACTGATAGGAGAGGCTTTTATTTTGGATTTGGTGGTTTTTTCCAGGTAGGTGGTGGGATCTGTTTTTATAGGTTGGTAGGTAGGGTCTTGGAGTAGATTTGATAGTTTTGCTTGGTAGTCCGATGTGTTCATCACAACAGTGGCATTACCTTTGTCTGCTGGGAGAATGATTATGTTGTTGTCTTTCCTCAGGTTGGTGAGTGCTTTCTGTTCTTCTTTGTGTAAATTGCTTCTGGGTGGTTTGCTGGAGCAGAGGATGTTGGTGACTTCAAGTCTGATTTTATTGGCTTCATCTGGGTTGATTTTGGTTAGGCTAGCTTCGACTCCGCATATGATGTTTTCCGTGGGGATGCGTCTCGGGGCGACTGCAAAGTTGAAACCTTTGGAGAGTACTTTGGTTTCAGTTGAGGTGAGGATCCTGTCTGATATGTTATGTACTGTTTGTTTCATGGGTTGTTGTGGAGGGTGGCTGGGCTTCTGGCGTTTCTCTAGTTTGTGGAGTTTGTTGGTATGTGTGTCTGTCTTATGTGAGGTCTCCGTTTCAGCTCTCCAGACGGCTAGTTGTTTGCATTTGTCCCAGAGTGCAGGGTGGATTTTGTTACAGAGTTTGAGGTGAAGAGTGAGCAGATCTTTGTTGGTTTGGTTTAGTAGGTATCTTTTCTTGTGTAGTTCGTTTCTGATTAGGGATAGTTCAGTTCGTTTCAGGATCCTTTCGGTAGCTGGGGTTTTAGAGTGGAATTTAAGTTGGAAGCTTGTGGGAATTAAGTTGTTGTCTCGGCAGTTGCGTAGGAACAAGAGATCACATAAGATGGTGGCTCTTCGGATTTCTAGTTTCTCGTAGGTTCTTGTCAGCTGGAAGGTTTCCTCCCCGTAGAGGTGAGATATTTGCTTTCGTAGATTTTCACGGGTACAGGAATGCAGGTTTTGGTGTCCTCGGGTATCTTCCCGTGTAAAAGTTGGGGTGTCTAGGCGACGTTTCGACGAGGTCTCACTCGTCATCTTCAGGCTGGTGCTTTCGGCTTCTTGTTACTGGAACAGAGCAGGATCTCAGTGTTTGAGTTCCTATAAATACTGTTGAGGAGGTGTGGCCTCCTATGTTCTGGGCAGAGAGGAAGTTCCCAGGCTAGTGTGCCTTTTCTTCTTTTGTTCCTTAATTGCTTGAGGGATATCTTGAGTGATTTCTTGAGTGATATCCTGAGTACCACTTAGGTGGGTCATTAGGTGTGGATTAGTTGCTAAAGCCTTTGTGTCTTGACCTCTTGAACTTTGTGAAGAGTTTTTCTGAGAAGATGGGTGTACTACATTTAGTTGTGCTCTGGCTTGGCTTCGTGTATAGGGGCGAGCTGTGGTTTTGTGGCCTGTGCCAGCCAGATCTGTGTAGGGATTGCAGGGGGGTGCAGCATCCGGAGGTGCCACCATGGTTTGGCTACTGGGTGGTGTCTGTAATTTATCTGTGGAGAGGGTCTGGGTTTGGGTCTGGTGTGGTTGATTGGTGATGGCGTTCTGTGTGCCTCTGGATCTGGTGTCAGTTTTTGTGGGGAGGGCTAATTTCCAGATGTCTGGCAAGCGGGATGTGTCGTCACGCTTGTTCATGTTGTGAGGGTGTTTCTCTATCTCGATGGCTTCCATGATTATTCTCTTGTGGTGATGTTCCATGTTAGAGAGCAATTTGGAATCTGCAAAATTAATTTCGTGTCCTGTTTCTTTCATGTGTTGGAAGAGAGAGGAAGTTTTTTCTTCTTTTTTGACGGCATTCTTGTGTTCTGCGATACGTGCATTTATTCGTCTGTTTGTTTGTCCAACAAACATGCTGCACCCCCCTGCAATCCCTACACAGATCTGGCTGGCACAGGCCACAAAACCACAGCTCGCCCCTATACACGAAGCCAAGCCAGAGCACAACTAAATGTAGTACACCCATCTTCTCAGAAAAACTCTTCACAAAGTTCAAGAGGTCAAGACACAAAGGCTTTAGCAACTAATCCACACCTAATGACCCACCTAAGTGGTACTCAGGATATCACTCAAGAAATCACTCAAGATATCCCTCAAGCAATTAAGGAACAAAAGAAGAAAAGGCACACTAGCCTGGGAACTTCCTCTCTGCCCAGAACATAGGAGGCCACACCTCCTCAACAGTATTTATAGGAACTCAAACACTGAGATCCTGCTCTGTTCCAGTAACAAGAAGCCGAAAGCACCAGCCTGAAGATGACGAGTGAGACCTCGTCGAAACGTCGCCTAGACACCCCAACTTTTACACGGGAAGATACCCGAGGACACCAAAACCTGCATATATATATATATATATATATATATATATATATATATATATATAATACAGGGGGACACACAAGATCATGGGCCTTGCAAAAGACCCCTGGGACACCCCTGGGACACTCCCTTACAACCTCCTGCCCTAGGGGGAAAAAATGGCTTTTTGTCTGTTCCACTTCCTGTGTGTGAACCAGCCTGACTTCCTTATTCTGGGCAGTTAGTTATTCTATAAATCTCCCTCTCATTCATGTTGACGTTGCGTTGAAATCCAGGATTGGAAATTGTGGGATCGGGGAGTATTTCCATGCACACTGTGTCATTGTGGCTCTGTTGCATTTTGACACACTTTGCTAGTATAGCATGGGTGTGTGAGTTTGTATGTGAGAGAGACGGTGTGGGGAGGAACAGGAGGAGGACGAAGCGCTGATTGCATCATGCAGAATTACATCATAGCCTTATAGATTGTCTTCTGAGACAGGCTGTAAATCCCATCACAAAAGGGAGAGGACAAGAAAAAGAGAGAGGGTCTCTTCAGCACATGAAATAAAGGCTTTCATGTTCAATGAAAGTACAACCTTGTGGGTTTTCTCCAGCTGCGTTCACCAACAGCAAAGCCAATCAGGGAGCACACAAAAAGCTCATTGTTTGAATCAAGATGAAAAGACGGGTGGCCCTCTGAGCCCGCTGAGGATTTGCAGGACTTAACTTATTTTTTCATGTTTTATAAATAAAAAGCACTTGAGGATTGGCTCAGCATCCTTTTTTTCCTCCCCTCCCTCCCCCAGAAATAAAATAAGCATACGGTGCTGCCGTACACTGAGTCACATCATTGGTCCATCTTACATTGGTCCAAGTTACAGGGAACCAGGCAGAGGGCCTTCTCGGTAGTGGCATCAGTGGCGGAGCTTCATGCTCCGGCACCGGGGGTGGAGCGCAGGCAGAGGCTGGGCTGGCGCGCATCCTGGGGGCAGAGGGCACCATCAGGAGGGGCGTGCTGTGTGTCCTAGGGGCGTGGCAAGCCACCTGCAGGGGTGGGGCACCCAGCGTGGGTGAGGGGGCCACCGCGATGGTACCCTGGGGGTCGTGCTGCCGGGGACGGTGTGCTTCCCCCGCACTCCTCTTCCTCCACCAGTGAGGGGCACCTTCCTTGTGGAACGCCCTCCCACCAGATGTCAAAGAGAAAAACAACTATAGTGGTACCTCAGGTTACATACACTTCAGGTTACATACGCTTCAGGTTACAGACTCTGCTAACCCAGAAATAGTGCTTCAGGTTAAGAACTTTGCTTCAGGATGAGAACAGAAATCGTGCTCTGGCGGAGCGGCGGCAGCAGGAGGCCCCATTAGCTAAAGTGGTGCTTCAGGTTAAGAACAGTTTCAGGTTAAGAACGGACCTCCGGAACGAATTAAGTACTTAACCCGAGGTACCACTGCACCAGACTTTTAGAAGACGTCTGAAGGCAGCCCTGTTTAGGGAAGCTTTTAATATTTGATGGACTATTGTATTATAATATTTTGTTGGAAGCCGCCCAGAGTGGCTGGGGAAACCCAGCCAGATGGGTGGAGTATAAATAAATTATTATTATTATTATTATTATTATTATTATTATTATTATTATTATTCAAGATAGTCCACAAGAAATAAGCAAAATAACTAAACAGGTATTAGAACTGGCCCTATTGAACATTTTCCAAGATAACAATGACCACTCACATTATAAAGAGCTTATAACCCATCTGCTCTCAGCAGCCAGAACCATCATAGCCAGACACTGGAGAGACCTGTCAGGAGTGAACATGGACCTCTGGTACCAAATTGTACAGGAAACAGCCTTATCAGAAAAGCTAACCAATAGACTAAGACTGACACGGGGACAAATAAAATAGGATGCCTTCATCCCAGTATGGTTCCCCTTTATTACATACACACCCCAACAAGATAACAACAAGAACCCACTGACAACATACGAATCAATATGGCTAACCTGACCCAACAATCTCCCCAAAAACACAAACAAATCTCACTGCAGCCAACTAAAGACAACCAACCACACCCTGCCCCCCAAAAAACCTCTCTCACTACCAAAGAAATATAATAAATGCAGTGCTTTTTTCTTTAAAAAATGTTTAGGGGTACTCTCATTTTCCTAAAGGTAAAGGTAAAGGGACCCCTGACCATTAGGTCCAGTCGTGACCGAGTCTGGGGTTACGGCGCTCATCTTGCTTTACTGGCTGAGGGAGCCGGCATTCAGCTTCCGAGCCATGTGGCCAGCATGACTAAGCTGCTTCTGGAGAACCAGAGCAGCGCACGGAAACGCCGTTTACCTTCCTGCCGGAGCAGTACCTATTTATCTACTTGCACTTTGACGTTTTTTCGAACTGCTAGGTTGGCAGGAGCAGGCACCGAGCAACGGGAGCTCACCCCGTCGCAGGGATTCGAACCGCAATCCTTCTGATCAGCAAGTCCTAGGCTCTGCGGTTTAACCCCTTCCATTTTCCTACTCATATTGAAATACTGCCCATCAATGAGGCCAAACTTAGATTCACAAAATGTTTAGGGGTATGCATACCCCTGTGTCCCCCCCAGAAAAAAACACTGAATAAATGAATATAAAGAGAACCTACCCTAGTGATGCTGACATAAAAACCCCACTAAGTATTACCACCCCTCCTCTCCCCCCTCTCCTTCCTCCTTCTTTCCCAGCCTTATTCTGTATACAACACTTATGTCTCACATCAAATGTAAAAAAAACTCTACAACCTGAAAATGGAGCAATGCACATACTTTTGTAAACCAAGAAAATACTTAATAAAAATTATTTTTTAAAAAAAAAGACTGACAGCAGCTCTCTAGAGTTTCAGACAGGATTTCAAGCTCCTGGAGATGCCAAGGATTGAACCGGCGACTTTCTGCATGCAAAGAAGATGCTCTACCCTTCCCTATAAGAGAAGTAGCCAGTGAATTGTCTGTTTATGTCAGCTCAATACGGGAATGGCAGTTGCCCTCATCTTGTTCAGAAGAGCAGTCCTACAGGATCAGGCCAGAGGGCCATTTAGTCCCGGATCCTGTTTCCCACAGTACCTAACCAGATAACTATGGGAAGCCCACAAGCAGGACACAGGGGTAATAGCCCTCTCTCTACAAGTCGATGGCTCCCTTAAGAACTTCTTTGGAGGACCTGCTCCAGGTACCCTCACCAAATGAAGCGAAGCAGGCAACCACCAGGGAGAGGGCCTTTTCAGGGATGGCCCCCCACTTATGGAAAAGCCTTTCCAAAGAGTCTCCCCCGGCACCCTTTGTGTGTGTGTGTTTTCCAGCACCAGGTGAAGACATTTATCTTCACCTCAGGCTTGGAGGCTGAAGGTGACCCACTCCAGGAATACCTAATATGGCTCTCCATGACTCTCTCCAGGCCACAACTTTTCCCTAAGTCATACCCCACACCAGTCATGATTGCTGAATGTTTTTGTTTGGCTAGAACATGTCTTTAAAGTGCATGGATACCTCCTGTTTGCTTGGACATGTGGATGTTGGGAGGGTAGAAACCCCTGACTCTGGCCTAGCTGAAATGCAGCCCACTGTACAGAGGTAGGAGTCACACCCATTGCCCCGCCCACTTTTGCCTCTGGCCCTGCCCACCGCTCTCATGTGACTATGGGAAGGTGCCCACCATGCCTTGTGGTCCTTGGTCTGCAAAAGGTTTCCCAACCCTGCTATAATATATAGGATTCTAGCAAACAATTGCCAAGAAAGAAGAGGGAGGGGAGAGGCCAGTTCTGTGGTCTCGCTGAACCTCGGGAAGTGTTTTATTAGCAGACAAAAATGGACGCATTCCCAAGGAAGACTTCTGCGCCACTTGGAGCCAGAACGCACTGAAGTCTCTGGGCTCGAGCATCTTGTCATCAGCTCTAATGAGCTAGCTGAGAGGCAATATCCCCCCCCCCGAACCGAAAATGCACTGTGACAAATTCTGGATCAAGGACACTGACCATGTGACAGCGATTATCATCAGCCTGCAGAGTTGATTAGGCATGAAAGCCAGCATGCTTTGTGCATGGAAACATCAGGCTACGTCTACACCACAGAAAAAGAAGGGGAGGGGGGCCCATTAGCAGGGCTGATTTCCGTATCACGAGGTGGAGAGGTTCTCCGCACTCCATCATGAATGGGCCAGGGGGAGCGGGGCGGATGGGGGGGTGTATTCTGGATGACCCAGTAATTACAAAGCAGAGTATCAAAGCTATTCACTGAGAAAGACTGAAGAGTCATTCACAAGATCATAGCCTTTTTATCTAAGATTAATTCATCTGCTTTTTCAGCTCACCAGCACAGAAGAGGATCTTGCCACTCCAACTCTTAAAGGGGCATTCTCAAGTTCACTTACAAAAGGCTGAATTCACATGAATAAAGACGGTTTCAGGTACTTCCAGTTATTCAGAAGGTATTGCCTATAGCTACAGAAGAGCACAGCTACAAGTAGAGATGAGGGAGGTATTGGACTCTCTTCATGTTCTGAAACAATGTGTGAAGCAATAGGCAGCCATCCTTCAAAATCCACAATTCTCTGAATGTTGTTGTTGTTGTTGTTGTTGTTGTTATGTGACAGCAGCCATGAAATTAAAAGACGCCTGCTTCTTGGGAGAAAAGCTATGACAAACCTAGACAGCATCTTAAAAAGCAAAGACATCACCTTGCTAACAAAGTTCCGTATAGTTAAAGCTGTGGTTTTCCCAGTAGTGATGTATGGAAGTGAGAGCTGGACCATAAAGAAGGCTGATCGCCGAAGAATTGATGCTTTTGAATTATGGTGCTGGAGGAGACTCTTGAGAGTCCCGTGGAGTGCAAGAAGATCAAACCTCTCCATTCTTAAGGAAATCAGCCCTGAGTGCTCACTGGAAGGACAGATCGTGAAGCTGAGGCTCCAAGACTTTGGCCACCTCATGAGAAGAGAAGACTCCCTGGAAAAGACCCTGATGTTGGGAAAGATGGAGGGCATAAGGAGAAGGGGACCACAGAGGACAAGATGGTTGGATAGTGTTCTCGAAGCTACCAGCATGAGTTTGACCAAACTGCGGGAGGCAGTGGAAGACAGGAGTGCCAGGAATCCTCTGGTCCATCGGGTCACGAAGAGTCGGACACGACTAAACGACTAAACAACAACAAATTATTATTATTATTATTATTATTATTATTATTATTATTATTAACCACCCTTCACAGAGGAGGTTAAATGAGAGTCTGCGCCCACCTGCTGAGAATCCTTGGTAAGATGGTAGATGGTTCAGGGATGCAGACTCAACTCAAAACAAAGAGCGCCCTCTTCACTGTTCTAACTTGCCCGGAGTTGTGAAATACCTTCAAGGCATCCCTGCCTTGTCTGGTGTGGAATGCATCACTCACTAGGAAGTCTTGAGATGCTCAATTATCAGAACCACACCTTGTGCCATCATCTGACAGACAGACATTCATCCTTCCTTCAGCACCTAATTTAATTTAGTCAAGGTGAATCCTGGTCTGCTGCTGAACTCTCTCCTGGGCTAATCTATTAACAATGTGTTACAGTCTGTGCAAATCTGTCTGGCATGTCTCTCAGCACACTTTTTCCTCCTTTTATTCCTTCCCTTCCGTTACCTCCTAATCACCCCTGGAAGGCAAACCAGCTCTCCAGCTATCCCCATAATAAATACCTATTAGGAGGATGTCAGCTCCAACCCACCCACCACCAGCGTCCCCTGGGAGTTCTCTTGCCTTTTGACATGGCAGAAATATAGCAAGTGGAGAGACTGGAGAGATAGAAAACGTGATGCCCTCCAGCTCCAGACATTGCTAGACTCCAACAAACTTACAGGTGTGTGGACTGCAAAGTGCATGCCCAAGATCAGCCTTCCCAAATACGGGGGCCCCCAGGTGTTGTTGGGGGGGATTCCCTTTTGGGTTTAAGTATGGAGGCTCAAATTCCCAGTCGGTCAGATTTTATTCAATAATACATTACAGGACAGAGCCCAGAGAGTCTGCAAATTAGGACACATGTCCTAATTAGGACACATGCTATATTGGTAAAATATGCATCATCTTGGTTGTTTCTTGCTCTCTCCAGTCACCTCCTGCCATCCCCACCATCTCTCACCCAACCACATTCCTTGGAAACACTCAACTCAATTTTTTAAAATTTTATTTATTTATACATTTCAAATTTATACATTTCACTAATTTTATACATTTCACTGATTTTACAATCATTTTGACATTTCAAAACTTGACTTCCTTCCCCCTCTTTCTGCGGTTCCTTAAATTAATTTTTTATATCTTCTGCATATCCAAATTAACTTAATTTTCTCATTTATTCATCTTCTTTAAATATATACTCTTATAAAACTGCAGGTTATTACAATAATCCTGGCAATGTTTTTATCTGTTTATAATATATCTGTAAATATTCAATAAACCATTTCCATTCCTTTATTCAAAATTGTTTTCTTGATTTCTTTTTCTTCCAGTAAGTTTTGCCATTTCTGCATATTCCGTAAGTTTTTGTATCCATTCTTCCTTTGCTGGGACTTCTGCTTCTTTCCATTTTGGGGCAACTCAACTCAGTTATTTTTACTGTACGTGCAAAGCCCTCCTTGTACCTTATCTGGAGCTGGTTTTTCACTATAACATTCAGCTGTTTGGTCACCCCTTAACTGATTCCTACCAGTTTTGTAGTCAATTCATATTCTTTCTTATGTGACGCTGGCCTCACCGATAATAGAAAATCCACCACAGTTTTGCTGGACTAGATCTCCCATCAGCCCCGGTCAACACAGCTAATGGTTAGGGATGATGAAAGCTGTAGTCTAGCAACGTCTGGGGAGATACAGGTTCCACATATCTGCCCTAAAGAATTTTTGAAAAGAGCCAGGTGAGTTTCCTTTTGGATGAAAGGTCTCAGGGTGCAAGTGCACAGAAACTCCCCTCTCTGGTCTACCCATCTAACTCAGTCAGCAAGGACACCCAGAGAAGGACTTCTAAAGAAAGTTTCACTCACTAGCTGGGTTCCTTCAACAGCAAGCACATGATATCTGTGCCTTTACAAAAGCAACTTGGTCCCGGGAAATAGGGAGCGTTGCTAAACTGTGTTTAAAGGAAGAGTTGAAGCTTGGCTTGATATTTACAGTCCAGCATTTCTGGTGAAACAATTAAAAGTGGTGTGCAATAAAATACTTCAGAACAAAAATAAAGCAAGCAAGAAGTCATGAAATGAACAGCAATAAAACAGCAGCTGTTGAAATATTTGGCAGATCAGACTGGCGGTGAGCTGTTCAATCATGGAAGAGGCTTGTGGACTCTCCCTCCTTGGAGGTTTTTAAGCAGAGATTGGGTGGCCATCTGTCAGGGATTCTTTAGCTCTGATTCCTGCATTGCAGGGCGTTGGACTAGATGACCCCTTTGGTCCCCTCCAACTCTCCAGTTCTGTATGATTCTGTCTTCTTAGGCAGCATGCTGTGCTTTTGTCCACACACACATACCAGCCGCTGCTGCTGCCTCAGATCAGCTGATCACAAATACAGCTTCTACATTACCAAAAGAATTCCACTGAGCTCTGGAACTAGCCCTTTGAACCAGACATTGAAATCCCCCACTAAGGCTACTGGGATACATACAGCCGGGTCTTAATTCTACTGGATCTGCAGCAAAGCGCCACAAGCTAAGCTTTCCTTGGAAAACTGAAAGAAATAAGTGCAGGTGGGGAGAAGAAAAGCCCAGGCTTGTGATTTCAAAAGGCAGGAGTTGAAAACACACGCCATCCCGCCAATCCTACCTTTTATCCTTGCTTGATACAAGTTAAACATACTTAAGCCTTCTCCACTTTCCTGCAGTCAAGCTCCCAGCGCAAAGTTCAATTACTCCAGCAGCATAGACCAGCCGGCAGCTAGAGGAAGAGAGGAACAGGAAAGGAGAGAGAGAGAGAGAGAGAGAGAGAGAGCACTAAGCCCAATTGCTCTCAAATAAGCATTTCACCCTTTGCCGACATCCTGCTTCCCCACAGTGCCGAATTAAAATGTAGAAAGCATCCATAAATTGCAAATGTAATTCACCCCTGTCAGAGACGCGGGTTTCCATTCACTCATCTGAGCTATCTTCCGCCAGAAAAAAAATTAATGCAGTTAACTTTTGCTGGATATTTCAGTTCATATAAAATGAGGTCAAAGCAACAGGCCCCACCCTGGCTCAACCCAGCTCTGACAGCAAGCTTGGCACAAAATAACCCTTTGCTGGGGTCCAGGCAGTGTTTCAGGGCTCATCCAGACTTCCCCTTGTCCCACTGCTTCCCCCCTACCTTGGGGAAACCGGTCTTTAGCACTCAATTGGAGCAAACAGCAATTAGTATTTTCTCCAGATTGACGTTTGCTCTGATTTAGCACTAAAGAGTGGGTTTTGCCTGGGAAAGGAGCAGGGCAAAGGGGAAACTGTTTCAGACCCATGTTTTCTAGGCACACGACAAACTGGTGGATGAGGCAGTGTTGTGCAGTCAGTAGACTAAGGCTGGTTCCCGGTAAATTAAAGTATTAAAGCCTGGTGCCTCCTTCCCAAAGCCTGGAAAACATCTGCTTAGGAAGGGCGGTGCAATGCTTTGAAAGGGTCCAAATGCCCTTCTGCCACCTTCTCAAAACCCACCCAGCTTCGGGTATCAGAAGTCCAGGGAGGGGGCTAAATGCTGCTGGGATTTTTCCTCCCAGCTGCTGCTTCTTTTCATTTATTCTGTTATTTAGCTGTATTCTTTTGTCTGTTGTAATGGTCATTAGCCATATTGGATATCGCTGAACTGAAAGGTATGGGGTGAAAATATTACTAATGGCAGCCCTGTTTCCCTCATATTACAACTGTGGGAGTTTGGTGGAGAGGTGAGAGATAGACCAGGATTGCATCCAACTAAGTTTTACTCAGAGAAAACCCACTAATGGGCCCAAGTTAGTTGTGTTTTTTTTAGTTTCAGTGGGCCTACTCTGACTCACACCTGGATACGACCCTTACATGCAGAGCCAACCCAAGGCATTTCTCTGCCAGAGGTGAAAAACAAGATGGCATCTCCTTCTATTCCATGTACAGAACCTGACTAGACTGACAGGGAAAACTTTGACACCTCACTGAACCTGAGAGCAACATGGGTTGCCAGTTAACTACCTAAAATACTGCCTTCCACAATATCAACCATCTTGGGTCCTGCAATTAGGAGGGGAGGCTGGTTTGTAGTGCTATAGCTAGTTGGGTGCTGTCCAGTGGCGCTGATTCACGACAGGGCCTTATTGGGGGTGGGACCCCGCTTGTGGAATGCCCTTCCCAGCGAAGTGCACCTGTCTCCCTCCTTATTTAACATCCAGGAGAATTTCGAAACATTACTGTTCACCCAGACATTTGATGGCTCAATGATACTGTTCCTAGCTCCAGTGAAATATTTGCTGTGAGGGTATTGTTTTCTTCAACTGGATTGCTTTGCTGCTCTATAGTGTGCTGCCAAGGGCTCCCTTGGGAGGAAAGGCAGGCTGAAAATATATATTATTACAGTGGTACCTCTGGTTAAGTACTTAATTCGTTCCGGAGGTCTGTTCTTAACCTGAAACTGTTCTTAACCTGAGGTACCATTTTAGCTAATGGGGCCTCCTGCTGCTGCAGCGCCACCGGAGCACGATTTCTGTTCTCATCTTGAAGCAAAGTTCTTAACCTGAGGTAATATTTCTGGGTTAGCGGAATCTGTAACCTGAAGCGTATGTAACCTGAAGCGTCTGTAACCCGAGGTGCCACTGTATTATTATTATTATTAAAAATAATAATACAGATTATTAAAAATAATAATACAGGGGTCAGCAAACTTTTTCAGCAGGGGGCCTGTCCACTGTCCCTCAGACCTTGGGGGGCAGACTATATTTAGGGGGGGGTGAATTCCTATGCCCCACAAATAACCCAGAGATGCATTTTAAATAAAAGGACACCTTCTACTCATGTAAAAACACACTGATTCCCGGACCATCCATGGGCCAGATTTAGAAGGCAATTGAGCCACATCCGGCCCCTGGGCCATAGCTGTCAACTTTTCCCTTTTCTTGCGAGGAATCCTATTCGGAATAAGGAATTTCCCTTTAAAAAAGGGAAACGTTGACAGCTATGCCCTGGGCCTTAGTTTGCCTACCTATGGATAAGGGGGTGCAGAACAGGCTCTGTGGCACACATTTATGCCTCCCATCATCCTTGCTGCTGTTTCTCACCACCAGCAGCATCTGCTGCCAGAGGCAACCACCTCACTCTGCCTAATGGCAGGATCAGTCCTACTTAAGAAGAGAACCAGTGAACACAAGGGGATTCCCCCCCTCCCCCGGTGGTTTTAAACCCAAATCCCACCTCCAAAATGGGAAATGAGCCCCCATTTGGGGAGAAAACATGTTCCATTCGTAGTGGAGAACTGATGGGTGCAGAAAGGATCATAGGTGCCAACTCCCTGAGACCCTGGGTACCCAAGCACCCACAAAATTCCCCATGAAAGGGCCGTGCACCCACAAATTTCAGGGCCGTGAATGCTGCACGGCACCCATGGCTCTGGGCACCCATGGTGGCGGGGCCAAGTTGGCACTCCTGGAAAGGGTTAAACATCCCATCTTGCCCAACCTTCGCTGCCCCACATGTTCCCATTTTATGGTCCCATTTACAGGATAGGGACCTGTATTCATGGTCCCATTTACAGGATAGGGACCGTGATTTTGCTGGTTGTGAGGTCTAAACCTACTCTCAGGCAGCCGTAGGTTCAAGTCTGGTGTTTTGTGTTTTACAAAGAGAAAAGAAAAAGAAAGAAATTTAAACTACCACCTTTTGGGGAATGGAGGGGAAAGATAGGATTTATTACTTTTTAACAAGTGCTGTAGAAAATCCATTTCGTGAATTTATAAGGGAGGTGGGGAAGGGGAGAGGTGGCGGTGGAAGGGGGGGGTGGAGTTGTCAGTTCAATAAATTCTCCCCGACTGCTCCTTTGAAGCGAGTGGATTTGGGCCTCTGGATGTCATCGCACAGGCTTTTATCCAAACGAGCTATGTGTTTTCAATGGAATGACTTAAAAACACCTCAAGGCAAAAGAAGGGGGGGAGGGAGAGAGAGAGATGGATGGGAGAAGCAGAGCCTGACAAAAAGACAGGCGATCACGTTGACACGTTTTTTTTTAACTCCTCAGCTAAAAGGGTTTAAAATAAATAATTATTTTTTCCATTTTTAAAAATTACATTCCCTCGAAAGCAGGCCCACAATTTTAGTATGCAGCATTTGCTAATTATGACTACACTGATGGCAGACCTAATTATATATGTGGCTAATGTGTCACTTCATCTTGGTCCCTCATAGGGATGGATGGATGGATCTCCATATTCCCATCCTATAATGGTTTCATTTTTATTACTGTTAGTTATTCATTCATTCATTCATTCATTCATTCATTAGCCGCTTACTACAAAAAGTCTCAGAGTGACTTACAGTTTTAAAAGCATGCATGATATAAGTTTTAAAATACATTGTTGTTGTTGTTGTTGTTGTTGTTGTTGTTGTTGTTACACTTACATGCCAAAATGGCTTCTTTAGCCAAAAAAGGCTCTCAAAGTGGCTGACAAAAATGAGTTCTAATGCGACCCCTATTCCCAGGCTCACAATCTAAGAAGCCATGGCACTCGAGGAAAAAACAATAGGTGGGAAGAAGGGAAAGCAAGTTCAAGCACATGTTCTTAAATCTATAGTTCTACAAGTCACAGCCTGTGTCAGTGGTGGTTCTAGCCATCTTGCTTTTGATAAAGAGAAGTCCCTTCCGTAAAGCCCTCTTCCTCCTCCAGATAGATTCAAGAGAAGAGTTGCGGACAGCGTCCAGGCAAGAAGAAGAAGAAGAAGAAGAAGAAGAAGAAGAAGAAGAAGAAGAGGAGGAGGAGTTTGGATTTGATATCCCGCCTTTCACTTCCCTTCAGGAGTCTCAAAGCGGCTAACATTCTCCTTTCCCTTCCTCCCCCACAACAAACACTCTGTGAGGTGAGTGAGGCTGAGAGACTTCAAAGAAGTGTGACTGACCCAAGGTCACCCAGCAGCTGCATGTGGAGGAGCGGAGACGCGAACCCGGTTCCCCAGATTACGAGACTACTGCTCTTCACCACTACACCACACTGGCTAGGAAAAACCAAGGAAGTTCCTGCCATACATTACTTCCCTCAGGCAGCGAACAGCAGGGACAGCCCTGCTTAAAGTGGAGTCTGGCCCCTGAGACACACTGCCCAATGGTAGGGCCAGCACTAATTGCAAAAGATGCAGTAGACACCCAAGCAAGCGCCACCATCTTTTTTCTTTTCTCTTTTTTGCTGCACGGACCATAAGTATCAACTAAACAAAACAGGCATCCATGACAATACCTGATGAAATTACACCGATCTTGCCTTTCTCTCTTTCCCAACTTCTTTTCCTATTTTGTCAGGAGAACAGCCTCCAAAAGCATCCCTCTCAATCACAACACAAATTTCGGAGCAATCAAAATATCAATCAATCACACACTGCATCTTTATCGCAGCTGTTAACGCGAACAATTGGAGAGCAGACTTGAGCAGACAGACTCCTGGAGGAAAAGATTGGAAAAGCAGCGCCTGTTATGTATTCAGTGGTCTGTGTTTGCCTGAGTTTGAGTCTAGATTAAAGATTCTGACCCCTCGTGTTCTGATTCAATACATGATATCCAACCAGAGAACATTTCAGAGTTTGGGCCACTGCCATTGGCCCTTAATCTCTGAGTCATGATTCGCAGCTTGGAAGTTTAGGCAGCCAATCACGTTGGGAGTGGGAGTGGCCCAGGCCTTCAGAAATATACAGTGGTACCTTGGTTTGCATACGTCTTGGTTTGCATACTTTTAGATTACAAACATGTCAAACCCAGAAGTGTGTGTCCCGGTTTACAACCCTTTTTTGGATTACAACCCATTTTTTTGGATTACGAAAAAAAATGGGGGGAGGCCCCATTGGCGAAAGCGCACCTTGGGTTACAACCTGTTTTGGTTTACAAATGGACCTCTGGAACAGATTATGGTTGTAAACCAAGATAAAAGGTAAAGGTAAAGGGACCCCTGACCGTTAAGTCGAGTCGTGGCCGACTCTGGGGTTGCGGCGCTCATCTCGCTTTACTGGCCAAGGGAGCTGGCATTCAGCTTCCAGGTCATGTGGCCAGCATGACTAAGCCACTTCTGGCAAACCAGAGCAGTGCATGGAAACGCCATTTACCTTCCTGCCAGAGCGGTACCTATTTATCTACTTGCACTTTGACGTGCTTTCAAACTGCTAGGTTGGCAGGAGCAGGGACCGAGCAACGGGAGCTCACCCCGTTGTGGGGATTCGAACCGCCGACCTTCTGATCGGCAAGCCCTAGGCTCTGTGGTTTAACCCACAGCGCCACCCGCGTTCCTCGTAAACCAAGGTACCACTGTATATAAGCAGTTGCTTTGCCCCTGCTGTCCAGTTCTGTTAGTTCAATAAAGGTTCTTGCTGTTATCTGTGTCTTGCCTCCTGGGACCCTCCCACACTTCAGCACCCATCTCTGAGATTGTATCTTCCATCTAGTTCAGTATCCTGTGCTCACAGTGGCCGGCCAGATGACTATGGGAAGCCTGCCAAAATAACCTTGCAACACACTTGTGGTTCCTAGCAACTGGTATTCGGAGACATACTGCCTCCAAGAGTGGAGGAAGAACATAACCACCACGACTAGGAGCAACTGGTAGCCAATGTCTGGATATAGCCTGCAGGCTTTCACTACTGCTGGATCATTTTCACAGGAGTAAACCAGGGACCTTCTGCAGGGTATGCATATGCCCTGCAATTGAACTATGACTCCTTCCCAAGCAAACAGCTGAATCCCAAGGCTTGCTGGGGCTCCATGCCAGAGGAGCAGATTTAGCCCTTCCCTGTCCTTGCCAAACAGCTGATTGGAACAACTGCTGGTTGTGTGACAGGGTGACATAGATGCACGTTTGGATTGGGGCCAGCAGCTATAGCAAGTGGCAGATGGGGCTGAGTCTCCCATGTGCATTTACATCACTTGCAGATGGATTCTCTGCATGGTTACTTGGAAGTAGGGATGGACAGGTCAATGTTGGTCCTCTCAGTTCATTATTATTATTTATTGAATTTATATACCGCCCTATGCCCGGGGGTCTCAGGGCGGTTCACAGAATAAAATCAAGACATAAAGCCACAAAATACATAATGAAAATAAATACTACAACCCACTACCCACACACACACAAACCACACATCTTAAAAGGGCATAGGATGTAAATCAGATCAACCCAAGGCCTGGTTAAAAAGGAATGTTTTTGCCTGGCGTCTAAAGGTATATAATGAAGGCGCCACAAAAGAAAGTTTCTTTCTTTCTTTCTCCAGTCTTAAATTCAGTTCTCCACATTTCTGCAGCAAATTGCTAATACAGTGGTACCTCGGGTTAAGTACTTAATTCATTCTGGAGGTCCATTCTTAACCTGAAACTGTTCTTAACCTGAAGCACCACTTTAGCTAATGGGGCGGCCTCCTGCTGCTGCCGCACCACTGGAGCACGATTTCTGTTCACATCCTGAAGCAAAGTTCTTAACCTGAAGCACTATTTCTGGATGAGTCTGTAACCTGAAGCGTATGTAACCTGAAGCGTCTGTAGCCCGAGGTACCACTGTATGTTTATTTTTAAAATCCTCACGAAAATTCGTCCCAAGCCTTATGAGGAACAATTGGAGAGCATGCTTAGCCTAAGAGAAGACTGGAATGTGTTACGATAGTCACCTTCAAAGACCTGGAGGTCTGGCACAGGGAAGATGGGGCAAGCTTGTTTTCTGCTGTTCTAGAGGGCAGGACCCAAGCCAATGGCATCAGACGACAAGAAAGGAGATGCCAACTAAACATTGGACAGAACTTTCTGACAGTAAGAGCTTGTTTGACAGTGAAATAAACGACCACAGAAAGCAGTGGCCCCTCCTTCATCGGAGGCTATAAACAGGGCTGGATGGCCATCTGTCAGAAATTCTTTAGCTGTGATTCCTTCATTGGGGTCCCTTCCAACTCTACAGTTCTTACAGAAATGGGGAATATTTTTGGTCAGAGGGCAACATGCCCTTCTGAGCAACTTTTTGGAGACCATATGCCAGTAGTGGGTTGGGCCAAAGGCAACAGCAGGTGGATCAATAGATATAAATTTTACATTTGTACCCGTAGGCTTGTTTCCACACACACTCTTTCTGTCCCCCACCAAAGCACGAAAAAGGGCAGAGCCAGTGAAGGAGCATGGCCTGTGGAGAGTCCCAAGGTTCAGAGAGAGAAGTCTAGAGGGCCAAATTTGGCTTCTGCTTCTCCACCCCTGACCTTGATGGACAAACAGTTGAACTGGCTTAAAGGCAGTTTTCCAATGTCCTTGCATGCCCAGTTCCATTTTTTTCTACATGCACATTTTGCCTGAGCTGGATTGAGGAGGAGGAGGAGGAGGAGGAGGAGGAGGAGGAGGAGTTTGGATTTGATATCCCGCTTTATCACTACCCTAAGGAGTCTCAAAGCGGCTAACAATCTCTTTTCCCTTCCTTCCTCACAACAAACACTCTGTGAGGTGAGCGAGGCTGAGAGACTTCAGAGAAGTGTGACTAGCCCGAGGTCACCCAGCAGCTGCATGTGGAGGAGCGGGGATGCAAACCAGGTTCACCAGATTACGAGCCCACCGCTCTTAACCACTACACCACACTGGCGAAGAGGTCCCTGAACGAGTTGGCCCTTTGCAGATCTGCTCCTGCCTTTTCAGGCTATTAAAGCTGAAGTTTTCCCCAACTTCCCACCCTCTGCTGAGAAACTCATCTTTGCAAATCCAACTTTCGTCTGCAGAACCAGTTCCGTCAATGGAAATGTGGCTATTTTGTTTTGTTTTGCTTTCACAAAGTAAGCCTACTGCCTGCTACTACCCAGCTTCCTCCCCCCCCCCCTGCACTCCGCCATCCCTCCACCTCCCCACCTCTATTTCCAAGTTTTAACTATCAGGTTGTTTCCATAATTAAATATTTATCTTGGCTTTTGCTGCAGTGTCATGGAAACATTGGCTAACAATCAGCAGGAAAGGCAGAACACCCTAGATTTAACCCTCCCCCTTTCCCTTTTTCTCCTCCTTCTTTTTGTTTTGCTTTAAAAGACTTCTCGGGCACGAGGAGGAAGAGGGTCTCACCGACATGGAACTCGCAGCCTTTCCTGGATTTATGGGGCTCTCTTTGGTATTTAATAAAGGTTTGTGTTTTCTGACAATAAAGAGAAGCAGCTGTCACGCTGTTCACACTTGGCGAGGTGGCAAGACAACTTATCTTTGTTTCCTCCAACGGCTTTCATCCGCTCCCGTCTCTCAGCCTCTACCCTTCAGCCAGGGAACGGAGAAACCAGCACTATGCAACTGGGGGAGGAAAGAAAGCAGAACTCCACAGCCTGTTTCGATTAGTGCAAATTAAGCTGGTTTTGAAACACGCTCCAATGCTTATGGGGATTTTTGTAAGCCCTAGTGAGCCTGGTCCCAGGTGGGCATAGGATTGCAGCATTATTTAAAGGCAACGGCATTAATATTTGTGTTTGATCCACCACACACACATCATATTGGTAATTACTGTGGAATTGTCTCTTCCAATTATGTAGACGTATTTGTTAAACCTCAGCAATATTCTCCTGCAATCACCTTCCATGTCTCTGTTGCTTCCCTTCTGGTATTCTTCTCCCTCTCCTCTCTTTCTTGTTTGCCTTCTGTAGAGAGAAAAAATCATTTTCTTCTAATTTTAAAACTTCTGTAAAAAAGTATATGAAAAAATAAGGATTGCAACATTAGATTTTCTTGCTTCCTCGGAAATGTGAGTGAAAAGCCTTGAACCAAAGGCATTCCACCTGACTTCTGTATCACAGAAAGAGAAAGATTTTCACTATACATTTAAGGCACTCATATCACTTTAACAGTCAACACTACCCTCAAAGAATCTTAGGAACTGTCATTTTTAAAAAAGGTCCCTCCCAGACTTGGGACAATGCAGGTAATTTGACTAGATTTGACCTCTCAGAGTCTATAAAATCCATTCTAAGGCAGGAGGTGTGACAGATTTGGAAGACGGGGTTTTGCAGGGCACCTGTGCGATGCAGGATTGTGTTCTTTGACTTGCCAGAAGAGCAGTTTTGGACCTGTGCTGTTTTCTTCCACAGTCAGCTGGCGGAGCTGGCTTGTTGCTCTCCAGCTGGCACTCGGGACACTTGCCCAGCCACATTCCTGACAGCGCTGCAAATCATAATGCAAATAGAATTTAAGTGCACGAGAAGAGCCGTACGGGATCATATTCAAGCATCCCATTGCCCTCCAGTGGCCCCTTGGATTCCCCCAGAGATGCCCATAAGCAGGGTATGAGGGCTATAGTCCTCACGGGAACATAGAAAGGGCACAACCAAGTCAGACTGCAGGTCCATCTAGCTCAGCTGGCAGCATCTCTCCAGGGTCTCTCTTCAGTGATATATTCGCCCGGCGCATGGAGGTTCCACAGAGCCTCTCGCCAGCTTGTGCTGCATCAACGACGCCAAGCCAAGACTGCTTCCTCGAGGGGAGAAATGAGCAACATGCACTTGTTGTGCTATGAAGCGATCCTGCAAGAAAGCCACAGGAGTCTCAGGGGTCTCCCAAGGGATCTGGAACATTTATACAACCTGCTGCCTAGTAACATCCTCACCTTAGGGGACACACATCACCTTGCCAACCACCAAGCACCAATATCAGTCGGCCTAGTTAGAACATAGAGCACCTCTCGCTCCTGTTTGCACCTCTGTATTACTCTCTCTCTCACACACACACACACCCAAATCCCCAGTGATAGTCTGTAGGCGCATTGCTGAAGTTCAAGTGCGTCTGGGTTTTAATCACTACCTGGATGCAGGGATTTGCCTAGGAATCCCATGTATACCTACTTAAGCTCTGCAGAAGAAAGGTGAGGTATAGGGGGAATAAATACATAAACCACTATTTTGTTTGTGGGTGGGAAAACCTCTTTTTTACAATCAAGGGCTGCATTCCCTCTGGGGTAATCTGCCAGAAGGCATAAATGCAATGGGCTGAAGGCAATGATAGGCAGGGCCTCCCCTTTTCCCTCTCTGCTACCCCCCCTCTCTCTCACACACACATAAGTTCCTTTTGGAAATGCTATCTCTCCCCTTCCTTCCAGTGGGCTCTTGGTAAAAGGTAAAGGGACCCCTGACCATTAGGTCCAGTCGTGTCCGACTCTGAGGTTGCAGCGCTCATCTCGCTTTATTGGAAGAGGGAGCCGGCGTACAACTTCCGGGTCATGTGGCCAGCATGACTAATCCGCTTCTGGCGAAGCAGAGCAGCGCACGGAAACGCCGTTTACCTTCCCACTGGAGGTAAACTTGCACTTATCTACTTGCACTTTGACGTGCTTTCGAACTGCTAGGTTGGCAGGAGCAGGGACTGAGCAACGGGAGCTCACCCGTCGCGGGGATTCAAACCGCCGACCTTCTGATCAGCAAGTCCTAGGCTCTGTGGTTTAACCCACAGTGCCACCCGCGTCCCTTTTCCCAGTGGGCTGTTGGAGGAGGGACAAATTGCTCTTGTCTGAGGTCTGAACTAAATGATTGCAGAGGATCCACCCACTATTCTCCTCCTCCTCCTCCTTCCATTGTCAAGTCCATTGCAGCTTCCCCACCCCATCCGTCCCCCACCCCACCCCTATCTTCTCTCCTTTCAGGTTTGAAAGCTGCAGGTTGCCAACCCAGGCTTTAGAGAATCCTACAAGGCAGCCCCGTAAAAGCCGCAGATTTCCATCCATGGCAATGGCAATCATTCCCGTGTGATCAGGCCAAAGTCAGCAATCAATCTTATAGCTAGACTCTGCAAAACTGGCTTATTAAGCAAATACAAGGGGAGCTGTTGGAGCAAATAATTGAAGGATAATATGATAAAAACCCTCAGTATTAGTGATCAGAGGCTCTACAAATTGGCCCTGTGTAAGAGATTTGGTCGGTGCATGAATCACCTGCTCCATTCTCACATGGCTTTGGAAAGATTTTGGTGATCATCTGTATCATGGGCGGGCAGACTTCAGACATCTCAGATCATTTTTTAGTAGACTTCTTCCCCCACGCCAAGAGGACAACAGGGGCAAGGCAACTGCTTATAGACATTTCTGAAGGCCTGAGCCACTGCCACTCCCAACGTGATTGGCTGTCTAAACTTCCAAGCTGCGAATCATAACTCAGAGTTTAAGGGCCAATGGCAGAGGCCCAAACTCTGAAATGTCCTGTGATTGGATATCATGTATCGAATCAGAACACAGGGGCTCAGAATCCTTAGTCTAGACTCAAGCTCAGGCAAACACGGATCACTGAATATATAACAGAGACAACCCCCTCTCTAAAATCCCAGAGGGCTGGTCAGTAGGCAGTATTGAGCAAGAAGGACCAATTCATTCTTCTCTCTTCTGGGAGACCAGGGAGGAGGGGAGTGACTCATAGCAGGAGGGGGAGATTCCCTGGCTCCTTCAGCAGCCCCTCTGAGTCTGGACTGCTCTCTGTCACAGCCTCTCCCTGCTCACTAAACCCTGTGGCCTCTTCTGCTTCTGACACCTCCTCCTCCCAGTCCGCTCCCTCTTCTCCCTCTGACCACTCCTTGTCATCCCACCACCAATCCCCAGGCTCTGAGCCTTCATCCCAGGGGGTTCCCTTGGGGGGTTCCCCAGCTGGTGCCTCCCACCACTCCTCAGCACCCAGCCAGTCCATGACACCCACCACCTAATGTTGTTAATATGGTTAAAGTGGAAAGACCTCACTCGTGTAGTAAGCATGGTATAACCCAGGCATAGGCAAACTCGGCCCTCCAGATGTTCTGAGACTACAATTCCCATCACCCCTGACCACTGGTCCTGTTAGCTAGGGATGATGGGAGTTGTAGTCCCAAAACATCTGGAGGGCCGAGTTTGCCTATGCCTGGCATAACCTATCCCACGGGATCGTTGTGAGGCTTAAGATAAAGGGGGTCTGCAGGTGCCACCCTGAGCTAATAAGACTGCAGTCCTATATAAGCTTACCTGGGAGCAAGCCCCATTGAATTTCATGGTGCTGTGTACTGAGCAGTCTGAGCTTCAGATTGCACTCTAAAGGAATACATAGGATACGTTCAGCCGGACCTCTCCCTGCTCAGAAACACACGGCCAGAGTTATTGTTAATTCTGACATCTGGCTTTTCAGAAAGATGCATCTCTCGCTGAGCAAACGCATGCTGACAAACCAAGGTTCCTCTGTGTATTTTGGTAAATTGCAATCCATTATGAAATATATATCCTCCAATAATGAAATGCTACTCTCTATCCCCCCCCTCCACCCTCTTTTTTATTATTATTAAGAGTCATGACAGATGCTGTCCAAGCGTCAAGGGAAATGTTTTCCAACTGCATTATTTTTCTGTAGATTACACAGCTACCTTGTTTATGCATTCCTAATGCTATCCTCTGAAGAATGAACACTTTATGAATGTAGACCTAACTGGTATTACTGTGTGCACTCAGTCGTATGGATAACTAAAATAAAATAAACATAGCTGAATAAACCAGGCTGCATGACCCCTGCAGGCAAAAAAAGCTGAATACTTAAACCTGCATAATATATTTTATTATTTTTATTATTACTGCAATTATTATTATTTTCCATTTCCCCGCCCCCACTGCAGCCTTGTAAATAACTACCCACTATGATCAGTAGATAGGGACGCGGGTGGCGCTGTGGGTTAAACCACAGAGCCTAGGACTTGCCGATCAGAAGGTCGGCGGTTCAAATACCTGCGACAGGGTGAGCTCCCGTTGCTTGGTCCCTGCTCCTGCCAACCTAGCAGTTCAAAAGCACATCAAAGTGCAATAGGTACCGCTCCGGCAGGAAGGTAAACAGTGTTTCCGTGCACTGCTCTGGTTCGCCAGAAGCAGCTTAGTCATGCTGGCCACATGACCCAGAAGCTGTACGCCGGCTCCCTCGGCCAATAAAGCGAGATGAGCACCACAACCCCAGAGTCGGCCACGACTGGACCTAACGGTCAGGGGTCCCTTTACCTTTACCTTTATGATCAGTAGATTTCCAAACCTCTGGAGAGGAGCTGGGGGGGGGTGACTGCCAAGGGAGGGGGATATTACGAGGGAGATTTTTTGAGGCTGAGAATTTGTTCATAAAGCAAATCATAAAATAGGCCCTGCTAGGTCAGGTCAAAGGCCCATCTAGTCTGGCATCCTGTTCTCACAGTGGCCAACCTGATGCCTATAGGACGCTCACAAGCAGGACCACTATGGTGGTGATAGTCAGCGACTGATATTCATACTGTCTCCGAGGGAGAACATAGCGATTGTGGCAAGAGCCACTTGATAGCCTTATTCTGCCCCATGAATTTGCCTAATCCTCTTTTGAAGCCATCCATGCTGGTAGCCACCACTCCCTCAAGTGGAATTGAGTTCCATAGTTTAACTATGTGCTGTGTGGAGGAACCCTTCCTTTTGTCTGTCCCGAATCCGTCCAACATGCAGCTTCACACGATGTCTGTGTGTTCCCGGTAAAGGGACCCCTGACCGTTAGGTCCAGTCGTGGCCGACTCTGGGGTTGTGGCGCTCATCTCGCTTTACTGGCCGAGGAAGCCGGCGTACAGCTTCCAGGTCATGTGGCCAGCATGACTAAGCCGCTTCTGGCGAACCAGAGCAGCGCACGGAAATTACCGTCCCACCGCAGCGGTACCTATTTATCTACTTGCACTTTGATGTGCTTTCGAACTGCTAGGTTGGCAGGAGCTGGACTGAGCAACGGGAGCTCACCCCGTCAAGGGGATTCGAACCACCGACCTTCTGATCGGCAAGTCCTTGGCTCTGTGGTTTAACCCACAGCGCCACCCGTGTCCCTTGTGTGTTCCAGAGAGAGGGATAAAAACTTCTAACAGGAATGTACATCCATATTCTCTTATATATTCTGCACGTATTATTACATTAAACATCAGTGCTGCATTTTTATTATTATCATTCCATCTTTTCCCAATAAAAGAGTGGGGAACCAGGAGAAACCAGGAGAAATATCATTTATAGTGCCTGAGAATGTTCAGCATCTATTGCATATATCATCTCAGTAATTATATAGCTGCAAGAATAATTATACAATTTAAGCGCATTAAAATACATTTGCTTATTCTGCATAATGAATGGCAATTCTCCAAGTCAAGAAGAGGGGCAAAGGGTGGGGCAGGGTGTCAGCGCCCTTGCTCTTCTTTCCTAGCTCACTTAGATCCTATGTCATCAGCGGCCAGCATGGCAGAGCATCTGCCGGTGTCCATGTACCAACAGGGGGCCATGCACTGAGGCCCCGCAGACCAACTGTTGGTGCAGGGCTAGCCAGGCCGAGGCAGCAAAGGGCAGCACTCCAGCAATGCAAATCTTGTGCCTGCAGGCTGCCCGCAGTCTCTTCGAGGCAACCTGCTGGGTGCCACAAGCTGGTGGTGGGCAGAGCGGAGGACACACGTGGGCAGAGCAGTACATCTCAGTTTTCCACAGTAGGCTAGTTTCCACACAGATTCAAACACACACACACACACACACACACACACACACACACACACACAGCCTGTCCTCCACCCAGACAAACACAAGGCCTTGTCCAGAGCTCAAGCACACATTCCAGCCAGGCAAAAACACCTAAGAGTATAAAGCAGGGCTGGGGAAGAGTGTGGCTTGGGGAAAGTCTTGAGGGCCAGGGAGAGGGCCACATTTGGCTCCCAGGCCTGAGGTTCTGCACCCCTGCTGTAGCCGGGCACATGAGGGATGGAATGGCATTGCTTTGGAGCCTCCTCTGGGCTCCGTCCTTCACAACAGGCCCTCGGGGGCAGCGGGGGGCAACCACACATTGTGTGGGCTCGGGCTCAATTCCTGGCATCTCCAGGCAAAAAGGGGGGCACACGGGTAAGAGGTACACCAGAGGACCTATGCTGGTAGCTTGCGAGAGTGAATGATGCAGGACTCAATAGACCATGGGTAGGCAAACTAAGGCCCAGGGGGGTGTATCTGGCCCAATCACCTTCTAAATCCGGCCCACGGACAGTCTGGGAATCAGCATGTTTTTACATGAGTAAAAAAAGGTAAAGGGACCCCTGACCATTAGGTCCAGTTGTGACCGACTCTGGGGTTGCGGCACTCATCTCGCTTTATTGGCCGAGGGTGCCGGTGTTCAGCTTCCGGGTCATGTGGCCAGCATGACTGAGCCACTTCTGGCGAACCAGAGCAGCGCACGGAAACGCCATTTACGTTCCCGCTGGAGTGGTACCTATTTATCTACTTGCACTTTGACGTGCTTTTGAACTGCTAGGTCGGCAGGAGCTGGGACCAAACAATGGGAGCTCACCCCGTCGCGGGGATTCGAACCACCGACCTTCTGATCGGCAAATCCTAGGCTCTGTGGTTTAACCCACAGCGAATGTGTCTTTTTATTTAAAATGCATCTCTGGGTTATTTGTGGGGCCTGCCTGGTGTTTTTACACGAGTAGAATGTGTGCTTTTATTTAAAATGCATCTCTGGGTTATTTGTGGGGAATAGGAACTCATTCTTTCTTTCTTTTCTAAATATAATCGGGCTCCTCACAAGGTCTGAGGGACAGTGGACCCCTGCTGAAAAAGTTTGCTGACCCCTGCAATAGACAAATAGTCTGACTCAGTACAAGAAAGTGGTCTGTGTGCCTCCTTGCAGCTGGGCAGCTAATGGCAGAAGTGGCAAGGAAAAGGCATAGGAGATTTGGAAGCTGCCTCACACGGGGTCAAACTGGACATCCATCTAGCCCAGTGGCTCTCAAACTCTTTTCCTCTTGGCCACACTTTCAGAACAAAATTTGCTTGCACCTCACCCAAAAAATGTATAGACAGGAAAAATAAGAGGAAACAAAAAGAAGCATCTCCTAGCAGTGCTTGATTTATAACATAGAAGACTACTACTTTATAATATGATCATCCTGAGAGTATAAGCCAATGCAGCTGCGTAAGAACATAAATCATTCCCAAAATGTAATGATCAATGAGCCTCTTTCATATGTACCTTAAGTATATATAGAAACTCAGTGATAGGTAGGAGATTGCAGTATCCCTTGATGCTCATGCTCTCATTTTGAAAAACTATCCAAATTCTGCAAATAATAATAAAAAGGTGATACTATACGATACTACACTGAAATGTTTAAATGTTTATTTGATTGTCCCTTGCTTTACCTTTGTGCACTGTGCTAGTTTCCATATAGCTCACACACCCTTCTCCAGCCTTCATGCCAGCTAGCAAAAGGCCTTAAAAAGGTAAAGGGACCCCTGACCATTAGGTCCAGTCGTGACCGACTCTGGGGTTGCGGCGCTCATCTCGCTTTACTGGCCGAGGGAGCCGGCGTACAGCTTCCGGGTCATGTGGCCCGCATGACTAAGCCGCTTCTGGCGAACCAGAGCAGTGCATGGAAATACCGTTTACCTTCCCACTGGAGCAGTACCTATTTATCTACTTGCACTTTGATGGGCTTTCAAACTGCTAGCGTCGCAGGGATTCGAACCACCAACCTTCTGATCAGCAAGCCCTAGGCTGTGTGGTTTAACCCACAGCGCCACCCACGTCCCTTGCAAAAGGCTTTATCAGAGTCCAATAATTCATTCCAACCTGCACAGGAAGGAGGGGGTGGGAATACTCAATGAAGGTGTGAAGCCAGGACTGTGAGGGGTGGGGCCTGAGGAGAGTGTCAAGGGCTGAACAGAGAGGCTCAGAGGCCTCAGGTTCCCCAACACACACCCCAAACCCAGCCCATTAGAGCCTGCATTGAGCAGCAGCCCACCTCTGTAACTTTGAGGACTAGCCACTTGCTCACATTTTTTAAAAGTAGAAAGATAAAATGCTCAGAATGCAACGCTCTACCCCCAAGAACAGACTTTTCCCTGACTTTTCCTGACCAAATGGTATGGGTTAGTAAAGTGGGGGGGTCCAGCACCCTTCTCCCTTTATAGTTAAAGACACCATGCACACACACAGCTTAATATATGACCTGGACGGGTAGGGAAAACCTAGCCAACAGCATCGTATCTGGTTGGGCCTCTAGATGACAACTGCTGTTCAGGCTGCAACGTGATAGCAATCTGCCCTCTTGAGAGACTCTTAAGGAGAGGACAGTCCTTGAGGAAGCAAGAGTCCTTGAGTTCCTTCTCCGCTCTCGCCATGCTCACCTTTCAACAGCATCTCTTTCCAGTGAAGCATGCCACTCCTGCATGCTTCAGTTTCCTTTCCCATGTCCCGCTGGCCTAGCTGAAGAGCTGTTGATGGCAACAGATTAGCAGGGAATTCTGCAAGGGGGATCTGGTGTCAGGCAGGTCAGGGCTCAGTCCACTCCTGCGGAAAATGCTGCTCAACCGCTCTGCCCAACAACGGCATCCAAGTGCAATGGTCCTTTACTGAAGCTGGCTGGCTGGATAGGGCCACAAGATGGAAGAGGACAGGTAAGCAGAAAAGGGCACCCCGACTCCTCCCTGTGGCTGGCATGCATGGGAATCCACTTACGTAATGCAAGCCTACAAGGACACCCATTGGAAGCTGCTTCGCACTGAGTCATCTAGCTCAGTATTGCCTACACTGACTGGCAGCAGCTCACCAGGGTTTCAGAGATGGGTCTTCCCCAGCCCTATCTGGAGATGTCCAGGGCTGAACCTTCTACATGCAAAGCAAATGTACTACCTCTGAGCTAAAGCTCTTCCCTGATTTAAGAGGGACACAGAAACCTGTTTTAAACTGAGTCAGGACTTTGGTCCATCAGTGTTGTCTACACTGGTTGGCAGCTTCTCCAGGATTTCTCCAGAGAGCCAGTGTGGTGTAGTGGTTAAGAGTGGTGGACTCGTAATCTGGTGAACCAGGTTCGCGTCTCCGCTCCTCCACATGCAGCTGCTGGGTGACCTTGGGCCAATCACACTTCTCTGAAGTCTCTCAGCCCCACTCACCTCACAGAGTGTTTGTTGTGGGGGAGGAAGGGAAAGGAGAATGTGAGCCGCTTTGAGACTCCTTCGGGTAGTGATAAAGTGGGATATCAAATCCAAACTCCTCCTCCTCCTCCTCTTCTTCTTCTTCTTCTTCTTCTTCTTCTTCTTCTTCAGGCTAGGGATCAAATATGGCACCTTCTGCATGCAAAGCAAATACTCTACCACTGACTTGTTCCCCATTTGAGTCAGCCTTGGAGTAGTGCAAGGAAGAAGTGTGAGGTTGTTGATATCATCCTCACTATTTTTATTGGTACCGCACAGTACCTGGGGATGGAAAAGAAATGTGCTCAACTCACATTTTAATGTGAACCTACCTAAGTCACATTCCCTGAACCAACGAAACTCACGCCTTGAATTTTGTGATACAGTTTTCCAACCAGAAAGCATACACATGCAAAATGCGTATCTTGTTGACAAAAACCGCATTAAGGTAAATTGCTTGCAAAAAAGAAAAAGAAAAGGTGTACATGTGGCAAGATTGCGCACCAAAAATGCATACAGCAGGAGGAACATACCCCCTGCCGAAAAGGCACATGCATTTGCATGCAGACTTTTTAAAAGAAAAGCATTTGCAAAGCGATGCAGGAATGAGGCATCTATAGAACTTTAGGGTGGAAAAACGAGAAACTGAAACGGACAGATTTCCCATTCCCTGACTGTACCCACCGAGAACCGTTAGAGGCTGCCAAGTGTTTCCACCTCCCTCCGCAGGAAATAGACAGAACATTCTCCTACGCACAGGCTCTCACATTGAAAGGCATGGCTTGCCCCTGCCCTGGAACCAGCATGAACGGAGGAGGAGGAGGAGGAGGAGCACATGACTGAACAGCCCACATGCCTTTCCTGCCCATGGCAAACTGTTCTGAGGCCTACTGCGTAACTCTGCCGAAGCACAAAGGAAATGGTTGGATGGATGCATAGGCGCCGACTCCATGGGGCTTGAGGGGGCCCGAGCCCCCTCAAAAATTCGTTTGGGGGGGCTCCGCCCCCCCAATAATCTCCGGCGCCCCTCCAGCAGAGCGCCATCGCCGCCCCTCCCCCAGCCCAAAATGCACAGGGAGGGGCGGGCTGCATGCCTCCTGCCCTCCCTCCCGAGCAAAAGCTCCACCCAATTTCCTTTGGAGCTGATTAATAGGCGCAGCACGCTCTCCCCTATTCGCTCACGAGGAGGCGGCGCCACTTTATTTGCATATTCATGAGCTTATTTATTATTCATGAGCTTTCCCGGGCCCCCCCAATATTTTTTATAAGTCCGCGTCCCTGGATGGATGTGAGGGTATCTGACAAACTTCTTCGGAGAGGGTTAGGCAGACTCATACATTCGTGAAAGTGCAAGTGGGAACTGCAAAAGAATTTCACAATGTTGAGTTGTTGTTTAGAATTCCAGCCAGCCAGCCAGCCTTGCCTTACCTGTCAGAGGCAACTTCCCTATGAAGAATGGTTGCAGCTTTTGGAGCCTTTTAGTTTAGAGGGAAAGCAGGTAGGAGGTGGCATGGTTGAAGTCTCTAAAACTATGCATGGCATAGAGAAAGTGGCTAGAGAAAAACGTTGTTCCTGCTCTCATGATGCTAAAACTCAGGGACATGCAGTGAAAATTCAGGACAGGCAAAAGAACGTACTTCTTCATGCAGTACACTGTTTAACTATGGAACTCACTTCCACAAGAGGCAGTGATTGCTGCCAACCTGGGTGGCTTTCAAAGAGGATTTGACAAATTCGTGGAGGAGAGGGCTGTCAATGGCTGCTGACCCTGATGGCTAAGTTCTACCTCCACAGTCAGAGACAGTATTGTTACAAAAGTTGGGTGCTGCCCCCCACTCTCTGCAAGATCCCAGGGGATTCCAGGCACTCACACAGGGTCTGTGTCCTTTGGAGAATTGAGAAACATAGAGGAGACTGTTGTAGTTTTAAGAAATACAGTTTATTCATCTATTTGCACCTTCAGTCTGCGTGGAGGGGGCTTCAGATCTTACAGCAGTGTCATTTCAAGAGGAGCTTGTACCCCACAGCAGTGCAGCCATGGAGACGAAGACATCTCTCCCAGCCAGCCTTCAGCCAACCTGCCCAAGATGGACCCCAGTCTTTCTTCCTCCTTCTTCTTCCCAGAACACCCTGCTAAAAAAATTCCTTTCCTATCACCTCACACCCAGTTATCCTGGCAACCTTTCAAACCCCCAGTCGCTGTTCACAGGGCAAGGGCAGAGGGCAGTTCTCTTGCATTGCCAATGCGTCTCAATGGCCCTGTATTGATGGCCCAGGATTTTAATTGATTTTATATCTACTGCTTTTTGAGTTTTTACTGTTGCTACTATAATTGCTTTTATTTCTAATGTTTTTGATCTGTTTTATAGTTGTTTTATGGTTCCCTTTTGTAAGCTATCTTGAAAATCTAGATTTAAATACACATTTTCGTGTGTGTGTGTGTGTGTGTGTGTGTGTGTGTGAATGAATGAAATGTCTCAACAACAGTTGTTTTAAATTACGTTCCTTTGCCCCAAGTGCTCAGAAAGAAATCTGTCAAAATCTTCAGTCATTTGAAGACTAGCATTAGCTCCCTGGGATTTCAGACAGGGGTCTCTGCCCAATGCCTCATGATATCAAGAATTTAACCTAAAATCATCCGCATGCAGATTGTGAACTTCCATAAAATGGCCAACAACAAAAGAATTAAGAGGAGAACTTGCTTTTGACAAAATGCATCCCCCAGCTGCCAGGGTCTGCGGCAAAACCCATGGCCTTTGAATGATCCTTGGACAATTTATTTCAAGCAGAAAACCCATTGCCTGTTTTGTTTTTTTGTTCTTGAGAGGTGCGGGGGGAGCTTGAAATCACTTTCAAAACCAAGCTTTTGTAACTTCAAGTGCCTTCTTGTGTATTCTTCAGCGTTTAATGGGAAAGCTCAGGAAAGGAAGCTCTGTTTCCATTCCCACAAGAGTATGAATTATATTTTTCTCCTGTCCTCACTCCAAGGAGCTCAGAGCTGTGTAAATGGAGACTCTCTGACCACCCACCTTTTTATTGTCAAAGCAACCCTCGCTGGGGGCTTAGGCTGAGAGGCAGTGGCTGGCCTTGGGAGGGACGACTCGGTCAATTTCAGCTTCACTCTATTTCTCCTTTTCCCCTGACTTCATTTTGCTTTTCCACATTTCTGCACCAGTTTGTGTTGCTATTGTTTTCCAATTAAAAAAAAACACACACACATGAAAACTCATCAGCATCATAGGACATGTTTCTCATAATAAATGCATTTCTGTATGCAGTTTTGCCTAATATGCACATTTTTGCAAGCAATTTCTTATCACCTAATGCATGTTTAAATATTATCCCTAATAATACGTGCATTGTATTATGCTTTCCATTATCATGTAAATTTTACCTTCCACACAGTAGGCTTGTTTCACCAGCTGGGGGACCCCCAAAGGAAGAAGTCTGAGACCCAGGGCATTGGTGGTGGTGGGACAATGATGAGTGGCCAGAAGGAGAAGAAGGAGCAGACTGGGAGGAGGAGGTGTCAGAAGCTGAAGAAGTAACAGGGCTTAGTGAGCAGGGAGAGTCTGTGGCAGAGAGAAGTGCAGAAGCAGAGGCAGAAGCTGAAGTGGAGAGGATGGAAACTGAGAGGCAATGAGAAGTACAGCTGGTGAAGAAGCACAGGTTTCTCCCCCTCCTGCTGTGACCAACTCTCCTCCCTGTTGGTCTCCCAGAACCAGAAGAGGTATGAAGTGGGTAGGGCAAAGACAGACAAGATGAAGGAGCCTCAGATTGCTGAAGAAGAAGAAGAAGAAGAAGAAGAAGAAGAAGAAGAAGAAGAAGAAGAAGAAGAGTAGTAGTAGTAGTTTGGATTTGATATCCCGCTTTATCACTACCCTAAGGAGTCTCAAAGCGGCTAACATTCTCCTTTCCCTTCCTCCCCCACAACAAACACTCTGTGAGGTGAGTGAGGCTGAGAGACTTCAGAGAAGTGTGACTAGCCCAAGGTCACCCAGCAGCTGCATGTGGAGGAGCAGAGATGCGAACCCAGTTCACCAGATTACGAGTCCACCGCTCTTAACCACTACACCACACTGGCTCCTCAGCAGGGGAGGAGGAGACTTAGAGGGCTGTGGGAAGAAGGGCACCTCCAGTCCTCGCAACTGCATCATTGGGACAAGAACTACTGAGAAGAGTTGCGGTGCTCACTAGGCCTGAGCTGTTTTGTTTCTTTGAATAAAGAGTTAACTTCACTGATGCCTTGTTGGGAATTGCTGAAGGTGCCTGGGTGGGGTGTGGCTGACCATGAGTGGTGCAATCTTGGAGAGAAGACCCAGACCCGGAAAGCTACATTTTAATTTTCCACCGCTGCTGGAGAACCACCCAGCTCTGTGGCACTAACCCTAAACTCATTCCACTTAGATACGTCTGTTCCTGCGCATGCCACTAGATACAAGGATGCAAGACTTTCATTTGTTCACAAGAGGAGATGGCTTTGCCAAGACTTGTGTTCAATATTTGAAATATGTGCTCGAGAGAGAGAAATAATCTGTGTAAATGAAAAGTAACTCTATCAGTGATTCACGTGCTCAACATCTATGCAAGTCCCAAATCTATTTATGACTACTCTGGGGAAACGTTCTCTTTCTTTCTGGGTGGCTTTTCGTCCTGATCAGCCCCTGTGGCACCCTCAGTCCAGATTAGTTTCTCGTTCCGCCTTCCAGCGTGTCTTCTTATCGTGCTGCCTGTAAATATCCCGGCCACCCAGTCTGCAATAATTTCCCTGCTACCAAGAAAACATTTGCCACAGACGGATGTTTATATAATGTTTTGAAATACTGGTGATGGTTCAACGTTAAGATTCACAGTAGCAAGCCCTGGCCTTTTTCAGATCTACAAAGACAGTGTGGTATTTTCTGGAGGGGGAAACTGGGGGGGGGGGTGGAACGGGGGCGGGGAGGAGCATCAATGGGGATATAAATAGCCACAGAGGAGTCTTTAAATCGCTGGGAGGGCAGTGTAGATTTTTAAAAGATAAAAGAATCGAAAGCTCTGAACCATCTTTGCTGCCTCAAGACTTAAAATCCATTCATTTGCTGCGGTCTAATTGCAGCACTTCTTCCCCATATTTTAGTGTGTCAGCTGACCCAGGCTGGCCTAAGATACTCTGCACACCAGGGTAAAGGAGAGGGACACAAACACACGCCCCGTCCATATACAGAAGCCAACCAGATTAGCAGCTGAATCTTCAACATTATTTTCAGTTATTTATTTACAGCATTTATACCCCAGTCATGAGCCAAAAAAAGGCTGTCAGAGCAGCTTGCAAAACAAACAAAAACAAACAAACAAACAAACAAACAAACATGCCAGTATTAAGCCCTTCAGGCTTGTGTTTTTAAAAGACATGGCAGGCAAGGAAAAAGGAATAGGAGGGAAGAGGGACGAAGTGAGCTCAAGTTCTTAAGTAGTAGATCTTATAGCATAGGTAAGAGTAGCAGCTTCTTGCTAGTGGCAGTGGCAGTTCTGATGCTTTCCTCTTAATGAAGAGCACTGTCTGTCCCACCCCAGATCAGAACCCGGAGCACAGGAGACAATAGTGTCCAGGGCTAGGAAGGCAAGGCAGTTCCTACTGCACAGTCTGAGCCTTGAAGGGGGGCCTGGTAGAGTGCTGCCTCTTCCCTTGCCAATGTCAGTGGTGAGTCTCACTGTTTTATTCTCTGCAGATGCACTTTTCAGATCCAGTGGCAGAGGCGGTGACAACACCCAGGTCAGGAGGACCAGGCAGCTTCAACCACATGGGGAGGGATAATGGAGGCTGGTGACCTTTGGGACCAGTGGGGTGGAAGGCAAGGAGCTCACCAGTAGGTGAAGCCCGAGCCAATGACAGGCAGAGCTAACTCATTCTAGTTTTATCCCTATCCTCCTTTCCTGTTGACTTCTACAAGCGCCATGCTGAAACCGGGAAGGTGACCAGGTGGTGTCACCCCTTGGACAGCTTGTAAGTAAGGTGACAGCAGACCCAAATTGGTAGGGCAGTGCCAGTGTTAGAAACTTAAGTATATCAGCTAGGTGCCAAATGGCACCTTAAATCTAAACGGAATGTCACCAGGGGGGCTGGAATAGATGTCATCAGGGGGCTCTTCCAATGCTACAATTCTGTGATCCTATGATCTCAGCTACATGGCTTGACTGCAGCTTGCTCTTACAGCAATCCACTTGTCCCAGTATGCAAGGAGGAGAAGCACACACAGTGGAAATGGAAATGGTATTAACTATGGATGAAGGCGGGACGCGGGTGGCGCTGTGGGTAAAAGCCTCAGCGCCTAGGGCTTGCCGATCGAAAGGTCGGCGGTTCGAATCCCCGCGGCGGGGTGCGCTCCCGTCGCTCGGTCCCAGCGCCTGCCAACCTAGCAGTTCGAAAGCACCTTCAGGTGCAAGTAGATAAATAGGGACCGCTTACTGGCGGGAAGGTAAACGGCGTTCCGTGTGCTGCGCTGGCTCGCCAGATGCAGCTTTGTCACGCTGGCCACGTGACCCGGAAGTGTCTCCGGACAGCGCTGGCCCTCGGCCTCTTAAGTGAGATGGGCGCACAACCCTAGAGTCTGTCAAGACTGGCCCGTACGGGCAGGGGTACCTTTACCTTTACCTTTATGGATGAAGGCAGAGGCTTTTAATCTGTGGTCTGTGAGTTCCATTTGGGTGGCCTGTGGATTGGCTGCAGCACAGTCAAATACCTCTGTCATCAGCCCTGCACTTACTTTACTTGATGTGATGATGGAGGACTAAGTTGCCCAGCAAGGGGTCCATGATTGGCGCAGCAGCACATGACACATGTCTTTTTGCTGTGCACGAGTCAGCTGACCCGACAAAGATGTCAAGCGCCAACCTGATGCCCAGAAATCTCGACGTAGTCGCAATTGGACCCGCACCTAACCCTCTGCATTTCTTGGCAAGCTGGCACACTTACACGGGTAGCGATGTCACCTTGGGCTGCTGGAGGAAAAGGACTAAGGATGATGGAAGCTGCTTCTTTTTAAAATAAAAAAATCAAAAAAATCTTAAGGTCAGTATCATCCATCCACTTTGCAAACAGGCGATCTGACCTTTCAAATTGGTAATGTTTGTCAGTGTCCCCATTGAGAGTTTGACCCAGGTGGTTGTTTAAATGTCACTTATGGCAAAAACTAGGGGGCTGGAAGCTGTATAATTTATAATTCTGTGGGGGGGGGGGACCCGCACTTTTTATTTGACAGGATGATGCACCATTCAGAACTGCTAATGAGACTTTTGGACGCCTTGTTAGAAATGTAAAAACATATCGTATCCGGTCCCCTCATATCGCAGCCCCAGTAGATAATTGTGCAGCAGGAGTCTTTGCGGTATTTAATTCATTTATTTATAAGAAATAACAGGAAGACCATGTTGGTCTCCTAGGCTAAAGGGAAATGTGTCTCGCGGCACCCTGTGGTGAACCTTTAATAAGCTGTTTATTACAAAGTAGTGTGAGAGATTGTGGGCGACAACCTACCGTATTTTTCACTCTATAAGATGCACCTGACCATAAGACGCACCTAGTTTTTAGGGGAGGAAAACAAGAAATAACAAGCCTCCTGAGTGAAGAGGGAGTGCTCCTCCCTCTTCCCTCAGGAGGCTTTGCGGGGCTATCCCTGAAGCCAGGAGAGCAAGCCTCCTGGCTTTCCCCCGACCTCCCGCAAGAGCCACGTGCTCTTTAAAGGGAGCACGGCTCTTGGGGGCTTTTCTGGGAGGTTGGGGAAGGGACAGAGCCACGTGCTCTATCCCTTCCCCCACCTCCCGCAAAAGCCAGGGCTAGCTGAGCGAAGCCTCTGCAGGACAGCGGGATCAAGGCTCCCCGCTGCCCTGCGGAGGCTTCGCGCGGCTAAGCCAGAAGCTAGAACAGCGAGAGGGAGCGCTGTGCAGTGCTTCCTCTTGCTGTTCTAGCTTCTGGCTTAGCCGCGCGAAGCCTGCATTCGCTCCATAAGCCGCACACACATTTCCCCTTTCTATTTAGGAGGGGGAAGTGCGTCTTATAGAGTGAAAAATACGGTACTTCTTTAAATGCTGAGTTGGCATCGAAGAAACCAAGATGGAAAAGCTGATCAAGAGGAAATATCCCTTTCCCCCGTTTTCCTTCTCTGTTTTGCCCCCACCCCTTGCTTCACCGCAGTGAATAAATGCAGTCAGACCTGCACCAGCGGCTGCTACTTGCAGGAGGCTGGGGAAAAGACTAACCACCATTTCCCCCTCAACATTTGCCTTCTGCTGCTGCCAGCCTCCTGTGGAGCAAGAATATGGGAGCCAGCTGTATGTCATCTAGCCTGGAAAGAGGACTCCTTCTCTTTGAACTGCATTTAAGCCAGGCTCCTTGAAGTACAGGAAGACCTATATTGGAAACTTTATTGTCAGCTAACTCTCATTGTACTTAAACCTAGATTTTCTTCCTTTTTTGTAATATCAGATTTATATTGTGTTTGTTAAATTGTTGGTTTTTGTCCTTTTGGAAATTACTGACATGCTCTGCAACTTGCATATTTATATTTGGGTGTTTTGGATGCTTGCTGTATGATGCTCTGGGTACAGCTCATTGTGGAGCCAGTGTGGTGTACTGGTTAAGAGCAGTGGACTCGTAATCTGGTGAACTGGATTCGCTTCCACTCTCTTCCACATGCAGCTGCCGAGTGACCTTGGGCCAGTCACACTTCTCTGAAGTCTCTCAGCCGCACTCACCTCACAGAGGGTTTGTTGTGGGGGAGGAAGGGAAAGGAGAATGTTAGCCACTTTGAGACTCCTTAGGGTAGTGATAAAGCGGGATATCAAATCCAAACTCTTCTCCTTCTCCTCCTCCTCCTCCTCCTCCTCCTCCTTCTTCTTCTTCTTCTTCTTCTTCTTCTTCTTCTTCTTCTTCTTCTTCTTCTATAGAAGTCACCTCAATTGGTCACAGCATTTCTCCTCCCCAATTCTTCATTTCTTCACCTCTGTCGAACCACTAACCCACAGAGTCACACTCAAGTACATCAGGGAGAAGGAGATTCCAGCGAAACACCAAGAAGAACTTTCTGGCCGTAAGAGCTGTTCGACAGCGAAACAGTCTCCCTCAGGAAGTTGTGGACTCTCCTTCCTTGGAAGGTTTTAAGCAGAGGTTGGATCGCCATCTGTCATGGATACTTTAGTTGAGGTTCCTGCATTGTGGGAAGTTGGACTAGATGACCTTCCTAGGACTTGCTGATCAGAAGGTCAGCGGTTCAAATCCCCGCAATGGGGTGAGCTCCCGTTGCTCGGTCCCTGCTCCTGCCAACCTAGCAGTTCGAAAGCACGAAGTGCAAGTAGATAAATAGGTACCGCTCTGGCGGGAAGGTAAACGGCGTTTCTGTGCGCTGCTCTGGTTTGCCAGAAACGGCTTAGTCATGCTGGCCACATGACCCGGAAGCTGTACGCCGGCTCCCTCGGCCAGTAAAGCGAGATGAGCGCCGCAACCCCAGAGTCGGTCCCTTTACCTTTTTATGATACCATGTTGCATGTACAGCTGCCTTGAGACAGGCAGGCTCCCATCTTTGCAAGAGAGCAATGTGAGTCTCCAGGCAGTAAGCCGTGGTGTAAAGGCAACAGAGCGATCAGCTGGCAGAGTGGAAAGAGAGGAAGAGAGGGCAAGATGAGCACTCTGCTGCCGCCACCACAGCACCTTCTCTCCATCCAAAGATACATTTCAGTCAGTTAAAAAAACCTCAAAGGGGTGCAAAGAGAGGAGGGTGGCCTGAGTCCCAACAGAGGGACTCGGAGAGCTGCATTTGGTGCCTGAGCCTGTCTGTGCTCTTCTCTATCTGTGCTCTAACCCAGCACCCTTAACAAAGAACAATTCCCAGGGGATGCATCCCCCCCCCCCCCCGGTCTGCCTCGGGCAGCAAAATGTATTGGGCTGGCCCCAGCATCAAGCTTCCAGGCTCCACAGAAATCTTCAAGCACAGTTCATCCTTCCTTGCAAGTGATGTTGCAGTCACTTTAAGTAGTCTGCATGCTGGAATGAAATGAGAGAAGGCTGGGGGGGGAGGAGGGAGGGAAGAGTAACCAATCTCCCCAAAGAATGAATGCTAAAAGCAAGAAAGCCATATACGCTGGGACGGGAGAATTATGGAGCCTCTTTGCCGCCTCCTCAGAGGATCCAGAGAGCTCAGTTTCAAGCCCAATGTAGCAATCAAGGAGAGGAGAGGGAGCCATTATCGTAATGCACAATAGTATTTGAGAGAGCTTTTGAAGTTTTCGACTGAGATGCTATAATTAAGGGGAAACAATCAAGGCTCGCCAGTTGCCATCTGAAGCAGAGAAAGGAAGACATCACTAGCTAAGCTTTCCTGGGAGATAATGAAGAGAGAGAGAGAGAGAGAGAGAGAGAGAGAGAGAGAGAGAGAGAGAGAGAGATATGCAGACAAAGCACAAGAACCTGGCTACAACATTCTTTATTTTTTTCCTTCCTTGCAAAAAAGTAAAAGAGAATGCCCAGGATCCACAGAAGAAACCTCTGCTTCGTATCCACAGGAGTTTTTCGCATTTGCATTTCCATGCTCTCAAGGCAAATATTTTTAAAATGTAGTATAAGCACTGATAACTGGGAAACACTGGCCTGCAAGGGCATCAGTTGGAGAACAGCCTTTACCAAAGGTGTCATGGACTTTGAAGACACTTGAACTCAGGAGGAAAGGGAGAAACAACCTAAGAGGAAGGCATGCTTGGCAAATCACCACCATGATCAACTCCTGCCCGGAAACCTATGTCCCTACTGTGGAAGGACGTGTTGATCCAGAATTGGCCTCCACAGTCACTTACGGACTCACTGTTAAGACCATGTTCTTGGAAAACAATATTACTCAGCTATGGGTGATTGCCAAAAAAGAAGAAGAATGCCACGCAAGAAACACAGCACTGTATTCTCTATTCACTAACACAGAAGATCTTGCATGAGGCAATGGGTGGGTTTTAATGTTGGGCAACAGTGGAATTCAATGCAACAGTTGCACTGACTAGGGGAAAGCTTGTCGCACCACAAACTTATGAGCAACCTGCTTGTGCATTCTCTTGTGCAACAATGTCCCCCTGGCTCAAAACATTTCACCAGTGGAATGAGTATACCATAGGCTTGTAAAATTCCCAACATGTCCTGGTTTTCAGGTATAAAAATGGTGTCAGTGGGGGGATTTTCCTGAATCAGAAAAATTAAGGGGAAAACCTGGATGTATGGCAATGTGATGGGAAAAGCAGCAGAAATAGCTGCAAAAGCTTAAAATCACTATTTTGGGCTTCCCCCGAAAAAGCTCAACAATCTGTGTTTGTTCTCAAACAAACAATTTTGGTGGTTTCCTAAAAAGGAGCTCAACAATTTTGGGATCTTCCTAAAAACTTTGCAGGTGTCAGGAAATATGGCAAGGCTAGTATACCACTATATTATTCATACACACACTGCAAAGTGACTTTAACTCAGTGCCACATTGGATAGAACCCGTATTTTTGAATTATGCTGTTGTTTTTGGTCATTTGACCAAAAAAAGTGGGTCTGCTGTTCAAATCTGGGAGAGCCAGTGAATTGCATGGAGAAGACAGCAATGTCTGGTACCCATAGCTCTACCCCCCCCCCAAAAAAGGGGAAAAAAACCTCAGCCCTACCTCTCTGCCCCATGGTAAGTCTGGCCCTGTAAATAGATGCCTCTGCAAAGAAGAGTTCCTTGCATTCATGGACGGGACAGAGAGCCCAGTGAGGATCCTACCAGATTCTAGAGGCATTATTTATAACCCCCTCCCTTCTCCCTGTGCTGGAATGGTCTCCTGCTTACACTCTTGGAGAACTTCAAAAACTGTTCATTTCTTTGTGCACAACCAGTGCTCAGCTCTTGCAAAGAGATTTTCCCTAGCACCTCTCCTCTTGAAAAGCTGCTCCCAGTTCTCTCAACAGCCAATAATCCTGCTCAGGTGACCTCTGTAAAAGCAAGACACATTGATAGCTGTTGAAATTAAGCTGTTTTCTCTGCAGGCACATCGCTAACACACTGCTGTATGTTTTATGCTGACAGTCACTGCCTCTGCACCGAGGGATTCTGGGACAGCATGACATTCCCAACAGGCCGACAGAAGTATCACCCCCACAAACACTTTGTGTGCTTATTTTAAAACACTCAAAGGCTATAGCTCCCCGCTGCAGGGAGAAGCCTTGCCCTGAGTCCTTTGTATTGAACTTTTGACCCTAGGCTAAATAAATCTTCATTACAAAGAAACATGCATCACTTTGCTTCCCTCTAGCTAGGAAATTCCTTGATGCTACTGTTTGGTCAACACAGAAACCACAGGGCAAGAGGGCAGGTACACATCTCTTCATTTATTTAATTTACTGCCATATATATATATGAGTTGCCCTACATCCAGAATTTCCCAGACATGACTGGGAATTTAATGGCAAAATTAGTATCTGGGGGAATTTCGAAAAATCAGAATTTGGGGGCGATTTCCCCCCAAAAAACTCAACAACTTTTGTGTCCGGATTTTTACTTCTTGAAATATGGCAACCTTATAGCGCTAGCTCAATGCCCTACCTGGAATATTGTGTCCAGTTCTGGGCTCCACTGTTTGAGAGGAACATTGACTGGCTGGAATGTGTGCAGATGAGGGCAACCGAGATGAGCAAGGGTCTGGGGACGAAGCCTTATGAGGAACAGTTGATGGGGCTGGGTATGTTCAACCTGCAGAAGAGACGACTGAGAGGTGATCTGATAGCTGTCTTCAAAGGGCTGTCACATGGAAGATGGAGCAAGCTTCTTTTCTGCTGCTCCAGAGGGTAGGGCCCAATCCAATGGCTTCAGACGACAAGAAATGAGATTCCAGCCAAACATTGGTAAGAACATAGAACATAGAATCACAGTGTTGGAAGGATCATCTAGTCCAAGCCCCTGCAACGCTGAAATATGCAGTTGTCCCTTACAGGAATCAAACCTATTGTGCTGGGCCCAGGGATAACCCATGAAACGTGGTCCAGGACCAGTCCAGAATCCAAAGGTTCCACTGGGAGTCAGTCCAACAGGGCCAAGGCAGGACACGAAACAGGCAACCAGGCAAGGCAAGGACAGGTACAGGATCTCAGGCAGGATCTAACATACAGCAATGTTACTCCCACAACCTGGGGCAGGGTCCGACAGCCTGTTATCAGCGACTCACCTCCCTGTTTTGCCCGAAGGCGAGCACTCCTCCTGCGAGTACTCAGATCTCTCCTTCTGTCAGACCTTAGTCTCTGCAGCTCGGGAGACGTCGGTGGGTTACTAGACCCAGAGACCGCCTCAGCTTCCCCTGACCAAACCGGTAGTGGAGCAGCTGTAAGTGATGGCCCAGCTGAAGGCAATGAGGTAATCCCCACATCTGGAGCCAGGGCAGGCTCAGGCCCTTGACTTGGCCCAGCTGGTGTTTGTTGCAGGGGAACCTGTGCAGACTGGAACTCTTCAGGATCAGGCCCCAGACTTGGTTCAGATGATGCCTGAGGCAAAGGATCCAGTGCAGACTGAGTCTCCTCTGGTTGCGAATCCAAGCCCAAGTCCCAGGCCATCACACCTGTAACCTTGGCATCATCAGCACCATGCTGTAACCAACAGAGCTATCCAAACAGCAAGAGCTGTTTGACAGTGGAGTGGATTTCCTCGGAAAGTGGTGGACTCTCCTTCACTGGAGGTTTTTAAACAGAGGGTGGGTGCTCATCTGTCAGAGGTTGTTAACTGCAGTGCCTGCATTGCAGGGGGGGGGGTTGGACTTGGGATCCCTTTCAACTCTACAAATCTACAATTCTTTTATCATCAGAATGACTAACTAATCAAGTAAATTTAAGTAGCAAAGGATGCCTGCTGAATCTCTCCTGGTAGATTGATATTCCACAGCATGGGGGAGCCAGTGACACTAAATGCCCAACTTTAGGCTGAAGCCTCTAGAAAAGCCGTGTGGTCATGCTGCAACTGAAGCAACAGATAATTAACCCAGAAGTCTGGCAGCAAGCTGTGGCAAACCACAAGTCACTGGCATCACTTACATCAGCACAAATTGTTGACAGGCAGGCATGGATTGTGAGAAACAGCTGTGTGGGCCGTTAGGAATGACCAGGAGGCGGAACTAATTCAGCCCATAGGTGAGAGTTCCCCCCAATGCTTTATTCAGCTCTTATGGCAAAATGGATCAAACACTGATCTTGAACAGAGATCCTCCCTCCTGTTGGACATTGGCTGCCTCTGCACAGCTGCATTTCAGGAGAGAAAACTGGGTAAGGTGCGACTTCTTCCTGGGCACTATTGGGGCAGGGTCCCATTCAGCAGAATGTTGCAGAGATGGTTTCACCATGTTGGCCAACATAGTTTGTTGTTTAACCAAAGTAATGTGGTGCCTGTCAGATGGTGTCAGACTACAAATCCCCCCAACCCTAGACAGCACGGCCAACAGACAGGGATGGATGGGAGTTGTAGTCCAACAACATGTGGCAGGCACCACATTCCTTTGGTTAAGTAACAAACTACGGGTGGATTAGATCAGTGTTTCCCAACCGGTGTTCCGCGGCACACTAGTGTGCCGCGAGGCGTTGCCTGGTGTGCCGTGGGAGGGAGTCGGGCGGCGAGAGGCGGGGCGGCGGCGGCGAGGATCCGCGTCGAGCCGGGGGCGGCTCCGCGGTGGTGGTGCCGAGGTTTCTCTCTCCATTCTCCCCTCACACACACACACAGGAAATAGCACAGGATCAGCTGACAGGACCCGGCCAATGGGGCGGCGGCGGGGCAGCGCGCGCAAAAGGGAGGAGCGCGAGACAGCGGACGAGGAGGAGGCCGGCATGTCCGGGCAGCAGCAGCAACAACAGCAGCAGCAACTCCCGGCGACGGCTCCTCAAGCCCCGGGCAACCCTACTCCCTCACCGGCCTCGGCCGCCCTCCTGCTCCACCCGCCGCCGCCTCCCCCGCCGGCCACCTCGGCCCCGCCGCCGCCCCCTCCTCCGCCCGCTATCGCCGCCACCACCACAACAGCCGCCGCCGCCTCAGCTGGGCCCATGCCTGCCGGGAGCGGCGGCGGCAGCAGCAGCAGCAGCGCCCCGGCGCCCTTCCCTCCCGGCGTGACGCTGCGCGCTGACGTCACGGGGCTGTAATGGTGGTGTGCCTCAAGATTTTTTTCATCAAACAAGTGTGCCTTTGCCCAAAAAAGGTTGGGAAACACTGGATTAGATGATCCTCAGGGTTTCTTCCAACTCTATGATTCTATGAATTTAAGATTCGGGAAATGACAAACCAAGAAGCACGGATGCAGACGGATTTGCACATCCTTAGAAGTGTTAACTTCAACATCTGTTGCCTGTCCGGTCCTCTTATCTATGTGGGATGCAAGGAGTGGCGCCACCTTGCCCTTTACCTCAGGTAGTAAAATGACTTTGGCTGCCCGGAATAGGCTCCCAGGTTCTGCTGGGATTTTAACACTTCACGAGGGTCACGTGCAGCACACTTCATCCCAGCTCTTTCAGTTTCAGAGGAAACAGTCAACGCCTTCTGCGGGTCAGAGGGATAACATCAATTATATCCTCGCGAAACCGAGTTGTCTGTCTGTGTGAAGCAATCTGACAGTTACCACCATTAACACAAAGCACACTTTCCCCGTAATGCCAGACACCTTGTAACTGACAAAAGACATCATTTTCAGTTTAAGTGCAACAGAGAGTGGGAGAGGGAGAGGGAAACGGAATTAGACCTGTGCAGCTAGCACAGAAGAGAGATTTAGACCACGTATAACAGATCACACACTTTAGCGGCTAGTAACTAGTGAAGGGATGTGGCCCTCCATGCCTGTGTGCCTGGCCCTGGGGACCCTTCCTGGACCAGATCTTTTCCCAGAGGCCTCACCCTACAGTACCTCTGCTTTGGACCTTCCAAAGTCCCATCGAGTCCAACACTCTCTTTCCACAGCAGCCAGTCAGAAGCCCATGGGAATCCTTGCAAGCGGAAATCGTTCGCCCTGAATTCATTCTCTTGTGGGGTGTTTTATACATCTTCTTGATACACTTTCAGTCACATCACATTTTGGAATGCATTTCCCCCATCACTTTTCTGACCTGGAAAAATAGAGTCGATTTATTATTGTTATTATCTTAAGCGGATTTGTTGCACTAGGGCAACAGAGCACTTCAATCCAGTTTAAATTTGAGTACGTTGTTGTCAGCAATCTGCTGATGACACACAGCTCCACTTCTTTGTATCTGCAGGTGTGCTGGACCATCGTCTTGCCTCAGTAATGGACTGGATGAGAGCCAATAAATGGGGGCTCTTCAGCCCTGTAGAGCCTTCAATGTGGGGTTCCTCAGGGTTCAGTTTTACCCCCTTTGCTCTTTAACATCTACAGTTCTACTTCACTTTTTCTTGTCTCTGTAGTGGGCTGGATGAGAGCCAACACACTGAAGCGCAATCCAGATAAGACTGTGAACTGTTAGTGGGAGGCTCCCTAGACCGGATAGATGGGAGGTTGCCTGCGCTTGATGTCACCCTAGACAGGTCAAAGGGAAGGAGCTAGACAAAGAATGATCCAAGAAGTCCTCAACAGCAGAACAAGCAGATGATAACAAGCAGTATGTTACAACGGCCGTGAAGGCGGATGAAGGCTGCAGCAGATAGGGATCTACTAGTTTGTTGTGACTACTTCATGCCATTGGAACAGATCCCTACTTCAAAGACTGTGTGTTGGTAAGCATGCACTGATCTACGCACATAAAACAAATTCATGCACAGGCGTCTTTCAAAAACCCAACCCAAACCCCAAAAGTCCCACGGCAATCGGCAAATGGTAACAGGGGCAGGATCATGAAATCTGGAAGCCCCTAGTCATGGGTGGTGGATACAGATTCAGTCATTCTGACTCAAGGAATGAGGCAGTTGAGCAGCTGTATCCATGACTGAGCAGCCCTTTTTAGGATCCACTCTGCTCACCTCAAAAAGGGGGAAAGGCTAGAAAAGGTGCCCTAACCATAGTCTGCCTCCCTTTTCCCCTGACTGGATTACCACGCCCAGTGGGGTCACCACCTAGCGGTCGTAAAAGACAATTGAACTTTGGAACATGGAATGTACAGACTTCGTCAGATAACACAGACAGTGAACGTCCTGAATGCAGACACTGGCCTGTGAGCGCTCCAGTTGGAGAATAGCCTTTACCAAAGGTGTCATGGGCTTTGAAGACACTCGAACTCAGGATGCAAGGGGAAAATGTGCTAAGAGGAAGGCACGCTTGGCAAACCCTCACCGTGATCAACCCCAGCCCGGAAACCAATGTCCCCACTGTGGAAGGAAGTGTGGATCCAGAATTGGCCTCCACAGTCACTTACGGACTCATTGTTAAAACCGTGTTTATGGAAGACAATCTTACTCAGCTATGAGTGATCACCAAAGAAGAAGAACACCCCTTCTGAAGAAGTGGATACACAGCTTGGGGTCACTTGAGCCGCAGGTGGCTTCAGTGGTGCAGAGTGCCTTTTATCAGCTTTGAGCATATAACACCAATCCAGAAGGTAGCAAGGTGAGAACTAGCCTTTACAGTGGTGGCTCCCTGTTTATGGAATTCTCTCCCCAGGGAGGCTCGCCTGGCACCTTTGTTACATATCTTTAGGTGCCAGGCAAAAAAATCATCGTCTCCCAGGCTTTCCGCTAATGAAGCAATTTGTGGCCTTTTAAAACTGGGAGGGTATTGTTTTTGTTTGTTACTATGTTGTGTATTTTTGTTACAGGTAGGTAGCCGTGTTGGTGTGCCGTAGTCGAAACAAAATTAAAAAATTCCTTCCAGTAGCACCTTAGAGACCAACTAAGTTTGTTATTGGTATGAGCTTTTGTGTGCATGCACACTTCTTCAGATACACTGAAACAGAAGTCACCAGAGCCTTATATACAGTGAGAGGGTGGGGAGGGGTATTACTCAGAAGGGTGGTGGGAATGGGTGATTGGCTGATAGGTGTGGTAAACCTGTAGAAGACTGTTAACGACTGCAATTGGTCTTACAGGAAAAAGCAAGGGGTGAGATAGCTAACTTTATCGTGTATAATGAGATAAGAATCCAATGTCTCTGTTCAGACCAGGTCTCTCCATGGTTTTAGGTTTGGTAGTAAGTTGCAATTCAGTATATTTTTGTGTTTTTATACTGAAATCCCTGTGATCCTCGGATGAAAGGGTGCTGTATTATTATCTTTTTAATAATAATAGTGCAACCTTCTATTTATTGTACCCACTTGATTCCCTCCAACAAAACAGCGACAGTCTGGAGACAACTTGAAAAAATGGGGTGAATGAATGAATAAATAACAGGAAGGTGAATAAGCCCCCTGCAAACAAATTGGGATGAATGCTCAATAAACGGGCCACTTAGAGAAGCCCACCATCCCTGGACAACACATTCACACACCATGGAGGCATGCCCAGTGTTTAAGCCTCGGGATCCTACGACGTTTTAGCTTTATCCACAATGGTTTTAGAGCTGCCTTGGATTTTATCCCAGATTTGTGAACTACAAAAAGCAGTGCCTTGCGGCAAAAGCTGTACTGGTCTCTACACAGTACAACGGTTTTGTTTTGACTGGCAGCTGCGGAGGATGACATCACACTATCATTCTGAACTCTGGCTAGCTGGGGAGCAGAGAGAGGGAGGGAAGGAAGGAAAAAACAGGTTTGTTAAATTGCCCAGGGAAAAGTGGAATGAGGAGGGGGAGGACTGCTATGTTCAGCAGCTAAAAATCAATGCTAACTACAGTTGATTCTCTTTCAAGTATTCCTCAATAGCTTATTTATTCAATGGAGAGAGCTTTTTACAATAAAAAAAAATCGCTTAACAACATGGTCTGAACTATGTCTACTCAGAAGAATGTCCTACTGAATTCAGTTGGAGCTTACTCTTAGGTAAGTGTGATTAGGACTGCAGCCTAACTAAAAAGAAATTAATGCTCTTTGCAGTAGGACTCCCTCCTGCATTGGCAAGGCGTTAGACTAGGTGGCATTTGAGTCAACCTGTGCGGGTGGCGCTGTGGTTTAAACCACTGCGCCACTTGGACTTGCCAATCGGAAGCTTGGTGGTTCGAATCCCCACGACGGGGTGAGTTCCTGTTGCTCTGTACCAGCTCCTGCCAACCTAGCAGTTCGAAAGCATGCAGTGCAAGTAGATAAATAGGTACCACTCCAGCGGGAAGGTGTTTCTGTGCGCTGCTCTGGTTTCACCAGAAGCGGCTTAGTCATGCGGGCCACATGACCTGGAAAAACTGTCTGTGGAAGGGGACAAACGCCAACTCCCTCAGCGTGTAAAGCGAGATAAGCGCCGCAACCCCAGAGTCATTCGTGACTGGACTTAACTGTCAGGGGTACCTTTACCTTTACAACCTTTTATGATTCAAAATGACTTTGCTGGGGTCTCTGGCTGGCCACCACTGAACTAAGCAGAGCCATGGTCTCATACAGCCTAAGCAGTCCTTAACCACGATTCCCCTGTCTATTAATCCTGTTATGTCCCAGCAAGTTGACAGTTATGCCACAGAGTAAGCTGCAGTTATCTAGTCAAATGATCATTTAATGGTCTTTATTTCACAATTTCTTTTTCTGCCTAAAGAAAATTGATTCCTTGGTTTTCATGTTCAGGGTATTTCGTCGGGCTGTGATTATGAAGCAAACGGGATGCCGTTGCATTGATTCACTAGGCTGCACGGTTTATAATCTTTCCAGCGTATAAGAAGCCCTAAAAAAATATCTTGGTGCCAAAGAAGAAGAGGAGGAGGAGGAGGAGGAGGAGGAGAAAAGATGTATGCTTATTTGTTTTCTAAAGCACATTCCACAACACGATCTCTTGCTTGCACAAACTTAGCCTGCATCCAATCAGCTTCGTTATGACTTGAGGAGGTGGTTCAGCGTGTAGAAAATGATCTTCTCCAGCCCATTAAACTTTAGTATTTGCAGATATTCAATGTTTTAATCCGAGGAAAGCTCTTCAAACCTGGTTTTGTGGAAATGATGTTCCTGTCTCAGTCCTGTCTGAACATTTCCAGCTCGTTAAACCCAGGGATTTGAATCCCAAATGCTCAGCATTTTGGTAACTCCTTGTGCCAGTTCGGGGGTGGGGGTTGGGGAACCCTTGGAAAATGTCCTCTCAGTGGGGAGGGCCCACCTTTCTTACCCGTCCCCGTTAGTTTCCTCGTCTCTTTGGACTCAGTCAGTATTATACCACCTTCAACAGAGAGACAGGAGGATGTTATCAGGCATGGACCTGAGCAGGGCCGACCCGCCCATGAGGCTGAGTGAAGCAGTAACCTCAGGTGGCAAACTGGGAGGGGCAGCAGATTCAAAAGGTCCAGGAGCACACTGCCCACTGTCTCCTGCACTTGCTGCCCACCAAAGCTCCTCTCCAGCCTCCTTTTTCTCCCCCGCTGCCTTCAGCATGCCAGGGCTCCCCCAGGCCAACTCCAGCATACCTGCCAAGTGCCCTTGGAAAAAAGCGCATTTTTAAAATACATTTTTACTGCTGCACAAGATCTTGAAAAGTACAGGTGGGGTGAGAGGGAGGTTTTGGAGCACATCCCTGACTACGCCAAGCCCTGAATTTAAGACTGAAAAAATGAGGAATTGAAAGAAACCGAATGAACAGATTTTCCCCTGTCTACATTATGCTACTGAATTTCTTGGTGAAAGGACTACTATTTTTGCAATTTGAATATTTATATATTTTTGTCATTCAGTGGCATGTGGGATGCTAAGCATCTGTGTGCTTGACCAAAGTTTTGCTGATTCAAATTGAGGTATTCACTGTGCATCCTACACAGGTTTACTCAGAAGCAAGCCTGGTGCTTACTCCCAGGGATGGGTGTGGTGAGGCCTTGGCGGCAACAGGCCCATGATCCAAATGTGCGTAGTATTTTCCTATGCTATTTTATATGTATAGAGGGCAAAGTAAGATGCTGAGTGGCTGTGGTCTTACCAGTACAGAGCAAAGTCAGGTCAATAGCTCAGTGACAGAGCACCTGCTTTTCATGCAGAAGGTCCAGGTTCCATCTTTAGCATCTCCAAGCAGGGGTGTCACCAGGGGAGGGGGGTGCAGAGGGTGTGGTCCTCCCCAGGTGTCATGCCTAGGTTGGTGACAAAATCCCCCCGGGCAGATTGGCATGGCGGCACTCGCACCCCCGGCAGGTGGATTTTCACAATTGGCACGATCGTGGTTGTCAAAATCCGCCCACTGATCACGCAAATACACACGGCGATCAGTGTGCAGCGCTCGCATCCCCAGTGGGCGGTTTTATGCGATCGTCAGTCAGATTTTTGCGATCGTCGGGCAGCGCTGGCACCCCTGATGGGCAGTGCGATCAGCAGGCGGATTTTCAAAATGACGCGATCAGTGGGTGGGTTTTCATGGCAATTGCAGCAATTGCAAAATTCTACCGTCCGGGCAAGCGCCACCTGCTAGGGGGTGCAAAAAAGCTCAACAACCCTGGGCAGCCTTCCCAAAAAACAACAGCTCAACAATTTTGGGCAACGTTCTCAAAAATTGCAATGGGGGGGGGGTTTGACCAAAAAAATTACGCACCTGGTACCACCTGACCTTGCTATGGCTCTGTCTCCAAGGAGGACCGAGAGATGCTCCTGTCTGAAATTCTGGAGAGCCACTGCCACTCAATATAGACAGTACTGAGCTAGGTGGACCAATGGTCTGACAAGGTACCTTCTTATTAAGGGAAGCAATCTATGCTCCTAATAATTTTGAAAAGGGGAAGAGAAAAAAAGAAGTGGAGAGCTAAGGCTCATCACAAAAGACCTGGGAGTCCCCACAAATGTCCCTGCACCCAGAAAATTGCACAGAAAGGATTGCAACCTTATCGTCTGTTTGGGAGCTAAAAAGAATCATATTTCTTCCACCAATGATGTCTTATATTTGCTTACTTGTGTGATTTTTTTCTATTTTCATTTTACAAAACGGTACTATTTTTATATCAGTCAGCCGGTCTTATTGCAATGCAAAAAAAACCACAAACCCAGCCAGTACACACCAAATCACAAACAATTGGAAAGTGACAGCCAGCGCTGCTCCTTATGTTTTGTACAAAGTGTTGCAAATAAAATAAGTGGCTCTGCCTTTCCATGCTGATCGCATCAGGAAGCCATGGGGCACCACCAGGATCAACACATTTATCAAGGCCCATAAACATTTGTGGACCAGAGTTCGTGTCGTGAGATGCATGAAATGTTATCCTCAGTTGCAGGTGTGCACCTGAGGGGTGGCAGCGGTGGGACTGTAATCAGAGGGATACAGAATGCGAAAAGGTACCGGCAGTAGCAATTCAATTAGAGCTACACTGTATGCAAGATTAGCACAGTGACCCTTTGCAACAGCAATGATAGGTGATAAAACAATCAGCTTGGTAATGCCGAGTTAATTAACATCTGTCAGAGGCTAGGAATACATTTCCAAGTTGATGCGTCTGCTGACGAAACCCTGCATGTCACAAAGGCTTCTGGGTAGTGGTTGCTTTCCAAAACATTATTGTAATTTATATAGTAGTTTCTCTTCAAATTAAGTATAACAAAAGGAGATAGGAAGTCAAACCTCCCCCCCCCCCTTATTTTTAAAGTTAAACAGTGAATATGTAATCATGCACCTCTTACATTTTGGAAAGTCGTGAAACATGATCCAGCAATTAGTATCAAACCTTTCTGTCGTTTACCTCAATAGAAATAGTAGAATACACAAAGCCCAGGAAAGATTTCCAGTGTGATATCTCAGCCCCATGTTGTTGACAACAATATTGCTTTTTTGTCTCAGATCTGATTTTCTTCTTGTTAACATGTGTGTGTGTGTGTGGGTGTGTGGGTGGGTGTGTGCGCGCGCGCATCTGTGTTCATGACAGTAGTCTGTATGTTCCTTAGATTTCATTATTTTTCTTGTCAAGCTTTGGATGACGAAAAGGTATGTTTTATGGGTTGGATAAATAGACACAGGCAAGTGTCTTGCTGCGCTATGTCTTTGCATCTGGGAATAGAACTTGTTGCATCAGACTTACTTTCTTGTCTGTGCTGTGGGAGAATATTAGCTGGGGCTGTGTGCACCCTTGGCTTAAAAATCTGAACTCAGGACACGAGGGTAACCTGAATTCTCTGACCTGCACAGTTTTGCAAATTAAGTAAATATATATTTGTTTTGCATCGTTTATTATTCTGCAGCTTGTCATCAGGGGAGGCACAAAGATCTCTGCAGATTCTCCTTCTGAGACTTCCCTGGGCATTGCTTACTCTCCAGGCAATCTTCACTCCCTAGAAACGTGGTTTTTTCCCCGTCTTCTTTCTTCACTGTAGATACAGTTACTAGTGGATGCTGAAAGGGACCAAACATGCAATAAAATTAAAAAGAGGGAACTGAAAAGCATTGGGTGTAATCCATGTTAAGGTGGTCACAAGAACAAATCGGGGCCAAATCTTCACCAGAGAAGGAAGCATTATGTCAGGGGTAGGCAACCTAAGGCCCGGGGACCGGATGCGGCCCAATCACCTTCTCAATCCAGCCCGCAGACGGTCCAGGAATCAGCGTGTTTTTACATGAGTAGAATGTGTGCTTTTATTTAAAATGCATCTCTGGGTTATTTGTGGGGCATAGGAATTCATTCATTCCCCCCCCCCCCAAAAAAAAATATAGTCCAGCCCACCACATGATCTGAGGGACGGTGGACCGGCCCACGGCTGAAAAAGGTTGCTGACCCCTGCATTATGTGCTTCTTATAAACTTAATTCTCCCTCTCATGTCTACAACAATGTTTTACAGTGCCATCCTGTACATGTTTACTTGTTCTTAATGGTTGCTTTTTTATATGTGCTTAGTTGTTTCTGTTTTCGTTGTAAGTCATCCAAGAAAAAGGCAGGAAACAACTTCTATCACAGAGGGATTGTTTCCAACTTTGCGGGTGGTGGGTTAGATTGACCTGCTTCTGTCATGCCTGGTCCCAAGATTTTACCCCAGCCCAAGTTTAAATGTTGGTGCAAAATTGCTTGAAGATATTCAGTGGGAAGTGATCTACAAATAAACAGCAGTAATAGCACTAGTAATGGCAAGATATAGGTGTGGATATGGTTACATCATTTTCTTATGTGCAATTGTTTTTGCACATAATAGGGACGCGGGTGGCGCTGTGGGTAAAACCTCAGCGCCTAGGACTTGGCGATCGCATGGTTGGCGGTTCGAATCCCCGCAGCGGGGTGTGCTCCCGTTGTTCGGTCCCAGCGCCTGCCAACCTAGCAGTTCAAAAGCACCCCCGGGTGCAAGTAGATAAATAGGGACCGCTTACCAGCGGGAAGGTAAACAGCGTTCCGTGTGCTGCGCTGGTGCAGGCTCGCCAGAGCAGCGATGTCACGCTGGCCACGTGACCCGGAAGTGTCTGCGGACGGCGCCAGCTCCCGGCCTATAGAGTGAGATGAGTGCACAACCCTAGAGTCTGTCAAGACTGGCCCGTATGGGCAGGGGTACCTTTACCTTTTTAATAGCACTAGTAATGACAAGATATAGGTGTGGATATGGTTACATCATTTTCATATGTGCATTTGTTTTTGACTGTTTTATGTACAGATTTTTATTGTATAGTTTTTATCTATTGTACAGTGTTTAATGCTGGTGCTTTTTCTATGAAGTCACTCCGATATATTTGAAGGGAAGCAATTCATGAATCAGATAAACAATTAGCACTAGTAAATGTAATAATGACCAATCAATGATTGCAATTGTAATAACCATAACTGTAGTTGTTATGAGCAGCATTTGAAATAATAATATATAGTCAACTGTAATTATACTAGATACGGATATTACAAAAAAATAGCAGTCAGCCATTGTGCTGCCATAAACAGGTTCCATCCCCAAGATTTGCACATGGGAGAGAAGATCACTGTTCACCCACCTCTACCCCAACAAAGGACACCCCTTTCCCTTGCGACAGCAGGTTGGGAACAGGTGGCAGAAAATCTCCTGCTTTGCCCAGGCACTGTGCTTCCTTTTCCTCCCATCTCTCATCCCTTCTGTGTGTCAAAGCAAGCACTCCTGCCAAACCTGCTGGCAGCCAAGGAATCTTCTGGAGGCTCTCTCCTGCAGCCAATCGAGTGCCAGGAAACTCTCTGGAACCTATTGCCAGGGGACTGGTTCACGGCTGACCTCAGCTTGAGTATTCGCAAAGCACACTCTTGCTCCATTTAGAGATGATGAAGTGCAATTTCACCTTGATTAACATGTACATAATGTAGTGAGAAATGCGATAACAGAGCACATTTCTCTTAAAAAAAAACCTGGATTGGTTGTTAGGGCTCCAGTGCTTCAAACTACAAAAGCAGAGATCTAAATCGACCTGGCAGATTCTGCTACTCAACAGGCTTGGTGGGAAGACATAAGAGGAAGCTGCCGCACTGAATCAGGCCATTCCTCTGTCTACTCAGTACTGTCTGCACTGACTGGCAGCAGTTCTGCAGGACTTCAGGCAGAGAGTGTTCCTACCAAGAGATGCCAAGCAGTAAACTACTGTGGTACTTCGGGTTACATACGCTTCAGGTTACAGGCGCTTCATGTTACAGACCCTGCTAACCCAGAAATAGTACCTTGGGTTAAGAACTTTGCTTCAGGATGCGAACAGAAATCGTGCAGCGGTGGCGCGGTGGCAGCAGGAGGCCCCATTAGCTAAAGTGGTGCTTCAGGTTAAGAACACTTTCAGGTTAAGAACAGACCTCCAGAACGAATTAAGTTCTTAACCCGAGGTACCACTGTAGTGGCCTTTTGCATGCTTTACCACTGAGTTATGAATAGGGCTGGATGAGTCTGGCAATTTTAGCTGCAAGGAAACTCTGAACAGAGAGAACTAGCACAGAGTGGCAGGACACATCTCAGGGGTTTTAAGAGTGTGCTAAGTTCAATTTCAGATTAAATTGAGTTTTACCATATTGCATCAAAGGTTTTATATAATCATTGTATTTCATGCATTCATTATTCATTTCTACTTTACTGCCAATATATCTGGAATTTTTTGGGGGGGAGTGTATTTGAAAGTTGTCAAGGCTAGTACAATAAATTTGCTGGTGTTTATAATGACTAACAGACACCTTTCCCCCAAGTAATTTCCCCTAATGTAGTACATTTCATACGTTGCTTTCACTAATACGTATTTTGATGTAGATGTTTTCCTATTGCTTGCATTTTGTCCACATTGGTTGAAGAACTGCACCACAGAAATTGGAAGAATGCAAACTTCAAAGGATAGTTATGTTTTGATTCATGTATTGGTTTTGAAAAGTGCAAATTAGGTAGTCTCTCACTAAAAGGCAGTCATAGAGTAGAATTCAACATATGCATGCAGGGAACCAGGTCCTCATCAAAATTCATCAGCTTATTAGCATAAATTTCTCCTAATACACACATTTTAGCATGTAATTTTACCTAATATCCAGTGTTTTGCAGAGCAATTTCCCCTCAATATAATGCACTTAGGTTATTTACACTTTAATGCACACTTATATATGCATTTCTGTAGACATCAATTGGCCGGAGAACTGCATTGCAAAATTCAGAAAAGTGCAAATTCTGGCTGCACAATATTTTGGGAATTGTGAACTGGGTATGTCCGCCTTTAAATGTGAACTGAAACAAGTTGCAAATGCAATCCTTCAGTCTAGAAACTGTTAGAAGTTTGGGTGCAACACAGCTTGCTAAAATGGGTTTGCACGGGTCATGGGAGACGAAGCAGCAGATTCCCAAACTCTTCCTGTAACTTCATCTCTATGCTGACATCTCTCTATCTCTTGGATGTTTAGACTGATGAATCTTGGGTTACGTCCAGTTTGACAACTTTCTGCTTCCAGTTAAGAGTCTTTCTCTAGACCTCACGGCCAAGCATGTCATCTTTGTTTCTCCAAATAGTACTAGATAGTTAGCTACGACTATAGAACTCTTTCCTATCAAGAATATACCTCCTTTAATAAGCATACGCTTTCTTATCTTATACCTAGTCTCGGTCTAATTAACTTTCAACTAAAGGTGTGCTCTGAGTAAGGATTAATTTAATTCAAGTTTACCTCTACTGCTGCAAATAGACTCTGTATCAGGCTTCCTCGAACATGACCCTCCAGATGTTTTGAGACTACAATTCCCATCATCCCTGACCACTGGTCCTGCTAGCTGGGGGTCATGGGAGTTTTAGGCCAAAAACATCTGGATGGCCAAGTTTGAGGAAGCCTGCTCTATATGCTAGCACAGACCACCAGTGGCAAGCTAAGATTGTTGCTCATGAAGTCCAGTTTTACACATGGCGGTGGTTGTTTTTTTCATCTGCCAGCTGCCAGAGTGAGGAGAGGGGTCCTCATTCAGTAATTGAGAACATCTAGCAACCACAGTAGTTCAAAGAAATAAAAATTGTGGTGAATACAGTACAAATGCCTTAGCACCTTTTATCATAAGAAGCTTGACCACTTATGAAATTATTTTCACACTCCATGGTCAAGTTCTCTGGAAATCTGTCTGGGGGGGAAAATGCCTGCTACTAGAATTGCCTACTCTAAATTAATTTTCTTTTTTATTAGCTCTCCTCTTTTTCTCTTTTAAAGCAACATCCACTAATAGAGTGGAAAAAGTTAATGTACAGCAAATACATCATTTTACAGTATATGCTTTCTAGGTCTCTAGAGTCTTGGGTTCTTTTTAAACACACAAGTACTACATACACACACTATTTCAAGCATCCAAGTTTAGCGGAGGAAAGAATATCAAGGTACTTATTTATAGGAGCAAGAATTTTGGGAAAGATTATGGTTGATCATTCAGCGCTTAAGGTGAGCTCCTGCTCCCATGCTGAGTGGGTTTGCTCTTTTTAACTTTCTCGTGCATTGAAGTGACGCAGTGTTGCCATTAATGATATCTCCGAACCCTTCTCTGGATGAAGGGTTTTGCAAGCAGAAATTCACAGCTGGATACAACCCAATTATTATTAATCACAAGATCAAAACTTTATAGTTATAAGGCTGTCCTTCCTCAGAGATGTCTGTAATGTCGACAGTTATGCTTGGGCTTACATTGATTGGGTGCAATATTGGGTTCAAATCCCCATTCAGCCATGAAGCTCACTGGATAACCCTTGGAACAGTTTCTCTCTCTCAGCATTACCTACTTTGAAGGGTTGATGTGGGGACAAAATGGAGGAAGAACCATGCACACCACCCTCAGCTCCTGGGAAGGAGCGTGGGTTATAAAACAGAATAAATACATACTGTACACAATCAAGCCTGGATAGGTCAGTATGGGACAGCTGCAAATTCCTCCATTGAAGGAGGTGGCTGGTGTGGTCCAAAGGGAAGCAGAGCAATATGTTTGGAGCAAGCTTGGCTGCAGGAGTTGCTGGAAGGAGGCATAAAAGGCGCCATCCAAAAGCCTTAGGGACTCTCTCTAGATTTGTGCAGGGTTTACTCCTTAGCCGTTTCTTCTCCTGAAGATACCCTGCAAGGCAGCAGAGGTTTCGGAACAGAGTTTTCCTTCTCCTGGATGAGGTTCGAGCCCCATCTGCTCCCCACTTCTCTCTATGGTGTCACGGTCTGGTTCACGGGCGATCAAAGTCCCGGCAGGGGACATCAGGACCAGGGGCAAGATGGTGGGGTGGGAGCAGGAACGAGGGTCCAGAAGCCAAGAAGCCAAGAGTCTGAGGGTCAGAGAGCCGGGAGTCAAGAAGCCAAGGGTCTGAGGGGCAGGGAACAAGGAGTCACGAAGTCAGGGGTCCGAGGATCAAGAAGCAAGGAGTCAAGAAGCCAAGGGTCCAAGGATCAAGAAGCAGGGAGCCAAGAAGCTGAGGTTCAAGGATCAGGAAGCAAGAAGCCAAAGGCTGGAAGCGTGTTGCTGGGGCAAAGAGCCGAAGGGAAATGCTGACCTTATATCCCTTCCCAGCTCTTGCCACCAGGTGCTTTCAGTTACCAATCAGCCTCACCTGTTAGGCCGCGCCTTGCCTCTTCAGAACAAACTTAGGAAGGCCCCAGTCCTGCAGAGTCACAGGTGAGTATTGGTCACAGGGCCTGGCTCCTGCACGCACACCTGACATATGGCATGTGCAGAAACTGCCTTTTTGACTGCTGGTCTTGTCTGTTCAATCTGCCAGAGCCTGTCTTTGCATGCAGGGGAAATCCCTAACTCCCCAAGGGTTTGAGACCTATCGGCTACCCTCCCCTTGTTTAGCTGGCCAGTTGAAGCCATTCCCAGGGGGTGGCTATTGTTGGATGCCGACAGCTTCTAGGAGCCACAGGTGAGAGCTGAGTGCAGAGTGGGGATCAAAGGTGGACAAACTACCCCAGAAGGAGCACAATATGTCCTCCACCAGAGGTACTACCCCTCCACCTCCCCTACTCTCCATGAAGAGTACTCTCCCACACCTTAATATCTCCTGTATACTGAAAGGTGCTTTATCATCCTTAATACCCTTGAATGGTGTTCAGCTATGCAGGACTGCTCTGCGTTTCCTTGCTTCCTTTTCCTCCTTACTCAGGTTTGCTTTCCTCATTATCTTAATGGTAAGTTTTTTGACAGGGAATTAAACTTTGCTTAAGCTGCTTGTCGGATACCTTGCAAACATTAGCCTTGGCAATAATGTAACAGTAACAAATGAATTGCGCTTTGTTACTATTGTTTAAAGTGGGACGCAGGTGGCGCTGTGGTCTAAACCAGTGCTCTTCAACCTTGGGTCCCCAGATGTTGTTGGACTCCAATACCCATAATCCCCAGTCAGCTTAGCCAATGGTCAGGGAGGATGGGAGTTGTAGTCCACCAACATCTGGGGACCCAAGGTTGAAGAACGCTGGTCTAAACCACTGAGCCTCTTGGGCTTGCTGATCAGAAGGTCGGCGGTTCGAATCCCCGCGACGGGGTGAGCTCCCGTTGCTCGGTCCCTGCTCCTGCCAACCTAGCAGTTTGAAAGCACACCCAAAAGTGCAAGTAGATAAATAGGTATCGCTCCTGCGGGAAGGTAAATGGTGTTTCCGTGCGCTGCTCTGGTTTCGGTCTTCTGTTGCACCAGAAGCGGCTTAGTCATGCTGGCCACATGACCCAGAAAAACTGTCTGCAGACAAACGCCAGCTCCCTCGGCCTGTAAAGCGAGATGAGCGCCGCAACCCCAGAGTCGTCTGTGATTGGACTTAACTGTCAGGGGACCTTTACCTTTACCTTTTTACTGTTGTTTAAATATTAAGCATTAAGGACTAACCAAAAACAATAACACCCCACACCGTTAATTAGTAGCAGGTTCTCCTCCAATCCAATCAATTTTTACTCATTTGGTAGAAGACAAGGATTCTCTCTCCACGAAGCCTTTGTCCATCCATCAAATTGAGTTTTACACAGTGATATCCATCATATTGTAATTCCAGGTGAATGGAAATAGATCAGAGGGAGTGGAAATGGACAAGGGTTTAAAACAGACAATCGCTACCACAAACCTGGACACTCTTGGCTACTGCGAAGGCTGGTCATTCAGTTTCATAATGGCTACATACATTTTGGTAAAAATATAAATATATACATCTGAATTTCACAAAATAAGGAAGCTTTTTAGCCTACAGCTTTTCAAAACCTAGCAGCAGTCTTCTTGAGCAGTGACAATGAATGGGAAGTCTCTCTTTTTTGAGACTGAAAAAGGCTGAAAGATGAGGAGTTCAGCGATGCAAGATAGATAATAATTGCAACTGCAATTTGGCTGGGTCAAAGTCTCCAGGCCTTGTTTGCGCCGTGGAGATTTGCAGTCTTTCCTGTCAGTCTCTAGCACATCTCACTTTCCGTCCAAAGAAAATGTGCAGATTTCTTACTGCAAATGGCCTGGAATATATCCAGGCACGGGTGTGAAGCTGTGGGATTTGGGTCAGGTTGATTCTTTTTGCCATCTGCTTCCGTGGGCCTTGGCACCTACCCTAAATGAGGAGCTTGGTTTAGGGTCAACAGCTAAACTGTGCCCCCAGAATGGAAGGCCAGGGGCAGAGGAGGAGAAGAGACTGACCCCTGGGGGACTTCAGCCATTCAAAACTTGAGTTCATCCAGTGAAGCTGAATGATGGAAGATTATGCACAGACAAAAGAAAGGACTTCACGCAGTGCATAGATTAACTATGGAATTTGCTCCCACAAGAGCTAGTGATCGCTACCAACTTGGATGTCTTTAAAAGAGGATTAGAAAAATTCATGGAGGACAAGGCTGTGAATGACTACTAACCCTGATGACTATGTTCTCCCTCCACTGTGGGATTCAGAAGTGGGGAGTGCCCTCTTGCACTCAGGGACAGCTTATGGACTTCCCATTGGGGCAGCAGTCTTCTTGAGCAGTGCCAGATTTACATATAAGCTAAACAAGCTATAGCTTAGGGCCCCACTCTCTCGAGGGCCCCCCAAAAAATTAATGGGGGAAGAACTGGATGTACATTTCCAAAATATAAGATGAAAAACAAATAAAATATTTTTTTTGTTATTGCCAAATGCCAATGTGTTTGCATTATTATGTTTGTTATGAAAAAATAATTTTAAGTTAGAGCTTAATAATTATTTCACTATTAATATACTACTTCTTAATTGTATTTCACTTTTTTGTTATGCGCAAACGGCTTTAGATACCTATTAGGTCCATAAATTACCATATAGCATATGTTCAAGACAAAAAACAGTGGACATATAAAGGGCCCCATTACCTTCAGTAGCTGAGGGCCTCATCAAACCTAAATCCGGCCCTGGCTGAGAATAGGATGCCGGACTTGATGGGCCTTTGGCCGGATACACATACAGTATTCTGAAGCATTTTGTCTCACTTGGGCTACGTGCTCACCCTACATTTAAAGCACACTACTTCCTGTAAAGAATCCAGGAAACTGTAGTTTGTTACGAGTGCTGGGAATTATAGCACGGTAAATGACCGTTCCCAGAGACCTGGAGAGCCACATTCCTGGGCCTGAGGTTTCCAACCCATTTTAACTGGTGCTTACATCTGGAACCTTCTGCATGCCAAGACCCTGTAATAACCATCTGAGGCCCTTCTTCGTGTGTCCCTTCCATGAGAGGCCCAGAGGGTGGCAACACAAGAATGGGCCTTTTCTGCAGAGGATCTCCATTTGTGGAATTCTCTCCCAAGGAAGACTCACCTGGCACCTTCACTACAAATATTTACGCACCAGACAAAAACTTTCCTCTATAACCAGGCCTGTGGCCTTTAACGAACTATGGACCTTTAGAAGCAGGTGGGATGTTTTTAATATATTCTAATGTTTTTAATGTATTTCTTCCCTTGGTTTTAATGTATCGCAGGGCGGGGGGGTGTTGTTTTGTCACCATGGGTTGCCTTCGGCAAGATAAAGTGGCTAACAGATTTAATTCATAATAATGATTTAATTCATAATAGTGATAATAATTGGCGGGACGCGGGTGGCGCTGTGGGTAAAAGCCTCAGCGCCTAGGGCTTGCCGATCGAAAGGTTGGCGGTTCGAATCCCCGCGGCGGGGTGCGCTCCTGTTGTTCGGTCCCAGCGCCTGCCAACCTAGCAGTTTGAAAGCACCCCCGGGTGCAAGTAGATAAATAGGGACCGCTTACTAGCGGGAAGGTAAACGGCGTTCCGTGTGCTGCGCTGGCTCGCCAGATGCAGCTTGTCACGCTGGCCACGTGACCCGGAAGTGTCTCCGGACAGCGCTGGCCCCCGGCCTCTTGAGTGAGATGGGCGCACAACCCTAGAGTCTGTCAAGACTGGCCCGTACGGGCAGGGGTACCTTTACCTTTTAGTGATAATAATTAAAAGGCCCCAGACTGCTCCATCAGCCTTCCGCTACAACACAAATTAAACAACTCTGTAAATCTGTGATTTATCTCCCTGTATTTCTTGGGCATGGCATTCTACTACAACACAACAGGAGAGACTCTGATCTCACTGTGATGGAGCGCCTCAAATCAGAGGATGGCAATGCTGCCCCTCAAGATCTGCACATTGTGGGGTGTGCATGGCATTGTCTAAACAGCTGATACTCTGCTACCATGGAGACACTGCTTAATTTCTGAACAAGGAAGCAAAACCAGGCCATTAGACATGCCGGAGGATCTGGAACAGGGACCAAATGCGGTCCCCTCTATCTGGCCCTTGCAGCTCTCCCCCAGGCCACACCCCCTCCTAAACCACACCCCTCACCAGCTCTGCTTTGCAGCCTCCTCAAATGTCTTTGCCTGGCTGGAATCTGTCCTTGACACTGGCTGCATTCACTTGGCGGTTTGTTCCATTTTCACGATGCTAGTCACTCATTTCCACATTGCATTTGAGCTTTCACGCAAAGTAAAAGCCACTTCTGGAACCGTAAGTGGAATATGGCACATGTTCCGCTCTCATTTCCGTTTTATTTGCTGACTGATGGGAGCTGGAAGTCCAGCAGCAACCGAGGGCCACAAGTTCCCTGCCTGTGCTTGCAAATGTGCCTTGCGCTGCTAACACATTAAATGCAACACATTTTAAGTGTGTGTCTAAAAATGGGATGTGTGACATGATCCTCATTGGCAAAGGAGAGGTGGAGTGTGTGCCCAGGCTCTTTGCTCTTATTATTTCTCACACCCTCAGGTCTTTGGATGTCAAACAAAATGCACAGCAGCTGGCAATGTGGGAACCAAGGTGAACTGCCAAAATTACTGCAGCAGGAGAGCAGAGCACAGTTTGCGAGGAGAAAGAGGCAGGGGAGAGATGCTTCACCCTTCCCGATTGGTTCTCCCCTGCCAACTGTACCCTGGTCACTGCTGATGTCCCTAGACATTATTTGCAAGGGAGAAACAGTACTTAACTCTCCCTTTCTTAGTAGAAATCACTCTGGTGGAGGGTGTACAGTGGTGCCTCGCAAGGCGAAAAGAATCCGTTTCGCGATTCTCTTCGTCTAGCGGTTTTTTCGTCTTGCGAAGCAACCCTATTAGCGGCTTAGCGGCTTAGCGCTATTAGCGGTTTAGCGGCTATTAAAGGCTTAGCGGCTTAGCTGCTAAAAGGCTATTAGTGGCTTAGCGGCTTAGAAAAAGGGGGGGAGCGGGGGGGAAAATCGCAAGACTTGCAAGAAGTTTTCGTTTTGCGAAGCAAGCCCATAGGGAAAATCGTCTTGCGAAGCAACTCAAAAACGGAAAACCCTTTCGTCTAGTGGGTTTTCCGTCTTGCAGGAGGCATTCGTCTTGCAGGGCACCACTGTAATTTGCAGAGGGGAAAGGTGGCAGCAGGAGGTGAGGGTTTAATCCCATTTCTCAGTTCCAAACTGCATCCTCCTCAATGTTTTGAAATTCAGACAACCTGTTTATTCGGCACTCACCCCAGTAATAATGATAATAATTTTATTATTTATACCCTGCCCATCTGACCGGGTTACCCCAGACACACTTCCAGCACATAATAAAACATCAAACATTAAACGATACAGGGCTACCATCAGATGTCTTCTAAAGTTGAGTAGTTCTTTACCTCCTTGACATTTGATGGGAGGGCATTCCACAGGGAGGGCATCACTACCGAAAAGGTCCTCTGCCTGGTTCCCTGTAACTTCACTTCTTACAGTGAGGGAACTGCCAGAAGGTCCTCAGAGTAGGACCTCGGTGTTCAGGCTGAATAATGGGTGTAGAGGCGCTCTTTCAGGTATACTGGGCCAAGTCCGTTTAGGGTTTTAAAGGTCAGCACCAACACTTTGACTTGTGCTCAGAAAAGTACTGGGAGCCAGCGTCGATCCTTTAGGGCTGGTGTTATATGGTCTTGGCGGCCACTTCCAGTCACCAGTCTAGCTGCCACATTCTGCAGTAGTTGTAGTTTATGCGTCACCTTCAAAGGTAGCCCCACGTAGAGCACATTGCCGTAGTCCAAGTGGGAGATAACCAGAGCATGTGCCACTCTGGCGAGACAGTGTGCAGGCAGATAGGGTCTCAGCTGGTGTACCAGATGGAGCTGGTAGACAGCTGTCCTGGACACAGAATTGACCTGTGCTTCTCAAATGACTCCCAGGCTGCACACCTGGTCCTTCGGAACCAGAGAGTCTCCCACACCCCTGTCCCCCCAAAACAGTACTTCTGTCTTGTCAGGATTTAATCTCAATCCACTAACTGCCATCCATCCTCCAACTGCCTCCGGACGCTCACACAAAATTTGCTTGCACAAAATTCACATGCTGGTTAGAATATGTCTTCATTGAACATTTGTTATGATTGGTTTGCCGTCCTGATTTACCTGCAGGTTGTTTACATGTCTTCCTGTTAATCATTTCTTCATTCTACACTTTGTGCAGTGCTGGAGAAATGCATTGGAAAATGAATCTGGAAGAAATCCCTCTTTTAACAACGACAGCAAAAGTGGATTTGTTGTGACGGAACAACAGAGCACCTTAATCCACTTTGAAGCTGGAAACCTAACTTTCTTGTGTTGCTCTCCTGCAAAATACTGAGTCAGGGGGCACCCTTATACAAACTGTGTTATGCTCTGGCAGTAATGAATGAAGCTTATTTTATGTCTTAAGTGCATGTAAAGATTCCCTACACTTTGGCTTCAAGGTCTAGTTCCTTCACCCTTTTGATGAACCTTCGTAGCCTTTGCAGGTCAAGCATTGCAAACCTCACAGACTTTTCCTTTAAAAAAAAAAAAGCCTTCTGAGCCAAAACACTTCAAAGACACAGGCAGAAATGGTGACTGTGGGGGGGGAGGGGGAGGAGGAAATCCCATCTCATCTGAGAGTCCAGCCAAGCCCATGAGCAGATAAATGGCCAGTTCCTGCTAGCCTGCAATTACCAAAGGAAGTGGTTAGAGAGTCAGTTGTCTTTCTTGCTTAATTGGGCCCGAAATGATTATAGGATTTGTTGCAGGACAGATGACATTGGAGGGCATGTGTGATTTTTGGCTAAGCTGCACACAAAATGCCGATTTGCCCCCTAACAGACTGAGGAGCACAGCTTCTGCCTCCACTTTCAAATTAAAACACTCAACGACACGAGCTTGTCAAGTGGCAAATACAACGAGCCAGGATGGTGCGTTTCTCTAAGAAGGGCCTAGCGTTCAACACTTCAGAATTCCCAGCTTTTAAAAATAATAATAATAAATCTTGAAGCATAGGGGTGAGGAAACCTTAAGGGAAGGGAGGGGGCAATACAGCCTGTCAAGCCTTTCTATGTAGCCCCTGGGGCTGCCGCCAAACCAGCTCCCCAGGCTACATCCTCTACTAGCTCTGCTTGTAACTGGACAATTTAGTCTGGGGAAAATTATTTCCCAGCAGTCTCACATATGTGGTCAGAAGCAGCACAGAGAAGTGAGATTTCCCCCCAGGCGCTGGTTTGGAAAGCAAAACAGCAGTAATATTCTGAGCTTGCAAGTTTTGGTAATTCCAAGTGTATTTGGCCAGCGTAGCATAATTACTACAGCACCAATCAGTGAGTCAGTTGCTCCCAACTTCAGAAATGTACCTCTGCTTTTTTCTTTTTTGTCTCACCAAGTGGAGGGTGCCTTAAAGCAAACTACTGACCCATAGCACACCAACTGCAGTGGGGTGTGGGGTAACAACACACTGTCCTACCTTGCAAAGCTGTTTGGATTCCGAGACATCGCAAGACACTTTGAACACCCTAACATGCTGCACAAAGCTAATTGCTACTATTTTAAAATATCAATCAATCAATCAATCAATTAAAGAGGGTTACTAATTGCCTAAGGCACCGTTGGCAGAAGTGAAATCTGTAAAGGTTTTTGAAACAAAACAAAACAGGAGCTCTTTTGTGTTTTTGAATAAAAATAGTTAAGAGCCTTGCATTCAAGTGGAGAGGGCAAAGGGAACCAACAAGAGATATTAATCGCTATCCCTTGGGTATGTTTTTCCAGATATCATCTTCCCCTGTTCCATTTCTTTTCTATAGATCTGGTTCTAGACATCCTCACCAAATATTATCTAGATTACAGGAGTTACTACAACAACATGGAAAGTCTCAAACCAAAACAGGGGCTATGTGACTGCTCCGGACGACAAATACTGGTGATGGCAGAGCTCTCCAAACATTTCCTGGGGTTAAGATGTACCAAATGCTTACACTCCAAGTGAGTTAATGCAAAATAATTACAGCCCCGGGCATAAATTAGAATTCTAATAAACATGTACTAACATGTACCAACCAGGTATTGGGGGGGCGGGAATATTCACCCTTATTTTAGCTACTTTTGTTATTTGCATGCTGTTTACAAGCAACTTGCCTAACAAGGACTTGAGAACAGCAGCAAAAACCAGCCTACGAACCTTGTGTCTTGAGTAAGGAAAGCCATTTTTAGTTCAAACACAACCATTGATCAAGTTCTCAAAGAGCAAGACTTTGACCTCTAAATAAACAGAAGCCACACACCTCAACTCAATCCAATTATAAGGAGAAATAGTCACCTGTTGGACAGCTTGTCTTTATGCTTCAAGCCCAGCCCTTTTTACCCAGCATTCCTTATGGCTGCCACCCCACCCCTTTAAGCTATATAAAGGAAGAAGAAGAGTGCTTACATCTATAGCCAATGATTTGTTCCTTGCTTATTGGTTTGGAAGGGGAGGATTACTATAGGATGCTACCAAGTCAAAATGGCGAGGTCCATTTAGATCAGCCTTTTCTATACCGACTAGTAGCAGGGAACAGGATTTCAGGTGGATTCTCTCCCAATCCTGGCTGGAGATCCCACAGACTGAACCCGAGACCAACTGTATGCAAAGCAGTTTCTAGGCAATAGAGCCGCATTCCATCCTTGGACTGGTAAGTCGTTACAACTGTATAGGACTCTGAAGTTGATCACAATCTACGGATGGAGCGTTTTTGCAAGCGAGCTATCTGCTATGCAGAAAGCTGCTTCTCTTCCATAATAGCCCCAAGCTTACTTTTTTAAGTCCCTGGGGTTTCAGCGGGGTTTATTTTCAAGGAAATGTGTATGACTCCCATCCACACCAAACATTTAAAGCACTATGATGCCCACTTTTAAGCAGTCATGGCTTCCCCCAAGAATCCTAAAAAGTGTAGTTTAAGAGTGCTGAGAGTTCTTAGGAGGCCCCTATTTTCCTTCCAGAGCTGCGGTTCCCAGTTTCCCCTTGGGACAGCTCTTGGAACTGTAGCTCTGTAAAGACAGCAGGGGTTTCCAAACCACTATCAGCACCGTTAACAAACTACAGCTCCCATTATGTTTTGGGGAAAACCCACGACTGCTTAAAGTGGTACCCTAATGCTTTCAATGCAAAGTGTGGATGTGGTCTTGGGCTTTTATGGGTGCTGGGTACAGGGGGGAGTGGCATTTGCTTCTCCCTAGAAGACGCAGGTGGCGCTGTGGGTTAAACCACAGAGCCTAGGACTTGCTGATCAGAAGGTCGGCAGTTCGAATCCCCATGTCGGGGTGAGCTCCCGTTGCTCGGTCCCTGCTCCTGCCAACCTAGCAGCTTGAAAGCACGTCAAAGTGCAAGTAGATAAATAGGTACCACTCCGGTGGGAAGGTAAACGGCGTTTCCGTGCACTGCTCTGGTTCGCCAGAAGCGGCTTAGTTGTGTTGGCCACATGACCCAGAAGCTGTACGCTGGCTCCCTCGACCAATAAAGTGAGATGAGCGCTGCAACCCCAGAGTCGGCCACGACTGGACCTAATGGTCAGGGGTCCCTTTACCTTTACTAGAAGACGGGCTACAGGACCCAAGGGACAAGGGCTCCACTCCACAGAAGGGTCTTACAAAGGAGAAGTTCTGTCTGAGTACCGTACATGAAGTCCCCCAAAGTGTGAAGGTGTCCTAAGGATAGAAGCAACCATACAAGGCCCCCAGACCCTTAACTCAAACTGCAAAGACAAGTCTCTTCAGCGGTGCCTGGTGCCCATTAGGACTGGTAGAGTGGACAACAGGGAGCCCAACAAGTGTAGCCAATGACAGGCAGAGCCAACTAGTTGTATCCCCATTTTCTCTGCTGAATTCCATAAGGGCAGCACTATTTTAGACTGGGGTGGAAGCTTTTATGTAAACAAAATGAAACAAAACTACCACTCATTGAAGGATCGAGCAAATTGCAAGGTAGTGGTTACCTCCCCATTTGAATACTGACCTTAAATCCTCCTGTTCTTCCCCATGGAGTATTATTAATGACTACAGATGAGCATTAGGTATTTTTTTTACCCCTCACCTGACTGGAGACATCTCCCTTACAAGAAAAATTGCGGAGTCTCCTATGCCCCCTTCCTTGTTGAGGTGGCTGTCAATGGCATATAACAAAGATTTGCAGTGTGTCAGGGTTTGTGTGGTATTATCTGTCCTCCCCAAATGCTTGCTTGCTTTTATTGTAGTTTGTTTTCCCCACCCCACTCCCCCATTTAGTTAGCTCCAGTATCTGCAATGGTTAGCTTGCCGTCTTCTGAAACAAATGTGCCACTCAATACAGTTGGCAAGGCGAGGGGGTTGGTACTTCTCTTCCCCCCACCTCAACATTTTAAATGTCTCATTTATTGCAGAGGAGGGTGGGTGTAATCTTGACCACTCTCCCCATGAGGAAGGGAAGGAAAAGGGTAGCATTTCTCTCCCAGTTTCAGACACCTCTGTTATAGCAAAAATTGCAATGGGTAGCTTGGTGTGGGTATCATCACCTCCATAGGATTTATTTTTTTTGCAAAGAATTAATTCTTCTAAATACCTAGTTATCACCAATATTGTGGGCTGGGGGGTGTTTTGCTTTTACTCTTCTCCCCCTGCTCCCTTTTGTATTTTCCTCAAATTGCATCTAAATAAAAGAGGCAGGCTTCTTCTCATTCTGCAATTCTGTAAGATCTACTTGGCTCCCGCAGCAATAAAACTGGTAGCACATTTGCAAAGCTAAGCAGTGTTGGGTATGGCTTCAAATTGGATGGGGAACGAGTTGAGATTCCTGCATTGCAGGGGGTTGGACTTGATGACCCCTGGGAACCCTTCCAGCTCCACAATTCTGATTCCACTGACAGTGGTGTCCTCAGGGCGAGACATGGTGGGGCAGAAATCCAAGCCCCCTTCCAGGATAGTAAGTAGGAGGGCCTCTCAATGGCCACACACCTATTGAAGCCAGTGAAAAAAGTCCAGGGTCCGCCTCCCCTGTAAAGACCCTCACAAGTGCAAAAGTCTAAAAGGACTTAACTGTCCCTCTGTCCTCTGAGTTCAGTGGGATTAAGTCTCTCCGGTTAAGCGATGGCAGCCTGGGATCCTTCCAGGAATTGCAAGGTGAAGGAAATGATTGCCATGAGGAAGCTACAGAGATTGCAAAGGGGGTTCAAAGTGTGTGCGCGTGTGTAGCTTGACACTTTCCTTAATTCTTTCCCCTTTCCTAACGTGTGTTTTTTTTTGGGGGGGGGGGGTTCAATTTCCAGGAATTGCACGATTTTGCTTCCCCTCATCTTTCGGATACAGAAACGACTGCAACCAGGGAGGCTGCAGAAATGCTAAAGGCAAGAGGGGTGTGTGTGTGTGTGTTTGTGCGTGCGTGTGCTTGCCCTCCCCTCTTTTCATCCTCTTCCCCCAACCTGGGGGGGGGGGGCGACACACACCAATTACCATTTCTCTCTTTTACCTCCCCCCCCCCGGCTTTTGACGCGGGTTCCTCTTAACCTTTCCTCCCCTCCCCTCCTTGGGGAGTTGGTAAGGTCAGCGAGAGAGCGAGAACCCGGGAGATTTGTTGAAGGGGAGTTGGATTGGGGGGGGCGGCGGGTTGGAGAGAGTGCGTGCGTGCGAGTGGGAAGCGAGCGCGCGCGTGAGAGAGAGAGACACAGAGCGAGCGAGGAGAGAGAAGCCGCCGGCTCGGGGCCTGCGCCGGGGAATGACGCGCAGCTGGCAGCCCTGCTCATGCGCGGCCGGCCGGGCGGTGCTTAAAGCCTGAGCCTGCTCGGGAGGTGGGGTGGGGTGGGTGGGGGGAGAAGAAGAGGAGGAGAAAAAAAAAGAGAGGAGCGAGAGGGAGAATGGGGCGGAATGCGAGCAGGAGAAGCTTGAGGGAGAGCAGCAGCAGCAGCCGGCGCCGCGGCGCAGCAGCCTGAGAGAGAAAGAGAAGCGCGAGGGAAGGAGGAGGAGGCGGAGAGGCAGGCGCAGCTTCTCCGGGTGACAAGGCAGGCAGGCAGGCGGGCAGGGCTGCTGCTGCTGCTGGTGGCGGCGGCGGCGGAGGGAGAGGGAGGAGGAGGGTGGCCGGCTTAGGGAGGCGGGCAGGGCGGAGAGGCTCGCCGGCCGCGGGTGGGAAAGTTGGGGAAGGAGGGGAGCAGCCGGGCCCGGCTGCAGGAGGAGGAGGGGGCGGCGAGCTGAAGGGGGGCGGCGGCGGCGGCGGCAGGAGGATCAGCAGCAGCAGCCGCCGAAGAGGAGGAGGAGGAGGCGGAGGCTGCGCCAGGGAATTTCTCTTCGCCTTCCTCGCAACAAAGTTGCGGCGCGCGCGCGGGATCCGGAACCCTCTTGTTGCCATTTTCGTCTCTCGGCAGGATTCGAACCCGGGGCGGGGCGCTGCTTGCCCCGGGGCGGGAGGGAGTTAAAAAAAAAAGAGAGGGGGGAGGAGAAGGGGGGAGGGTTCGTCGCGGAGGAGCAGCCGCCGCCACTACCACCACCACCACCGCTGCTTCTGTTTCTTCACATCGGCTCTGCTGGTGTCCTGGATTTATTATTTTCCTTTTCCCAAGCCTGGATTCGACCTCCTGGATTTGTCTCTTGTGTTTCAGTTTTTTGGGGGGTGATTTTTGTTTTTAAATAATTTTTTTTTGGACGGGGTGTGTGTGAGTGTGGGGGTAAGCTTGGCTCTTTCTCTCTCCCACCAGATCCGAACTGGAGATCAATTGCACTGTTTGGCTGCGTGGCTTGCCTCTCTTTAATTTTTAATTTTATTTTTGCAAGGGAGGGGGAAAAGATTTGTCAAGGTCACTTCGTCTGGATTTACATTTTTCTTTTCTTCTGGATCTCTTTTAATTCCCCCCCACCCACCCCCTTCTTCCTTCTCTGCCCTCCATCGGATCACCCTTTCCTTTCCACAGAGGTCTGCTGGATTACATTTCTCTCTTCTATCCCCCCCCCGCCCCACCTCCCGCCCCCTTCCTTTGGATTTTATAAGCCTGAAGGAGAGAAGAGAAAAAGAGAGAGAGAGAGAGAGAGAGGCTGGATTATATTAGGGTGGTATTTTAGAGAGAAAAGACCCACCGCACTTCGCTCTGAAATACATTTTTGAGGTGGTTTTTTGTGTGTTTGTTTTTGCTTCTTTGAAATGGATGGGAAAATCAGACAGAGCAGGAAATCTCGGTCCCAAAGGGACCGCGTGAGGCGAAGGGATCCAAATGGCAGGGACCGCCCGAACCAGAGCCCTTCCTCGGCATCCGAGAGAGAACACAGCCCGGGCAAGGAGAATACGAGCCAAAATTGCCCGAATCCTAAGAGCCAGGCTTCTGCAGCCAGGAACGCCAGACCTCCGAGGCGGAGGAGGCGAGAATCCAGCTCTCAGGAAGAGGATTTAATTGATGGATTTGCGATCGCCAGCTTCAGCACGATGGAAGCCTTGGAGGTAAGGATCAGAACGGGTTGCTCTCTTTTCATGGGCTTATAGGGATTTGGGGTGGGGGGGGGGAGAACGAGGGAAGAGCTTGGGGTGTATCTGTTGGGTTTGGCTGGATCCAGCCATCCACCCCCTCCCCTTTTTGCTTCCTTGTCAATATCAATTAACTTCTGGCACATGAGCCATGAGTATTCAAGCCTGGAGGAATAAAAGGCAAGAGGCGTTGTTGGGTGTGGAAGCCTGTGCCTTGTTTGGGGTGTGCAGATGTGGTCCTAAGGTGCAGAGCCTCTGGCTGCATCCTCGGTGTACTTGTTGGGGCCGCTTCTCCTGAGTTGATGTGTAGGCCAAGGAATGTGGTCTTGTGCTTTACTTTCCATTTGAGCTGATAAACCAACTTGAGTTTGCTCAGCGCTGGTTTTCAATGTTTGTTTGGAATTCTAATTGGCTGGCGAGTCTGTGGGGAGAAGTACAAAAAGTTCTCGGTTTGTTTGGGTGGTCTTCTCCCTTTTGCATGTTGGAGGCAGGGTGTCACCAGGCGTGTTTCGAATTGCTTTAAATGTGTGTGCACTGCTGCCCAAGTAATTTTCTTTTTTGGAAATTGAAATCTCCCATCTTTTTGGTTTGCTGTTGTCATTTCCCCCAGATGTGTCTCTGGAGAATGTAAGAACCAAATGGTTAATGTTTTTCATTTTGTGTGGATGGGGAACAGTGGTGGAAGGGGAGATGTTCTACGAGACAATATAAATTGGTTTCTGATTTAAAAAAAAAATGTTTTAAAGACTTGCAGATATCAAATAGATTTCTAATCGCTGGTGAACTATATTTTCTTGGTGTTAATCAGTTGGCAAAAAAAGTAATTGCATGTCTGACTTATTGTGAAAAACGTTTGCTGTGCCAGTACTGCTTGTTTTGTCTGAGTGAAGTTAAAGAGAGCAGAGAAAATTTTAATGTGTTCAACGAGACTGTGACAAGCTAGGGGATTTTGGGTGTCTCTTGGTGTTTTGTGTGTGTCCTCTTGATGTGATGGGAAAGTCTGAAGTGATAAGAGGCTTTCTGGTAAGTGTGTTGTTACCCTGTTAAAGTTAGTCATTTTGTCCACTCTTAATATGCTTTTCTAAAAAATTAAAAGTTGGCTGGTATGTTTACTCACGTTGGGTACCTGACTAATTCACAGGAGTGAAGAGTTGGTTTGGATGTCGGCAGGTTTACTGTTCATCAGTGAATATAACATGTTGGCTCCAAACTTTTTCAGCGATGCACTGTGAATATGTGTGGGAGTCCATGGGTTGCATCTTCCATCAGAGTCTTCTGGCTACTGTCTCTCGTTCTCTGGAACACAAGTTTCATTTATTGTAGCAAGTTTTACTTACTTGTGAGGTGTCTCAAAGAAAATGCATATCCTATGGCTTCAGACTCATTTAAGTGTTTCATTTTTTTGTTTTTAAATCCTTGGTTTTGTTTGTTTGTTTGAAATCTGAAATTATTGGAGATTTAATGAATGCAGGAAAAGGCTATACTGTATTGTGAAGTTGATGCATGAGATTATCTGGTAAAAGATTGTTCTTTGAAGAAGCAAGTTTCATTGTACATCATGTGGTCAAGACCTGGAGCCAATACTTTTTTTTGGAGAGCGATTCAGTTGCCTTTCCTTCTTAGTGGTGGCCCCAGGACTCATACCTACCTCTGTCACATTTGCTTCCTTTTGCAATACCTGTTTTCTGCTAAAGTCTCTCACTTTTTCCTGGGCATTGACATGAAACTTGTCAGGCGCTGAAGTTCAAAGCCAATGAGCCTTCAGAATTGTCATTGACGAATAGACAAATATGTTACCTCTTCGGGGGATGAAGTATGTCTTGATGGTTGCTTCATTAAAACCTTTTTTTCTTTACTATGTTACAGTGATGGTAAATATGCCTTTGCTTGCTCCAGAGGAGAAACATACAAATGCAGAAGGAAGCCATGGAAAATAGTTTCCATCTGTCAGTCATGAATAGCTGGAATACTGGTGGCCTTGCTTGTGGGGGTGGGGGACCCAAAACAGGGGGAAAGATTCCCTCTAATGATTCTCTGTGAAGTACAAGGAGAAAAGCCATAAAACAGGCTTCCAAAACTGCTTCGCCATATGGTCATCTGTAGATGCTAGGTAGCTCTTCCAGGTGACTGGATATGGAAGCTCTGGTGGTGGTTGAAAACTGAGAGAGTTGGTTTTTTCTTTCAAAATGGCTAATGCGTATAGATGAACTAGTACCATTTAGGCCTTTCTAGCAAGACTGTCATAAGGTAGTGACCTAGATACAACACCCCACTGTAAAGACAAGCAGCTACAGATTCCTTTTTAGCTAGTGTGATGGAGGGGCTTTGGATTGGGGAGGACAAATTTTGGTGTCTGCACAAGCCACCTTGTCTCTTGGGTGTTCAATCCTTGAATCCTTTCAGTCCACCCCTGTTCTCTCTGCTCCTTCATCAGCCTTCCTTTAACTTGGAGCAAGAGTGAACATCTTCATTTTTGTTGAAGTCTTATTTCATTTTAGACATTCCTTCCCTGGTGGACTGTATTGAGGGCTACTAATTGGTGTCTCATCTGGACCAGATCTGTTCAGTTTAAAGCAAGGCTGTTACAATGCATGTATGCTTTCAGACTTGTCCTGGGACCAAAGTAATGTGTGGGGAAGTTCTGTAGCACCACACAAAGTACGTTAACTATTCATCCTGCGACTTTTGACTAAAGAGTGATGCTCTTGCAATTGGCAAGTAAAATAAAGTTCCTACCCACACAGAATCATTTTGCCCAAAGACATAATCCCTTGGTGGCAGTTTCTCTGTCAGGGGTCAGCAACCTTTTTCAGCTGTGGGCCGGTTCACTGTCCCTCCGACCATGTGGTGGGCTGGACTATAGTAGTTTAGGGAAAGAATGAACGAATTCCTATGCCCCGCAAATAACCCAGAGATGCAGTTTAAATAAAAGGACACATTCTACTCATGTAAAAACTCGCTGATTCCTGGTCCGTCCACAGGCCAGATTGAGAAGGCGATTGGGCCGCATCCGGCCCACGGGCCTTAGGTTGCCTACCCCTGCTCTATGTAGATGCTGCTTCTGGGTAGTGTTTCAACGTTAGGATGGTGGTTATCCCCATTTTAAAGATGAGAGCACTGACTCTTACAGAACAGTTTGCGTAAAGATATCCAGCTGAGTTCAAAGGCCGAAGTTGTGCTAGTGATTCATCTAATGTTATCGTGTGCTAGCACACATAGTCTGCTTCACTTACATGCAGACACACACCTCTGGTGTGGTTATGGGTTCCAACTGGGGCTGGGTGGATGTAGGTTCCAATCTCCCCATGGCCATTTGTTTATGTATTTAACTCACTCACTTCCTGCCATGGAATTCAAGTTGATATGTCAGTGTTCCCAGATAGGTGTCCTTCCAAGCGCAGCCCAGACCTAGACCTCATTCTGTTCCCTGGAGCCACAGGATGACCTTGGACCCAGTCACTTTTTCTCAGCCTGCCCTACCTTGCACGGTTGTGAAGATAAAATGGGACATGGCCTTGTGTGGTTCCCTGACATCTTTGGCAGAACAGTGGGCTAAAAATGCAAGCAGTATAACCTCTTTGCCTTAAAGTCTGCCTCACAATGTATGAACCAACCCAGGCACCTCCTTTGTGTATTCTCTCCAAAAGGAGCTATGGAGGGTGTCAGTTGGGCAGGATACAAATAATAAAGTTGTTGTTGTTGTTGTTGCTGTTGTTAACACGAGAGTGGGTTTCTTCAGTGGTGGCTCCCCATTTGCAATCTCCATCTCTGGTTAGGGATCAGGCAGGAACATTCCCATTTACCTTGGCTCATTGGTTTTTAATTGGGAGGGTTTCTTGATATGTCGGCAGCCCTTAATTGTGCTCAACCTTTGGGTTGTATGGGCTCTTGTCCCTTTTAGTTTTTTAATTTTTGTTTGTTGCTTTAAAAAAAATAAATCTGATTTTAATGCCTTGGTTTCGTTTTTACTGTGCAAGTAGTCTTAGGCACGCTTGAATGCAAAAACGTGACTGATGGATATCATTAATAATAATAAATAAGCAATGTTTGCTAGGTATGATAAGCATGGACACATTTCCCTGCACCGTGGCAGAGTGGGTCATAGGTTGTGCAGGAAGTGGGAAATTTGTGTGGGCAAGTAGCCTGGTGAGTAAATTGACCCTCTGAATCCACACGACAGTGGCTTTGTGAGCACTGTGTGCCTGCAGCTCACCTCTATCAACATTCAAGAGAGCACCTTCACTTGCAGCATCTTGGGTTTTTAATTGGCTCATCAGAATAAATAGGATAAGCAGAATTCGCTTGTTTCCTTTCATGTGTTGAGCGGGGGAAGAGTGGCTGCCGTACTCAAGGTGCTTTCAGAAGCCAAAGTGGCAATCTGTGTTTGTGTAAGATGTGCGTAGGTTTTCTTCTTCTTTTTAAATTCCAGTAACAAAGCAAAGCAAAAATCACCAGGGACACACCAGTGGGTTTTTCCTTACCAAGGAGCGATTGGTGCTTCTGAGTGTGGGACTTGCCAGCCAGGCTTCTGATGTTAACATTTGTAAAGGGGATTACCAAGACCAAAACCTCTTAAGCTAACATATGCCCAATTTACGTCATAGTCCACAATTTTGTTTCTTAAAAAAAGAGAGACTTGGTGGGGCTCATATTGACAATGTAGAGATGCTATCCTGCTATCCCTCTTAGGAAAAAAAAAAGTTAGCCACGTTTTTCTGTTGCAGCAATAAGCAAACCTTGTTCCACCTTTAGAGGCTAGCAAATTTATTGCATTCGCATTATGGGCCATCAGTCCATTTTATATAGGATGCATGATTTATTTTGATGTACAGATCAAAAGCAAATACGTACGTACACAAAAGTTTAGATTCCAAAGAAAGTTGAGAAATGGACCAATGTGTTTGTGTGTGGGGAGGTCCCCGTTTCAATTCTTGGCATCTCCAGCTAAAGTGTCTCCAATCTGCTGGTGATTGAAAAGGCCTCTCACTCCATGCCTGGGACCCATGGAGAGCTGCTGCTGGCCAGAGTAGACAACACTAGCCTAAGTGGATAAAGACCCTCCCTTGGTATAATAAGGCAACTTCCTAAACTCTTGATAATGAATACTTGTAGACAGAGCAGAAAAGCTGAAGTCTCCAGCGCTCCTTTTTAAGTGGGTCTTCCCCAAGTTCGTGAGTTTGTGTCATAATTTTCTTTGGCAGCTGAGCCTTAATGGCTGTGCACATGATAGTCTTTCATGCTGTGTTCTAATCTTGTTGCTGTGCACCACTTTTTTAAAGTTTGCTTATAAGAACCAGCGATTAGGAAAACAGAGGAGCTGTATGGCTTGGGTTTCCCCTCTGTAAGTTCTAAATTGCTCTGCATGCGTGTGTTGAGATGGATATTTGTGGTGGTGTAAGGATGGAAGGTACGTTCTATTTTATCTCCAGTACAGTATTGGGAATTCCCCTTGTCTCTGCAAAGTTACCACAGTAACCTTTAATGTTCTTGAAAGTACAGTGTTGTGTGCATTCCTTTTCACACAGCTATTCACCCTAGCAGATTTGAGAAATCCAGAGTCTTATAATTTTCTTAGGCTTCCTTGGGTGTAGGCTTCCTTGGGAGTTTACAGTATTTATCCTTCCCTCCCGGTGCTTTCAACCAACAGAGGTGACTGGACAATTAGGAACCAGAATCAAAGTGTAATCTCAAGTCTTTGGTTCACTACATTGCGACACAGTTCATCCCACTCAAAACCTTTAATTTGTGTAAGGTCCTGGCAGTTTGGCTGTGCATGTGTGAATGCTTAGACAACTGCTCAGCATACAAGTAATTGGGGAGAGGGGGCCATTCTAGAGACATGGGCATGCATATCACATACATACCTGCAAAGAAGGAGCTTTGAGTGAATGGAGTTTCACGCAGCTAACTTTAACTGGCTTCTGCACACCTGTGTGTGCCTACCTGACATTCATCAGTGATCATCTCTTATAAGAGATGGGAATGGCAAGACCTGAACTTGTTCATTCTAAATATATGTTCCTCACACCATGAAAGTAATTATCCTCCCAAATAACAGCGATCATGTCAGAGCTGGTTGGACAAAATGCAGTTTTATAGTGTTTGGTGCCTTGGGAAAAAGCTATCCTCTGGGATTTCCACTTTGCAGGGAAGATTCTAGGCACTGGGACTAAGAAACTTGTCAAAAACCGAGAGAGAGAGAGAGCTTGCTTGCAGAGTCTGTGGGAAAGGAATTAAATTATAGAGGGGAAACTTGCAGAAAAGAACAGTTAACGGCAGTGGGAGGAGTGAACACTAAGGATTTGCTCCAGGGACTTGCTTTTAAATGAAAAAGTAGCCTCCTGGCTTATGTGTAAACTGAAGTAGCCATTTTGGATTGCTGCATTTGAATGACTAGCAATAGGGTTCTGTGCACCTTAACTAGATCATATGCCAGTTTGCCTTGGGGGCAACATCTTCAACATCTGTATCAGAGATTACCAGGTGAGTGTTGGTATGTAAAATTTAAGAGCTAAAAAAAAACTATTCAGGCAGTACATTTTTGGTACTGCTTTGGGTGATAAGACTTCCTCTAGCTTTACAGCAGAATCCATCAGACTACATGGCCTACGCTTAGCAGGAATACAAAGTTTTCCGCCACACCAACATGACAGACCTCTTTCTGAATTATTGCAACCGGCCTCACAACCATTCTCATAACTTAGGCTAGGTGTAATCGTGGTGGTTCTGCCTCTCCCCTCCAAAAGTGTAAAAATAGCACTAAAAAAAGGAAGCTTGTCAGAATAATTAATTGGATGTTGGAAGGGAAAGCGGTAAGAGAGCTGTGGAACTGGTATAGCTTTGTGTGGTGGTCTCTTGCAGTCAACTCAGCACATTTTAACAAAGCTCTGGATTGTTTTTGTTACAATTAAGTCGGGGAGAGGGTGTGCGTGCGCCTTGTGATTTGACCACAAGCCCTTGTGCAAACAGCTTTCTCCTTCTGACCGAATGTTTCCCGTCTCCTCTGCTTTGTGTGATCGGGTTGTCTGTGGGATCCGCGCAGTGGTGTCTTCGTACAGCCAGGGTGTTTGGCAGAAATGACCACCACATAAATTAAAAATAAAAATGGAACAGGTCACCAGGGTGCCTGCAATGCTGTGGCCTATGATTTGAGGCAGGGGCGGCCATCTGTCTCAAGCAGCAGTGGTTTCCAGTGAAATATCACATGAGTCCTGGGAGATGTTGCCAGCGCTGCGTTGCAGGCATCACCATGCAACCCAGGTAAGGAAGACTTTGGTAGCAGGGCAGGGTGGCCATTTCTCATTTAGTCTCAGGTGGCAAAACAAGACCCACCGCCCCTGAAGCTGTGTGTCGGAGTGGAGGAGAGCCCCAAGAGTCAGAAATGCTGTACTTTTCTCTCCTAGCTTGTAGGTAAGGTTCCAAGATACAGACCTGGGAAATAGAATAGGAAAGAAAAATAACCATGGAAGACGCATTCTCCATTGGAGATAGGTCTAGAATGGTGGTGCCCCCCATTCCCAGTTTTATCCTCACAAAAAACCTGCAAAATTTAGCAGAGAGAAGGAGCAAGCATCATGAAGGTTATATGATCATGGAGCTTTTCAGTCCTCATTCAGCGCTTTAATCCAGGGTTGGCTAACCCACGAGCCATATCTCCTTGCAAGAAATTTAGTTTGGGCCACAAGACACCCTAATATTTGTGTTTGTGTGTGTGTGTGACACTGAACAGTCACCCCCAGGAGTTGAACTTGAGTCAATGCAGCCCTCAGTCCAGAAGAGATTAGCTATCTCGGCTCTGATGCTACTCGCTGCTACTGAATTTGATTTGGAGGGAAGTCTTAAAATCATCATGAACATTTTCTTTTAATTTTTTTATTCATTTTTCATTACCAGACGATGACAGGGGAAAAACAAACAAACAAATAAACAAACAAACAACATAAAAAGAAAGAATGAGGTAACAGTCACATATCAAAAACAAACAAGACCATCAACCAAATCCCAACCAACACACAAACATTACAAACAATTAACAATTGACTTCCCTCCATCTCGGTTTTGGGTTATATGTATATTAAATTCAATCTGCAGTTTTTCATTATAAAATATCTACGCGTCGCAAGAGTTATATTACACCTACTGTGATTTTTATATCTCTAGAATTTGTTTCTATATATGTTATAAATCTAGACCATTCATCAATAAACTTTCTCATCATGAACATTTTCAGTGTGAATTTGCTGCTCCTTCAGTAGCACATGCTGCTGCTGGCTAAACAGGTGTTTGTTGAGCCTCAGTAAAGTGCCTAAATTATAAACGGAATGCCTATTTTATTTTTCTAACCTCTGTGAGTCACTGGGCAGGCATACTCCCTGACTGGAAGATGCACGGAATGAACATTAACTCACTCAGAGATGCAGTGGGTGTGCTCCTCGCTGTATGGGGATGCTGGTTTCAGTATGGCATTTATTCATGGCTTGTGGCCTGCTAGCAGTCGTCTCATGGTACACAACTTGGTTGCTATGACTAGCAGCTTTATCCGCATTGTGGCTTCCCCCAGAGATTTATGGGAGTTGTAGTTTGTTAAGGGTGCTCAGAGTTGTTGGAAGACCCCTATTCCTCCCAGAAAACTTTCTAAGTTCTAAGGTATTCAGAGTGCTTTGATAGACATCTGGGAGTCTTAGCTGTTTGTGAAGGGAACTGGTGTCTTCTGACAGCTGAGCCCCTTCAGCAGACTACAGTTCCCATAATTTTGCGGAGAAGGCCACATTTGCTTAAAGTGGTACAATATTGCTGTGAATGCAGAGCGCAGATGGGGCCTGAGGGTGCTTGGGATGCGATTCAGCGCTAGTGCTAAGTATCTAGAGCTTTTCCTCTTTTTTTATGGCAGCTGGGAAAGATTGAGGACAGCGAAACATGCAGTGGACCTGCATGAGCCCAATTCTAAGGCCCTTTTGTTTATTTCTTCAACTTAGAGTTCGATTATCTTGTGCTTCACTTCCCAAAGAAGAGAAGCTTGTTGGGAAGAAAAAATAATAGAAACATGCTCTTGAAGAGCAGAATTTAACCCAGTTTTAATGGCAAACCCATTGGGTAGGGCAGCATAGGCCTGTAGGTTTTTAAAAACATGTATCCTTCACTCAAGGTGACCTCCAAAGCAGCATGTGCTTTCTTTGTTCTCTTGGAATGTTTGCAGAACCCGTGATCTGTTGAAGCTGCCTCATACCAAGTCCATCTAGCTCAGTATTGACTAAATTTGACTGGCAGTGGCTGCAGTAATCCAGCATCATCTGGAGGGCAGTTGGTTGGCCAGTCCTGCCATCTGTGCCCTTCCCAGCGCTCTCTGCTGATGCCAGGAATTGCCCCTGGTATCTTCTGCATGCAAAACACATGTTCTAGTCCTTGGGGCCACTGGTAACATGGCAACCTGGGAAGCTTTGTGTCACTGGGTTTCAGTTTTCACGGAAATATTTCTGTGCACGTTTCATGCATTCTTCTGTGGCTCTGCTCCTATCCGCTAAGCCAGCTGATCTAGTATTGCCACCCACAATACACTCACCACTCCAGCGCTGCAGCCATTGAGTTAACTCTGTCCCTCATGATTGCTGCTGTTTGCCGTCTCCTGTCAGCCCCGGTGGGCATAAGAAGTTGGAGCAGAGCCTGACCGCAGACCTTTGCAGCAAGCAGCTTCTAAAGGTGGCACAGTGTTCTAAATTAGCCAGGTGCCAGGTGCATTTTGCACCTGGCTATCCACTACTTGCGACCAAGTGAAGATGCCTGGGCGCCAGGAAGGTGCCTGACATCTCCACCATCTGGAGGTGCATGCCTCGAAATCACTGGATCTGGACTGTTTTTGCACGCGAACAACCCATCCTGTAGAATTCTATCGGTTGTATTTTATCTGCACAATCAGAATGAATGTCAGGAACCAAAATGCTTTTTCTGTGCAGCAGGAGCAGTGAACAACCTTATAGTTAATTGTTGTAGCTTGCCTTCATTTACCCTGCCTCACTGCCCTGTTCACAGTTGTGAAGAATATTCTTGCATTATGGGCGGTCCATGTCACCATTAAGAAAAAGAGGTCGGAATAGGCCAATATAAATGTGGACTGTCCCTGGATCAAGTGACTTTTCTACTTTAAGTTCTCAAAGCTCTTAACCTAGCTCAAGGTTGTCATCTGAGCTAGCCAGATGTTTAACTGAGAATCAATCACAGCCAATCCATCCATTTGAAAACTCAGACCTTAGAGCAGTCTTGCCCCAAAATGGCAACTACATATTCTGTTTTGGTGACTGTAAGCTTGATTTAAGGAGGCATTTGGCACACCAAAGGTGGGCAACCCCTTGCTAATGCAAGGCTTCAGCTTAGTGGTAGAACATCTGGTTCACATGCTTGACAGTGCAAGATTCAATCCTTGCCTTCTCCAGCTAGGGCTGGGGAAAAGACTGCATTGCCTGAAACCCTAGAGTCTCTTGTCAGTCAGGGTAGGTGGACCCCATGACTTTGTCGAAGACAACTTCCTGAGGTGACTATGTCAGGACTAGCTGCTGGACCACTGTAAGTCCCAGTGGTGGAAAATGGGCTTAGTGCAAATCTAATTATGCAGGGAGTTAGTAATGAGTAAGGATCAAGGCCGGCTGCCCGTATTGGGAATCTATATCTCATCAGCAAGACCTCCTCTTATGGCCTGAACACAGCAAATATCAATGGACATTGTTACATGAGAGTGAGCCATTGAACAGGAGTCATTTTTTTTTAACGTTGTAATGAAGTGTAACTCTTCCATAGCGAAGAGCCTCTGCGTTACATAGATAGTGCTAGTTGCAGGGCACTGTCAAGATGTATGTTAATTGCTACTTACCCTATAGCTAGAAGGGGAGGTTGCCCAGTGATGTGAGCACTGCCTTTATTCCATTCCTTGAAACATGCGCATCACCCTGGAAAACTCCTGATGCTATCACACATTCCTTTCTAGCTTCCCATCGTGGCAAGCAAGAAGCATTGTGGAGTCCAGTGACACATTCCAGTCATGCAAAGACAGTTGTGGGTGGTGTTGCAAAGAAAGTCCAGTAAGAGTCCACAGAGCTAAAAAGGTCTAGAAGGACACATTTGGCCCCTGGGATTGATGTTCCCTATCCCATCACTAGAAAGGATGCTTTCTCCCATCTTTGAGTGCCTTCAGGATTTTAAAAATTTAACCACCTGAAGCAATTGTGTGTGAAAGATAGGTCGGTTTAGTGATGCTTATTGGAAGATACCACACTGAAGTCTCTGTCTAAAGAGAGTCAGCTTCCAGTACCCTGTCACACTCATAACATGATCAAGGAATGGAGTCCATGCTGGGGCTATGCAGGTGACAAGGGCAAGGCTTTTTAAATGGGGAGCCGTGAGGTCCTAGTGAGGTTTACATGTGCACCTCTTCCCTTCATGCCTTGATGTGGGAGATTAAGAACTTGAACACAGCCTTGTGGGCACTGTTGAAAGTGCAGGTGAACGTTGCCCCATCTTAGCAGTGACACTCCGTGGCTTGGTCCTTACTGACAGGTAATCCGTAGGTGCTATGTGTGCAAAGAAAGGGTGCAAGAGCCCTGGTGGATCTGATGGAAGACTTCTCCAGTCGAGCATCCTGTCTCCCATGGTGGCCAATCAGGTGCCTATGGGAAGTCTGTAGGCAGGGCACAATAGCAATAAGTCTTGTGTTGTTCCCTAGCAACTACTTTTCAGAAGTCTCTGATACTGGAGGTAGGGTACAGTCGTCATGACCTGCAGTGACTGATAGCTTTGTCATTCCCCATGAATTCCTCTAATCTCCTCTGTAAGGACAACTAGGATGATGACCCTCACATCTTGTGGCTCCAGATTCCATAGTTTGGTAACGGTGTGCTTTGTCTGCAAGAATACATAAATGTGCGCACCCTGTTCTTCAAAATGACGGGCTTTTTTGCTAGTTAATTTTTATAAGCCCTCCTTGTTTGTTCTACTGACTGGCTGCTGAAAACTTGATGAGTCTTCCTGGTGTACTACTAAAGAGATATAATTGCGATAATGGCCCCTGCTGAATACTGCAGTATATTGTGGCTTGTTCAGAGAAGCCTACGGAAAAAAAAGGATAAAGTTGGCTCAGTTTTAAATTCAGTCACTTTAACTATTCATAATTAGGATGGTGAAGAATCTGCTTCTGAGTTTCGCTTAGTATTCTTGGCTGTGCTTGCCCAGTTGTGTGCACACTTGAGAGAGAGACAATTCCGTTGGCAACTGGACTGGAAGCAAGTAACAATTGCTTCCTAGTGAGAGGCTTGCCAAGTCTTCTTTGGAGGTTGCACCGATATGTAGATTCATGGGGTAGTGTGGAGAACATAGCATAGGAACATAGCAAGCTGACATTGGTCTATCTAGCTCAGTATTGTCCACCTTGACTGGCAGTGTGGTTCTCCTGTTCTCTTTTTTGAATGTACCAGTGTTTAGGCCAGTGTTTGGTTCTCCAGCTATTTTTGAACCACAATTCCCACCATCCATGACCACTGGTCCTGCTAGCTAGGGGAGTTGTAGTCCAGAAGCAGCTGGAGACCCAAGTTTGGGGAACACTGGTTTAGGCTGTCTGGGACTGCTTCATGACTTTATAAGAGATAAAAATGCAGCGTTCAGGACTTTCTGCTTTAGGCAAAAGGAGAGTAAGAGGTGATGTGAGACAGGTTCCTAAAATTATACATGGCATGGAGAAAGGTGTATGGAAGTTTTTCTCACTCCCAACATGAGAACTTGGCAGACATCCAATGAATCTGCAGGTTGGAAGATTTGGGGCAGATAAAAGAAAGGACTTCTTTGCACAGTGCATAGTTAAAACTATGGAACTTGCTTGCACAGAAAGCAGCAGTGGCCACCAACTTGGATGGCTCCAAAAGAGGATGAAACCATTTCATGGAGGAGAATGCTGTCTGTGGCTGTGAGCCAATGGTTCCTGCAAGGATCTGGTTGTCTGGCGCTGCACTGCATAGGCCATTTGCCTGATCCAACATGCTGCTCTTAATGTTCTTAGATCTTACGCATTTTATGTATTGTCCTATGCACTACATTTAAGTGACAAGTCACAGCATCCTGTAAGCGGCGTTCAAAATTCACCAGGTGCCAGACACATTTTGCACATGGGTATCAGCCAATTGCAACCAAGTGAAAATGCCCAGGTGCCAGGATGGTGCCTGATGTCACTACCATCTGGAGGTGCATGCTTAGGGATCCTAGGATCTTGACTGTTTTCACACACTAACAACACATCCTGTAGAATTCTGTCCGTTATATTTTATCTGCACAATCAAAATGAATTTCAGGAACCAAAAAGTCGTATTGAAAAATAAGAGCTGTGTGGTTCCCAAATGGCAACCAGGTATTCTGCTTTGGCAATTGTAACCCTGGTTTAAGGAGCCATTTGGCACCTAGCTTATCTGAGTTTCTAACATTGCCTGTAAGTGTATGTTGGTTCAGTATTGTATGGTTCTGGGTTTTTTAAGCGCTAAAGTAGCAGGTGCTGGGAAAAGATTTTGGACCACTTTTGTAATGCCCCTATACTACTATCAGTTGCTAACAATTCACTCTAATCTCCTGTGTTCCTTCATTAACAAACCTGTCCAAGGCAGCCTTCCCTTCTGTCATTCCCTGAAGGGAACCTGTTTTGAGTACTGGCCCTCAGCTGCAAGCAAGCATGATTGCATGCGTCCACCCTGTTCCCATTTTGTACTGTGCCCCAATTGTAATAGTGCCAGACTTGGGCACAAATCTTAAGTCACTATAAATTACATTTGAATGCCAATGGCAAAAAAACCCCATTGCTTGTTTCTCAGTTGTCGATTATTCTTTACCATGATCTTTAAGCAGCGTGCTTCCCTCTTTAATCTTCCAAAGGGTCCTGTTCATGATTTGCTACATTGCTTGTGCTGTATAAATGTGTTGGCATATGTTTGTATATTGCTGGTGAGCAATGAAGTCTTACTTAAAAATTCCTTAACACGATAGGCACAGCCCATGCCTCAGTGTTCTGTGGTCAGTAATACCTGTTCCCCCTTGTAATTGCATGTTAATGTTCCTAGTTTATCATAGTCTAATGTATAAATGAGTTTTTTTATCTAGGTGAAATGGTTCTTGTAGTGGAACTGTTTTCTTTCTTTTTCTTTTTCTTTTAGTAGCAGAACATGAGAACATTTTAGCAGTGCCTCTTTGCACAGAATGAGCCAGAACATTGGTTGACTGGGAACAGTCTATCTCTTGGGAGAACACCAGATCATTGTCTTAAACACAAACAAAAAAAATATTCAGTGAGCAGACTTGCAATCCACACTTACAGTTCATTTTTTTTCTCTCTCTCTCTGGCAAAGTTATTCTGTTGTTGTTGTTTAGTCGTTTAGTCGTGTCCGACTCTTCGTGACCCCATGGACCAGAGCACGCCAGGCACCTCTGTCCTCCACTACCTCCCGCAGTTTGGTCAAACTCATGCTGGTAACCTCGAAAACACTATCCAACCATCTCGTCCTCTGTCGCCCCCTTCTCCTTGTGCCCTCCATCTTTCCCAGCATCAGTGTCTTCTCCAGGGAGTCTTCTCTTCTCATGAGGTGGCCAAAGTACTGGAGCCTCAGCTTCATAATCTGTCCTTCCAGTGAGCACTCAGGGCTGATTTCTTTAAGAATGGATGTGTTTGATCTTCTTTCAGTCCATGGGACTCTCAAGAGTCTTCTCCAGCACCATAATTCAAAAGCATCAATTCTTCGGCGATCAGCCTTCTTTATGGTCCAGCTCTCACTTCCATACATCACTACTGGGAAAACCATGGCTTTAACTATACATGAAGCCCCTTCATGGATAACTGCCTTGCCGTGGCGAAGGGGCTTGAAGAACTCAGAGAAGCTATGAACTACGCCAAGCAGGGCACACAAGATGAACAGGTCATAGTGGAGAGTTTTGACCAAACGTGATCCACCTGGAGGAGGAACTGGCAAGCCACTCCAGTATCCTTGCCAAGAAAACTCCATGGACAAAGACAACAGGCATATAAAGTTATTCTAGGCTATTGTTAAAATCAGACTTCTCTCCTGGATGTTTATAAAAGATCTAGATGCTATTTTTGCAACTGTGACCCAGCTTGCATGTAATGCTAAGCCATGGTTTCTCAAGCAAGTGTTTGGAGAGGAGGTCATGGCCATTGTACTTGTTCCCTTGTCCTGCTGCTGCCCACTCTGCCCAGGGCTAAACTGTGGTTTGGCTTGTGTTGCTTCAAACTCTGACTCATGGTTTGCCTTGTTCCAGACAAACTGTGACCTGTGAATCAAAGTGTGTTTTTGGCTCACCAGTCTCTATTTATAGCAGGGATGAGAAACCTGTGGCTTTGCCAGTTTTGTTGGACTCCAGTTCCTATCAACTATAACCAGCATGGCCACTGAGCAGGGATGATTGGAATAGGACAACACTACATTTTAAAGCTTCAAAACGCAAGCTCAGCATCACTGCTTTTTTGGGGGGAGGGCGTGTTTTGAGGAGAGGAAGGAAACATGCAAATTGCAGTGCACTTAAGCAGAGCTTTTTGAACAGTGTGGTTTACCAGGACTTGGTTTGAGACAATCAAATGGAAACGAGCTTGGCTAGAGTAAAAGTTGCATTAGTGAGGTTGCAGCTTTAGAACAGGGGTCAGCAAACTTTTTCAGCAGGGGGCCGGTCCACTGTCCCTCAGATCTTGTGGGAGGGCTGGACTATATTTTGAAAAAAATATATGAACGAATTCCTATGCCCCACACACAACCCAGAAATGCATTTTAAATAAAAGCACACATTCTACTCATGTAAAAACACGCTGATTCCCCGACTGTTCACAGGCCAGATTTAGAAGGCAATTGGGCTGGATCCGGCCCCCGGGCCTTAGTTTGCCTTCCCATGTGTTATGGTGGGGATCGCAATTATTTCCAGAAATGCTGGCTGCGAAACAAAAAATTACGCCACCGTAAAATGCAGCTCGGGGATCTGCTTTACATGCAAAATGTCTCAGTTCAATTTCCAGCATCCGAAGGTGGAGCTAGGAAAGATTCCCTGCCTGAAATCCTGGAGAGCTCTGGCAAGATGAGCTAAATGGACCAATGTGACTCTGTGTAAGCCAGCTTGTTATATTCCTACATGGAATGGTTGGGAGTTCCAAAGGGTAGCTACCATCACACTAACGGTCCACTTCTGACATTGTGCACAATGGTCTTTATTGGAAGTTGGCTCCTGCATGTTTCCCTCTCCTGCAGAACAGTGATTGGCTGGGTATATAAAGGATGAAACTATTTTTTTCAGGAATATTCCCACTTTGCACTGTGTGTGTGTGTGTGTGTGTGTGTGTGTGTGTGTGTGTGTGTATCTATGTATGTATGTATGCATGCATGGGAACAGAGTATTGCAGCCCTGCTTGCACAATAACTGTGCATTTGAGTTGTGAACATTGATCCCATTGGGCTCATGCCCAGTGTTCTGTCCCAAAGCTGGAAGTCTCAAGAGCTTTACTTTACTTAAAAAAAAAATGTAGACAGCCCAGTTCTATCCTTATGCCTATAATCTAATGTTGGCTCCTGAAAATGGAATTGTTATGGCCACTTCTACTGGGCCCTTTCTGATATGGAGACACGGTGGTCTCCTTTCTCCTGATTTGTTAGAGGGCATAGAAGTTCCATTCTCACCCAGCTATTTGTTAAAGCTTGAGTAGTTCTATCTTTGCCCTCCCCCCCCCCTCTTATAAAAATGATGAGCTAAAATAAGACCCTTTACTTTCTTCAGCTGTTGGTGCCTTTGAAGGCAGACAGCTAAGCCTTGGCTAATGTGGTGTCTTTGACTTGGGAATCGACTGTGGCTTTAGTCTGAATGCCTAATAGGGGAAGGCAAACGCCCTTTAAATAGCCACCCCCTCCCCAGCCTTGTCCAAAGCACATGCCCACCACCACGGTAATTGAAGGGGAAGATTGAAAGATGCTACAGAGTCAAAGAGATGGCTTATGGAATCAGTCAGACTTGGTATGAAATAATTATGGTGTTTTGACAGCCTGTTAATAACTCACAGCCATTGGAAGAAATATAATTGCAGCGTTGTGAGTTTCCTGGCGTTTTCTGTCAGATTTGTAAAATTAAATAAAGGCTGTTGAAATCCATTAAAAATAGTTGGGACATTGTGTCTTAGAGATGATGGGCCACTTAATTTCCCCCCCTTTTAACCTTCACATTCCGATTCAGGTTCACGGCATTTCATTCTGGGGCTGTTTTGAACATTTGTTAAAAGCCGTTGGGTCTTTCAGTTCAATCTTTGGAAATCTGTAGCTTCCAGGGGGGGTTGCCTGGAGGTGGCCGAGAAGCTTGTCTAAGGGAATGCAGTGGACGTTAATCCTCTCGCACGTAATGTAAGAGAAGAACCTTGTCACCTGTAATGATTAAAATCCCCTGAAGTGTTGCCAGCATGTACTTTAGGAATTGTATAATTATATGATTATTGAAAGAGACATAAAAGGAAATCATGGCGCAAAGAGGGAGGGGGGACCCAAAGGGGGGGAAAGTTCAAATGTATAAAGAGGAGCTCAGGATTTTGCCTGCGCTTTCCAATTACTTTGTGCAGTGTCTAATAACAAAGAGGAATAAAAGGAGGTTAGTCCAATAATTGCTTTGTATCAACATCCATTTAATAAAAATTGTGGAGGCGGCGGGGGGGGGGGGGGGGGAGGAGGAAATGGTGAGCTGATAACACAAGAGTTCCAGTGGTGACGACTTCTCATCGAACCGAGTGCAGGGTGATGCCTTTCTGGGGCAAAAGTGAGTGGAGGAAAGAATATGAATTTTGCATAGTAGGCTAGTTTCTACACATGCTCAAACATTCTCTTCTCTGTCCTTGGTGCGGGGGCAGGCAGGAGACATTATCAGAGTTTAAGGACCCATTTGAGCCAGAAGGAAACACTTGAGGTGCAAAGCAGGGATACTGGATGTATGTGGCTTGGGGAGACTGCCAAAGGCCTTTGGACCTGCCTCACAGAAGCAAACTTCCTATTAATGCAAATAGCAGGCAATTGAGACAAGTCACAGTGGTGGCAGAGAAATAGTTGCAAATGGAGTAGTATGGTTTCTGATTCTTTTTGAAACCCTCAGGATGCCAGCTGTCAGTGTAGAAAGGTGTTTTAATAACTACTTGGCCATCCTTCTGATGCTCATATTTTGGCTAATGGTTGGTGCCAGGGTGGTGCTCCTTTGTTTTGTGGTTAGTGGCAGAGCATCCTTCCACTCCCTTGGGCAGTGTTGGGGCAAGATGTACGTGAATGGGATAGCAAAAACTTGAGCTGTAGCTTTTTCCGGTCCAAATTGCCCACATCTGCCTTGAGAAAAGGAGAACAGAAAGTTAATTAACACTTTTCTCTTTTGATTCTCTTGTCTGCCTTTCTGCCGTAACCTTGAGCAAGGATTTTTAATTTGCTGTTTGCTTTTATCTAGCTGTGAATAGCATGCCACGATGCATACATACGTGACAGAATGAGAGCATTGCTCCCCACCTCTTTACGGAGCAAAAAATTTGGTTAGTTGTGAGCAGAAACTGACTTCCTGTTCAGCCACATGTGTGTGGTGTTGATTAGAGCACATGGCCACTGGTTTTTTTGTGGTTAGTTCTTCCCAGTTACGATTTAAACATTCAGGGTGCACTTGGACATTAGGAATAGCATTTCAGTTTTCCTGATTTTAACGCTAGCTCTTCTGTCCTGTTTTCTAATGTTCCTTTCACTCTGCAGCAGCTGTTACATTGTGGAACTGTGGCTTTTTGTCTAATGTGCCAGCATGTCACGCTATATTTCATTCACACCAGTGGCTGTGGTGTGACACAGCAGTGAACATCATTGGGCAAGGTTTCTTTCCCCCCACCATTTCTACACATGTGTGTTTCTGTCTCCCATGAAAACTGCAGGAAGAAATTCCACCCAAATTTCATCACTTTACCCCTGCAATTTCCTGGTTGTAAGGGGGCTGCAAGCATTTTTTTTTCCTGGAATCAAGTAACATGGACATGAACCATATTCCACCTGTTTTCCAGAAGTGGCTTCTACATCAGGTGAAAGATAAAATGCAATGCGGGTTTTAATTGACAGGGAAATGGAATGAACTGTGATGTGAATGCAGCCTGGATGGGTCCAGCAAACGGCAACTGGAAGTGGCTCATTGGGTAGGCAGTGTTTGTAATTAGCCAGGCGTGTTTTGTGACTGACGTAGGTCCAGATGTGGCCACGTGGAGATCCTCCCACTTTTGCCTCTGGTGCCACCCAACATTGGAATGTGGACCACAGGAGGTTGCCCAGAATGGAGTGTGAAAAAGGCTCCCTACCTCTGCTCTACACTGACTGGCAGCTTTCCAAGTTTTCAGACATTCTCCCTTCCCAACACTATGTGGCAGCGCATGGAGTGCAAAGCAAACGTGCTCCGCTACTGAGCTTATGGCATCTATGACTTCCCCAAAATGGGAAGTCTGGAAACGGCCAGGAGAAGCTGGCTGCATGTTCTGTTTGTCATTGTGTCCTCGGCTAATGTAATTAGGCACCTGCAATTGGATTATTGGGCTTGTTTAATGGCTTGCGCAGGTATCCCTCAACGGTGCGCGCTCATCGTCTGCTCTTTACCTTGATGTACCCACTGGTGTGTTTACTGTTGCCAATTAGCATAGTTATTTTTAGAGAGTGTTGAGGCAGCTTTTGCAACTGGTATCAGCTAGGGACTGAACGCAACAGTTTTTGTTTTTTTCTTATAATTATTTAGGAGTGCAGAGAAGAGTTTGGTGTTGTTGTTTTTAAAATCGCATGATTGCTGTTGAAGCCTTGAACTTGGAGAAGAGTAATTTTGGTTTGAAGAACTTCCACTTGTCAGCAGTAGGACATACAAGTAAGTCTTTCTAGTTTGTGTTCTTTGGGAGGTCTTGTCCATCTCCTTCCTGACTTCCCTTGTTATAACACTGGTGGTATATTGTGAGGTTATACCATGACTCTGGTGAACTGGGTGGGGAAGAGAGACTTCAGCACATCCTGCTACCGTTTGAGGTGCACCAGCCCCAGGGCACAAGTGGTTTTTCTCCATTGCTGCACCAAGCCTGTAGAACTTGCTGGCGCAGCAGATCTGTTCGGCCACATCTCCACTGCCTCTCAGATATTTGGGTCTCAAGCTGTTTGGGGCTTTAAAGCTCTCATGAGCATCTTGAATTGGGCCAGGATACGAACTGCGCTCTAGGCAGCTGCCTAGTTGTCCCAGTGATAGCACTGGCCCTCATCCCACCCCCAGAATAGCAACAGTTTGGAAGCACACTGAATGAACTTGTATTTGCAGTAGAAGACAACTCCCCCCTCCATTTAACTAGAACTGATCTTGAAGGACCTTTATCTCTTGGAGAAGAGACTGAAATCAGAGAGATTTCTTTTTATGTAAAAATCATATGGGGCTAGGGGGGTTTTTTTGGGTTGTGGTGGTGGGGAGAAACACTGCTAAGGACAAGTAAAACTACCTATCTAGTTGCAGAACCACACACATCCCTTGCCTGTACTTGTACAGCCTCAATTTAGCATGCTCAAGACTCTCGTGACCCACCCAGATCTGTAAATAGTCCTTAATAAATTTAGTTTGAGCCCCAAGTACAGTGTTTTATGATAGGCATCCGGCTGCCAAGAAAAAGATTTGGCCGAGTATTATTAACAACGAAGGTATTTAAACCATCGACAATTCTGATCCTGATGCTCATTACAAATACAAATTGCAAAAATTTCAAATGGAAACTGGCTGTGGTAGGTATTAACCTTGATGCAGACACCAAGGCTGATGCTGAAAATTATTTGGGATTGGCATCTGGGAGCTGTAGCCCTGGCGACTTTCAGTGGCAGTCCTGCCGCTGTTGCAAGTTTCTCCTGAGAAAGATATTTGAGCCAACAGCTTCAGGAGTGAGGAGCCTGGAGGATATGAAATTGTGCTGTGAGATTTCATTCGTGCTGCTGTCGCAACAGGCTCACAGCAACCTGGCTGGAAGCTTTTAAGACTGTGGAGCAGAATTTTAACTGCTCTGAAAGCTATCTGCGCATCTCCAGTGTGTTTTTCAGAGTTCTTGTCTGGCGGGCTTGCAGCATCTTGATGCCTCGTGTTCTCCAGTTCTCTTGTGTTCAGCCACTGAGACGAGCTGGGAAGCCTCAACAGCAGAAGGAAGGAGGAGTGCACTAGTGTCTGCTAGTGCTTAAAAACCGTGTGATCTGTCACCATTGCTGGGTAATTCCCAAAGTTCTCATGAACAGAGGTGTGTTGACAGTCAGGAGCAAGCTGCTTTTAATACAAGAGTAGGTATATATGTGGATCCTTTACTGCTCATGCTGGGGGTGTCTGTCTCTGGTAGAAGGTCCTGTCTTGGGGGACGCTCCACAGGGGCAGGCTTTGCACCCCGAGTGAGGACAAAATTTAGTGTCCTCAAAATGAGTAAGGTAAAGGTAAAGGGACCCCTGACCGTTAGGTCCAGTCATGGCCGACTCTGGGGTTGCAGCGCTCATCTCGCTTTATTGGCTGAGGGAGCCGGTGTACAGCTTCCGGGTCATGTGGCCAGCATGACTAAGCTGCTTCTGGCGAACCAGAGCAGCACACGGAAACACCGTTTACCTTTCTGCCGGAGTGGTACCTGTTTATCTACTTGCACTTTGACGTGCTTTTGAACTGCTAGGTTGGCAGGAGCAGGGACCGAGCAACGGGAGCTCACCCCGTCACGGGGATTTGAACCGCTGACCTTCTGATCGGCAAGTCCTAGGCTCTGTGGTTTAACCCACAGTGCCACCCGCGTCCCTCAAAATGAGTAGGTACCCACATAAATATAGGATTATTGCTATTTTGTGCTCCCTCGGCTTGGTGTCCTGTGCACCACCCTTCAAATCTGGTGTTCCGTTGTGTGTTTTTGACAGCATAACTTGTGCATTTGTGGTGGATTTATTCTGCTTTCTCAGTTGTCCTGCGCCATTTCCCAGTTCTGCCAAATTATTTCTCAGGAAGTGGAAGGGAAAACAACACCCACACCAGAATATTGGTGGTATGAAAAGTTACAGGAAGGATGTGAATTGGTCAGAAATGAAGCTGAGTGACCTTCCCAAAATGCCTGCATGGCCCAAACAGTATTGGGAGCAGTAGGGGGTGGCCCAAGGTGTTTTGGCACTTGAGCCCGGACCCCAAGGAAAAAGGAGTGTGGGAAGAGCTACATCAGGGGGAACGGGGGCAAAGGAAGATTGGGATCTGCTGCCCCAGTGGATCCTGCCGCCTGAGGCAATCGCCTCACCTGGCCTGGAAACCAAGATTGCATATGACTGGCCCAATAGTATCAGGAGTACGAGTAATAAATACACAAAAAAGGATGTATGGAAGAGCCCTTGATGTGCCAAGAAGAGCAGAATTCACCTCCTGCAATTCTTCACGAGAGTTGTAGTAAATTTCTTGGAAAGAGCAAAGTAAAGGACGATTGCAACAGGGAAGGAGACCATTAAAGCAACGGATCTTGAAAGTGGTGATGGTGGTTTTATTACAGCTTTGAGGGAAGGAGATTTCTTGGCCACCTTTGAGCCTAAGACCCACCCCCCCTCCATTTTAACAAGCTTGCTGATGGAATCACTGCAAATTAAAAACAGTGATGTTGGTTTTTCCCTGTACACTTGGCTGCCTGTGGTTGCTTTGAGATTTTTCCAGCCTCCATTTGACAGTATTAGTTGTTTTTGCTCTTGCAGATCACTTGAAGGGGAAGAGTTTCTCCCCCTCCCTCACGCCACATATTCAGTGTGGAATTTCTGCAAGATTTGGGGTGCAGGTTTGCTGCTTTTGTACTCCATGAGATTCAGGGTCCATTTCTGTACAATGAAACAGTTAGGTGAGCTCAAGACAAGTTGACTGTCCAGTTTACCAGGGTGTGTTGGGACCTCCAAGCGGAACACATCCTGAACTGAGATGGGTTGCACTGGTAGAATCCCCAGTGCTTTGAGAGCTAGGGTGTAGGCAGCGGTGTCCAAACTTTTTTCAAAGAGGGCCAGATTTGATGAAATGAAGGGCTGTGAGGGCCGCCCAAAGGGATTGGGCGATTCAAGGATTGAAGTTTGAAGTTCTCAAGGTTTTTTGAAGTGTGTTATTTTTTTTTAAGGATTTTACCCCAGGAAATAAATGGCCGCAGGGGCCGGATTAAACCCACCAGCAGTCTGGATTAGGCCCCTGAAACGGACTTTGGACATGCCTGGTGTAGTGGATAGGAGGTGGGATCAGGACTAGGGAGATCTAGGTTTAAATTCCTCCTCAGGCATGAGACTAGGGGACTTTGGCTCAGTCACAGTCTCTTAGCCTAACCCAGAAGTTTTCAACGTTTTTGAGCCCACGGCTCCCTTGACCAACTACATTCTTTCTGCAGCACCCCTGTGGGGCTCAGGAGCCCAGTTACGTCACCCCTTGCCTGCAGAGCCAGCAGCCCCTCACCCCTTTTCGAACACCCTCGTGGAGTGTTCCCTCAGCCTCCTCTCCTCTCCCCTCTCCTTGGGAGCCCTCTGGGCAGTCACAGCCGCCGCCCCTGGTCTCTGAGCTGCCTTTCCTGCCCCAGAGAGAGGTTCCTCGTCACAACTGCCCCACAGGGGCCTGGGAAGCACCAATTGGCCAGCTACAAAGACACCATTCACCAGGAGAGCTTGTAGCCAGGGCTGCTGCAACAAACAGCTATGCAAGGTTTTGGGAGGCAGAGACGTGAGAGGGCATCAGAGGAGGGAGGGAATGGCCATCAGTCAAGGAACCCCAGGTGCCACGGCACACTGGTTGAAAACAAATGACTTAACCTATGTCACAGGGTTGCTGTGAGGATTGTTGTTGTTGTTGTTTAGTCGTTTAGTCGTGTCCGACTCTTCGTGACCCCATGGACCAGAGCACTGTCCTCCACTACTTCCTGCAGTTTGGTCAAACTCATGCTGGTAACCTCGAAAACACTATCCAACCATCTCGTCCTCTGTCGCCCCCTTCTCCTTGTGCCCTCCATCTTTCCCAGCATCAGTGTCTTCTCCAGGAAGTCTTCTCTTCTCATGAGGTGGCCAAAGTACTGGAGCCTCAGCTTCACGATCTGTCCTTCCAGTGAGTACTCAGGGCTGATTTCCTTCAGAATGGATCGGTTTGATCTTCTTGCAGTCCATGGGACTCTCAAGAGTCTTCTCCAGCACCATAATTCAAAAGCATCAATTCTTCGGCGATCAGCCTTCTTTATGGTCCAGCTCTCATAAAAAAGTCACCAAACCTCTATTATGCCCTTCCCTCTTTTGCCTAACCTAAACAGACCCAAAGTTGTAACCTCCTCCCACTTTTCTTTCTTAAGAACTTGGGTTTTTTTCCCCTATTTCTCCGTTAGGTTTTTAATGAGGAAAGCATGCAGACCTCCAAACAACTGTAATTAAATGCATGCTTGAGATCACTGTTGCAAGCTTTTGTTCCCAATACCTGCCTTGCTCTGCTCTTCACACGCAGGGCGAGAGTGTGAATTGGTACCGCCCACAGACACCTCGGATGCTGACCTTGTCAGCATTTGCTTCTGGGTGTTGTGTGTGCAGTAAAGAGGGCTGCCACAAGAGATTACCACATCTGGGCAGAATGCATTTTTAATCCAAGCGTGTCTGTGCCAAATCCCAGCTCTGGCAACGCAGCTGCATTCATCGAGTGACACAGAAAGGGAAACAGAACAGCTGGAGGCTCGCCAAGGTCTCCGGGAGGGGGGGAAACAAGTAGGAGGCTTGAGCTTTGATGATGCGAGGCAGGGTTTAACCCCAGAGCCTGCTGACTTATTTCCGAGCAAGCTCACTGAAGGTTTACGGTACTCTCCCCAATGCAAGGCCCACTCCAGATTCAGAGATTCAACAGCGCTGGCAGTCTTTGCAGTCCCGGTGCTCAGACTTTGCTAGATGTCAGATGCAGTAGTGCTCTTGAATGTGCGCACCGTGTTTTCCCTGAGCTGTGTTAGCCAGACCTTAATAGGTGGTTGAGCATGGATAACCAGGCATTTCCCCGTAATTGAGGCCTCTGAGAACTTGTACAAAACAGCTTATCATGGGCACAGGGAACCCCAGGAGTCCTAATTCCTAGAAGCTGTTTCTGGAGGATTCCCCCTCCGAGTGGCTGCTGGAGAAAAAGGGAAGCTCTTCCTTTTCGCCTCATTTAAAACCCTTTTTTGAACCTGCATTTTGTATGTTCTTATTTTACGCACCTACAGACTCTTGCTGCCTCGTCTATGCTAATACACTCATGGTAGGGGGAATTAAGGATCTTGGGAAGCTGCCTTTGTACCAAACCATAGCTGTCAACTTACAGATTTGAAAATAAGGGACCAGCAGCCAAAATAAGGGATTTTCGGAGCACAGGTATGTTCAGCTTCTGAGCCCCTCCGAGCCAAAGGCAGAAAGCCCTGCCAGTAGCCAAATGAAGCCTCAAGCGGTGGTTCCCACAGCACAGCAACCCGGCAAAGGGGATGCAGCAAGGGAAACCACCGTCACCTCTCTGCTAGGAAGCGCTGAGCAAAGGCGAGTCCCCAGGCAACACGGCCGATTTGATCGGCACAAGGCATGCAGGCTCCACCCCCCAGTCGTTCTTAGACTCCTTATTGGGTGAGCAACGCAGCCAAGCAACACAGTTGGATCCTCCCTCCTCCCTGGCCAGCAGGGAGGGAGGGAGAGGAGTTCCTTCCTTTGAAACCCGGGAAATTTAAGAGACATCCTCAATAAGGGACAGCAGTGGGACACTGCGCTGGGATAAGGGACTTTCCCGCCAAATAAGGGACGGTTGACAGCTATGTACCAAACCAGACCATTGGTCCATCTAGCTCAGCATTGCCTGCTCTGACTGGCAGAAGCTCTTCAGCAATCAACGGGGTCTCTCCCAGAGCTACCTGGATATGCCAGGGATTGGGCTTGCAGGTAAAGAAGATGCTCTACCACTGAGCTACAGCCCCTTCCCCTTAATAGGGATTCTTGCTATTCAGAGACTAGCAGAATCCCTCTGCATCTTTTCCAGAAGCAGAGCAAAACTAAGGGGGCCTTCCCTTTCTCAGTGGAGCAGTGATGGAGGACATGTGCCCCTCCAGATGCTGTTGGACTGCAGCTCCCCTTAGCCCCAGCCAGCATGGCCAATGGCAGGGGATGATGGGAGGTGTAGTTTGACTGCCTCTGGAGGGCTGCAGGTTCCTTGCCGTAGATGGACAAGACAGTGAGTGCAAGATCTCATCTGGTCTGCCAGAGGCAGGTTCCAGTGTGTGTGTGTCTGTGACAGTGTTAGAAACTCAGATATCTATGCTTAATCGTCAAATGGCACCTTAAACCTAGGTTGTGGTCGTCTCAATGGAATGTCTAGGTGCCATTGATCATTGTTTTTGAGGTTTATTATGATTATGATTACTATTATGATTTATGATTTATTCATTTCTATACCGCTTTATATTTTAAAGAATAAACATGTCAGAGCAGTTTATAATGCGTTAATACATCAAATAAAACAATCCAGAATATAACAAAATCAAGCTTCAAGGGAAACGTTTCAGATCCTCCTCTAAGTGACATTTTGTTTCCCCCCTATTTATTTACCTACTTAGTTTATATAGCTGCCCCATAGCAGACGTAATCTAGGAAGCCATTGTGGTGTTGTGGTTAGAGTGACAGACTAGGACCTGGGAGATCAGGGTTCAAATCCCCACTCAGTCATGAAGCTCATTGGGTGACCTTGGGCCAGTCACAGCCTCTTAACTGACCTCACGGGGTCATTGTAGGAATTAATTGGGGGTGTGTGAAAATGCTGGAAAATGCTGAAAAAGGGGAGGGGGTGAACCATGTACTCCTTGCAGGAAAAGGTGAGCGATAAATGCAGGAAACAAGCCCTTCTGCTAACCTGCTTAAGAAAGCTGGAGGGGCCCGGCAGATGGAGATGTCAGTTGTCAACCTGGCATCCAGAGATCTCCACATGGTCACAGTTGGACCCGCGCCAGTTGCAAAACGTGCATGGGGCCTTGGGAATTTTGAACTCTATATTTAAATTTCTCAACACCAAGTGAGATCTAGTGGTTACAGTGCATGCTATGTAAGCTTTTCAGTGGGGCCACAGTGTGTTCTTCTGTAAGAACAGAGCTGGTCACATTGATCTGGTTTCGTTTTAGGGTTGCCCAGGAGTCTAAGATTTCTTTTCTTGGTTGGCGTTAGCTGTCATAATGAGCTAATTCATTAGTGAACATGGTTAATGAATTAATTGGTTAAACTGTTAAGTTGAATTTTGATCCCAAAACTACTGTGGCTTAGATAAATCAGTGGTAGTTAATGAATTTTACTGGAGTTGTGTATATGGGCTGAGATATGGCTGGCTTTGATTTGTAAGAAATTGTGGTTCAGATGGTCTTAATGAATATTGGGGGTTAGCTGGTATAATCTTCATAATTTAAACAAGTTGAAAATGCAATAAAATATAATATTGTGTTTTATTGGAACCCATGGCCATGAGTGCCAGAAGTATAAAGAGCTAGAAACTAAATATAGCTGAGAGAAGGAATAACACTAAGCTAAAGGAAGTTCAGAATGTTATGGTAACTAAGCTAAACTAATGTAAGAGATGATTAAATCTGTAGTGAGGTAACAGGGAAAACTGCTTAAATGTCCAGCCACTCCAGAGGAGAATGTAGATGTTATGGACAAAGGCTGTTAAAAGTTAATATTAAATTAAAAGCTAGTAGGTTGGTTTCAGTAAAGATGGGCAAATTAAACAAGGAGTTTACTATCAGATTTTGAGTGTGAAGAAGTATAAGTGGTGCCTTGGTTCCCAAATGGCTTAGTTGTCAAACAAATCAGTTCCCGAACAAACCCGGAAGTAAGTGTTGCGGCTTGCAAACGTTTTTCGGAAGCCAAACGTCCAATGCGGCTTCCGATTGCAGGAAGTTCCTGCAGCCAATCAGAAGCTGTGCCTTGGTTTTCGAACGGTTCTGGGAGTTGAATGGATTCCCAGAACAGATTAAGTTCGAGAACCAAGGTACCACTGTAGTTGAGAAAAATCAGTGACAGTTTAGGAGACACATACAATATGAGTAGGAAATACAACACCCACACCAAATTGCAGCCAACTGTGTCATTGTCAAAAGCCTTTTTGGCAATGGCTAGCAAAATTGAGAATGGTGAGTATTTGATGTTCAAATCCAAAGTAAACAGGACACGTTTTTGATGCCCACGAGAGCAGCTATTCTGAGATCCTATTGTTCCTTCCAGAGACTGAACTTACCTTTGGTTTAATTCTTCTTTGCTCCATTGCCATTGCCTGTGATTAATGAATGTTTGAGTGACGGTGTCATAATCAAGCTGTATAGATACGCCATCATAAATGGTCCTTTGTTTGACTTACTCCACCAAACGTAATCTTTAAAAGTTTCCCTTGAGTGGCACTAAGTTCTGTGCACTATTGGCAGGATGAATGTGGAATAGGAATGGGTTGGTGGAGCAATTTGAAGTTGGAATAATGTTTTCTTTTTACTCATGAAGGAAGCTATAGTTGGACGAATTTTCTGAAGGGTTCTGTTTTTCAATAGTGTTAAGTATATGCTGGGAAACATTTTAAGACCTGCATATGGTACGTATTGATATGTCACAAAAAGAGTAACAGATGCTCTTAAAAGAAATGTAAAGCTTAGAAAAACAGGATAAGCAAACAAGATAGAAATAAGGAGGGGGACACAGAGCCCTAGTATGGATAAGCTGAAGATTAGCAGATGCTATGAAAACACATTTTATTGAAATGAAGCTGGGTAGTGGATTGGCAGAAGCAAAATATACCCCAGTACCCCCAAATTAAGGGAGAATATGTCATCACTCCAGATGATGAGAGATCAGAATTTTGTAATTGTACTAGACTTGATGAGAAATCAATTTCAAGTAGACAAAACAAGATGCAGACTAGATGTTCCTGTCCTTTCAGAAGGATTTAAGAAAGTTGTGTTCTAGTCAATGAAGTTTGTAGAAAAAGCAAGGCATCAAATCCAGATAAAAGTATATATATTTTTTAAATAAAGAATTTAAAGATTGGTCTTTTTATTGTTTAAATAGCAAAAAATGGGAAGTGTTGAATAGAGGTTGATAACAATAATAATATTGCTCATCCACCCGTCACCCTAAGGTGGGTTACGGCAAATTAAAAATACAAAACGTATCAAGGATGCATCCTGTCCTCCCTTTGAACCTTGAACATTGCAATAAATGTAATAGATATAGCAAATCATGTGAAGTATTAGGTGATCTGTGACATAGTTTACTAACATCCCTCTTTACCCCAGGCCTTTGTCTGATAAATAATCTATAGCCTGTTAAAAGCAGGAGGGAAGGGGGAATTGTTATTATGATTATTTTTTGGTATGCTATCTATTATTATGCTTTTATTATTATGGTCCTTAATAGGCTTGCCATATGTCAGGGAAATTCCTTACATGTCCTGGGTATGGAGGAATTTTGCTGAATTGGCAAAATGTCATGGGAAACCCGGATGTATGGCAGTGGAAAAGGCAGTGGAAACAGCTCAGAAAGCTTAACAACTTTGCGGGTGTCAGGAATTTAACTCTAGACTCCGTAACATGTGTTCTAAATGTACATCACCCTGGAATCTTCTGATATAGGGTGCTATATAAATCATCATAATAAGATAATAGTAAAGGTAAAGGGACCTCTGACTGTTAGGTCCAGTCGCGGATGACTCTGGGGTTGCGGCGCTCATCTCGCTTTACTGGCCAAGGGAGCCGGCGTACAGCTTCTGGGTCATGTGGCCAGCATGACTAAGCCGCTTCTGGCAAAACCAGAGCAGCGCACGGAAACACTGTTTACCTTCCCGCCGGAGTGGTACCTATTTATCTACTTGCACTTTGATGTGCTTTCGAACTGCTAGGTTGGCAGGAGCAGGCACTGAACAACGGGAGCTCTCCCGTTGCGGGGATTCGAACTGCCCACCTTCTGATCAGCAAGCCGTAGGCTCTGTGGTTTAACCCACAGCGCCACCTGCATCCCTATATTAAGATAATAAATAATTGCAAAAAAAAATCTGTATATGTTTGCATTACTCTGTGGAAGACTAGAAACTGTTAAATTCAGGCATACATATTTTAGCAGAAAGCAGCTAGAAGGGACTTCAAAGATTGTATGGTTATGAAAAATAATACCATTGGATGGAGAATAAAGCTCCCCCCCCCCCCTTCTAAGACATATCCAAGAAAGCTAACAGCAACATTAATGGAATTTGATTTTGTATCCAGCAATTACCCCAGTCAATTCAAATCAGATTATAGGTTTGGGTATAGTTGAGAAAATGAAAGATGTAATTAAGAGGATATTTGTGGCACTGTAGAAGGACAAGGATATAAGACACCTCGGGGTAGAATTATTAAATGATGCTGGTGGGTTTATTAAAGGCAGCATGGATCATTTAGTGGAACAAGGCAGAAATGGATGGTCAATACTGAATTCCTCAAGTTTGGAAAGAATTTTCATGGCAAAAATTGAAGAGACGACGGCACCACCACCAAACCCCTCGGGTATTAGTGTTAAGAAAAGAACCGGGGGAGGGGGGCAGTCTATTCTTCCTTAAACCATTTCATGTGGAATAATAAGGCACCAATAATCAATTCGAAGGTATGTTAGCTGCTCTCGATTATTGGGACTCCCACCAGAACATTGTGGTTTGTCTTCGCTTCCTAACAGGAGTGCTTCAGTTTGGGGTGCCAGACAGCAATGGTCCCCCTGCTCCAGGACACTCCATTACATATCTCTTGCTCCTGCACAGCAGATTTACTTTCTTTTCCTTTCCCCAATGGCGCTTGCCATTTCTTAGAGCAAAAATTTCTATACTGCTGGATTGTAACCTCTAAGTGGTTTACAAAAAAACAAACATTAAAACTTATCATTTAAAAATGATGTTAAAAATAAATATATATATATTTTAAAAAAACCCAGAGTATATTTAAAACCAACGGTTAAGCTTTTAAAAAACAACAACACATGCCAACTTTTACACGGCTTGTCTGAACAAGAATTTTAGCAGGTGCCTAAAACCGCCTGATGTCAATAGGCAGGGATTTCCAAAGTGGGGGTCCTGCCATGCTAAAAGTTTAAATTTTGTACAATTGTGAAATGAATATTTTGTGGCATCTGTAACAGTTTCACAGATCGCAATGGCCGAGTATGCAAATATATGCTGCCATCACTGGTGCTGATTAGGGTACAGTGGTACCTTGGGTTAAATACACTTCAGGTTACATACGCTTCAGGTTACAGACTCCGCTAACCCAGAAATAGTGCTTCAGGTTAAGAACTTTGCTTCAGGATGAGAACAGAAATCATGCTCTGGCGGCGTGGCGGCAGCAGGAGGCCCCATTAGCTAAAGTGGTGCTTCAGGTTAAGAATGGACCTCCGGAACGAATTAAGTACTTAACCCGAGGTACCACTGTATTTTGCCCCAAACATGTGCAAACTTCAGGGGTTCCCCTTGGTACTAAAGCACATCTAGAGCACTGTAGTACCACTTCAGCAATTCCCCTCCCTGAGCTAAAATTCCCCGATTTTGCTGGGGAAAAGGTTTGGTTGTTAAACCACTCTGGAATTTTAGATGTGGAATATAGAGCAGGATATTCCTCAAATAATTTGATTCAGGACCATGAAGGTTTGTAAATCCTCCAATTTAAGAATGCGGGATATAAATGCAAAAGCGATCTGGCAGCAGCACAGCTTCTGGCTTCTTTAATATACTACATAGATTTCTCTCTCTCTTTTTTAGTTGCCAGAGAGAGGTAAGTAATTTACCGACAGGGAAAAAGGCCAATTTAACAAGTTATTGATTTACATATTGTGAGCAGATTTATGACACATTCTGATGTGAGGAACAAAAGGCAATGCTTGTATCCTTTCTTCCTTCAATACTAGCAGACGAGAAATGTGATGCCCACAGGGATTGTGACACACTGAGAGCGGATGGAGTTTGAAGTCCGGTTTGCTAAACTTTTAAATCTTGCAGAGGTCTCTATTTAAAGAGAGAGACAGAAGATTGACTGGTGCTCTGAAATGATAAATACAAGTAAGATGAGAGATTGCAAAAGTATTGTGTTGGTTGATTTATGGAAATACATGTGTAGGAGAGGTACCAGCTGTGTGGAAATAAAACTTTAATAAAATAGTTAAAGGTAAAGGTAAAGGTACCCCTGCCCGTACGGGCCAGTCTTGACAGACTCAAGGGTTGTGCGCTCATCTCACTCTAGAGGCTGGGAGCCAGCGCTGTCCGCAGACACTTCCGGGTCACGTGGCCAGCGTGACAAAGCTGCTCTGGCAAACCGGCACCAGAGCAGCACACGGAAACGCCGTTTATCTACCCGCTATAAAGCGGTACCTATTTATCTACTTGCACTTAAGGGTGCTTTCGAACTGCTAGGTAGGCAGGAGCTGGGACCGAACGACGGGAGCTCACCCCGCCGCGGGGATTCAAACCGCCGACCATGAGATCGGCAAGTCCTAGGCGCTGAGGTTTTACCCACAGCACCACCCGCGTCCCTTAATAAAATAGTATTCAAAGGCAAAAAGGGAAAAAAAGAAAAAAGTAATGCCAGAAGGGCTTATTGGAGATACCAAACAAAAGATACGGATTTTAACACTTGCTGGCGTTGTCAAAACTATAAGAGGTGTTGGATGGAGATATTAAAAGATATATGGGAATAGGATGGGGCAGGGCAGTAGTCTAGTACTTAACCCACAGCTAAGGGGATTGTTGTTGATGATTTATTATCCACCCTTCACAACAGTTTAAAATGCCACATTATATAGGGGAAATATCATGTGTTATGTTCAGTGTATTGCTAAAGTTAAAGGCACATAGCATAGCAGTATACTCGTCTGCTGACAAGATGTTTTGCTCAAATACAGCCGCAACACATGGCTAATAAATATGGTAAATGTATTATTATTAGTAGTTAGAATATAATCCAAAATTTACAAATCATAAACATCATTATATAATGTATAAGTCCATAAACAAGAAAGTCAATGTAATGAATTGCTGTCAGGGAACACCACGACGCAGGCAGAATGCCTTTTAGTAGATAATGTCCCACAGCATTGTATTTGTATTGCAACACAGGGGTTTTGTTTTTGTCACACGATAAGATGTTTTGCAGCAGCAGATCATGGTTGCACAAGAAAATGCACAAGCCGATTGTTGGTGACTCCACTGCATGAGTTTCTGCTAGTGCGGCTGCTAGACTGGATTCCTCTGAACAGATTCCTATGAATCTTTAAAATAAACAATTAAAAATAAAAGTAAGAAATGTGGTTATTGGGGGGGGACACACACGTTAGCAGTAGTCAAAATGGTTAAACGAAACAGGAAAGAAGCAACCCGTAGAATATGTTCAAACTTTTGTTTTGCCTTGTTCATGCATTAGATGGTTGAAGGACCAGATCCTTGAACTTGTTTGAAAGGAAGCTGGTAGCCATTTATTTCCTGTGGAAAAGGAAATAATTCCAAGGAGGAAATATGGGCTCAGTTGTTATGAACAATGCTTCATACCAGGGGTAGGAGTTTCTCTGGTGATCAGACCATCAATCATGCTGGTTGGGGCTGATGGGAGCCTGGAGTAAACTTCCACCTGGAATGCTACAGTTTCCTTGTCCCTAGATGGGTAGATCGTCATGAATTCACACACTTGACGTCTTTGAAAGGGTGGATGGGAAGAAGCAATTGCTTACTTGCATCAGCTGAAAACCACCTTTCTTGCGAAGTAATGTACAGTATATGTAGTTGTTGGAGAGCCTGGAGTAAATCTGACCCATTGAATCTGGCCAGGATCTAACATCTATAAGAGATGCAATGAAGCTTGACTCTGTAGACAGTGGACCAGTGTTCTAAAAGAGCCAGGAATCAGGTGTGTCTTGTGACTGGCATGGGTCTTGTTGTCACTACATGGAGATGCCAGGTGGATGACTGGGGGAAACAATGTCACATAGGATGGGATCTGAAATATTTTCATTGAAGCTTGAATTTGTTGTATTCTGTGTTTTATATGATGTTTTAATGTGTTGTAAACTGCTTTGAAATTTGTTCTTTAAAATATAAAGCAAAATGGAAACAACAACAACAGTAATAATAATAATAATAATAATAATAATAATAATAATAATAATAATATCCCATCCAGGGGGGCCAGGACTGCACATAAAAACTCCATTGTGGTGACTGCAGCCTAGGTTTAAGGTGCCATTTGGTGATTAGATTATATATCTATGAGTTTCTAACACTCTTGTGAACCCAGTGGATTAGCACTTTTCTCTGGTAAAAGTCAAAATCTGCACATAAGGACGTTGATGGTGATGATGATGGTTTATGTTTGTTTATTACTCTCTCTTTGCTCTAAGGTCCCAGGACGAGTTACATCAGTAAAACACAATATAAGAAACAGTTTAGGACAAATTAACAATCATAAAAAATAAGGGTAGTGGTTGTTAAAAACATACACCTCATGTGTCAAAACCCGGAGTAAAGAGGGCAAATCTTCAGCCTTTCTTTGGAAGCTGTACAGTGAAGATGCTGGGTGCACCTCTCTGGGGAGTTCTGCAACTTAGGGGCTGCCACAGAGAAGGCCATGCCCCTTGGGTGGAGGAACTGCCAAGGAAACCTTTGCTGATCTTAGCACTTGAAAAGGTCTGTAGGGAAGGAGGCCAGCTTTCAGATGTTGGGGGCCTGGGTTATTTAGAGCTTTAAACGCCTAACGTGAGCACCTAGAATTGGGGCAGATGTTTTGAAACAGTAGCTATATGAGACCTAAACGGATTCGAAGCCAGGAATCTGGTTGCTGCTTTTTGGACTGACTGAATTTTGCAGCCCCACATAAAGCGCATTGCAGTAATCCAATATGGGAGTTAACAGAGCACGGAGTATGTGGCCGAGTTGTCTCTGTCCAGTTATTGTACCCATAGGTTAGAAGCTCTCAGGCTGAAGCGCTCTCTTTCTCCTCCTTTCTGTGTGGCCTTTTTATTGAAATATATGCAGCCTATACAAATAAATGCCAGCTCTCTAAGCTTTGTCCTGAGCGTTCTCCGGAAGCTAATTTGCTGCCCTTCAGCCAGTTCTTGGCTGTGCCTCTCTCTGGCTCCTAGCTGCCAGCTCCAAGTACTGCAGTGGGCAGACAGACAAGCCACCTCATTGACACAGTGAGGCCACTTGTGTACGTAGTACTATACAGATCTGGAAGTGGATCTGGTGGGAAGATATGGGGCTGCAACTGCAGTCTAGCTTGTTGATGGACTTGGGGTCACAGGGAGCTTACTGCCGCACCTGCACTGGCCATTGGGGACAATTCATGCTGTTTGGTTTTGCTCCAAAAACTCCTGGAAAAAGGATGGGGAGCCCATGGACAGAGAAGATGGGAACTTTAGTCCGTGAACTTCAGGAGGGGCTGCAATTTCCCCTTCTCTAAAAGGTAGTGTTGCAACATAAGATGATAAAAATCCCTGCAGGATCAGACCCCAAAGGTCCATCTAAACTAGAATCCTGCTTTCCAGGGCAAACTTGAATCAAATTTTCCATGACCAGCCTTTAACAAAACCTTTGGGGAGCAGCAGATTGGCCGAGGCTGGTCTTTAATTATCCCCCTTTTAAAGTGTGGCGTCGAGAACAAGATGGAAGTCAATCTTCTATGGCCCACCTGAAAGAGCCTAATATAATCCTGCCATTTTCCTGTGATCTGTGCCTTAGCAGGTAAAATGTAAAGCATTTTTCACGCTCTTAGTAGAGTCCTCATTTTCACCTGGGCATATCCCTCTTATCATGCTGCGAATCTTCACAGCAGTCTGAGATGCTAACTTTCCAAGGGGGGGGGGGGGCTGAGGCTTAAAATATTCCATGCTAGCGGCTGGTCTGCCTTTTTAACTTTACACATTCCGTTGGCTGCCCCCCCCCCCCCCCCGGTTAATTGGAAGCCACATAAATGTATTTCATGGCAATAAAGCAACTATGCAAAGAGATTCTTCACATATGGTGTTGGTTTGAGTAGCTCTGATGGTAGCCTGTCTCTGGCATGGAAAAAGAGCTGAGTGACTTCCTTTATAACATTGCATCAAATGAATATATCAGCAACCAGCAATTTCCTTTTGTTGTAGTGCTCAGTTTAAGCAATACAGTGGTACCTCGGGTTAAGTACTTAATTCGTTCCGGAGGTCCGTACTTAACCTGAAACTGTTCTTAACCTGAAGCACCACTTTAGCTAATGGGACCTCCTGCTGCTGCCACGCCGCCGGAGCACGATTTCTGTTCGCATCCTGAAGCAAAGTTCTTAACCTGAAGCACTATTTCTGGGTTAGCGGAGTCTGTAACCTGAAGCGTATGTAACCTGAAGTGTATGTAACCCGAGGTACCACTGTAGATACTGCAGTTCACTCATACAAAAGGTTCAGAAGTGCATTGTTATTATTTTTAAAAAGCTTGGGTGGCCCTGAATTCCTTTTAGTAAGAATATTCTGACTTTCCTCATTAAGAGCTTCTCCAGGTAGGAACCAGCAACAGAGCAGATAGATGGCTAAATTGCTGCTTACTGCAAATGGTAATCTTTGACTCAAAGACAGGGGGTAGGGAACTTGTGGCTCTCCCAGATGTCATTTGACTCCAACACTCATTGGCCTGGGAGTTGTAGTCCAGTAACACCTGGAGGAGCACACTTTATCCATCACTGCTCATGGAGAAGAAGCATATAAGTACAGTGGTACCTCGGTTTACGAACTTAATCTGTTCCTGAAGTCCATTCTTAAACCAAATCCATTCTTAAACCGAGGCGTGCTTTCCCTAATAAGGCCTCCCGCCACCGGTGGCCTTCCACCGCTCAGCTTCCGTTTGTAGACTGTAGTAAAGTTTGCAAACTGGAACACTACTTCTGGTTTTGCGGAGTTCGTAAACCGAGTAGTTCCTGAACAGGACTGTTCTGAAACTGAGGTACCACTGTAGTTGAATATGGTAGCTAGATGGCTCCAGTGTGCTATGCAGCCAGTGTGGCATAGTGGTTAGAGTGCCAGACCAGGACCTGGGAGACTACAGTTCAAATCCCCACTTAGCCATGAAGCTCACCTTGGGCCGGGCATTCTCATACACTGACCTACCAGTGAGGATTAAATAGGAAGTAGAGTTGTATAAACCTTGAGCTCTTTGGAATAATAGGTAAAGGTAAAGGCACCCCTGACCGTTAGGTCCAGTCGCAAATGACTCTGGCGTTGCGGCGCTCATCTCGCTCTATAGGCCGAGGGAGCCAGCGTTTGTCCGCAGACAGTTTCCGGGTCATGTGGCCAGCATGACTAAGCCGCTTCTGGTGAACCAGAGCAGCTCACGGAAACGCCGTTTACCTTCCCGCCAGAGCGGTACCTATTTATCTACTTGCACCTTTTTGGCGTGCTTTCGAACTGCTAGGTTGGCAGGAGCAGGAACCGAGCAATGGGAGCTCACCCCGTTGTGGGGATTCGAACCGCTGACCTTCTGATTGGCAAGCCCTAGGCTCTGTGGTTTAGACCACAGCGCCACCCGTGCCTACCCCTTTGGAATTAATGGTGGGATATAAATGTAATAAATAACTAGGTAGTGTATTGTTTTGCATATCCTGCTCCTGGAAAAGCAGCAACACACTAGAGCAGCCAGCAACACCCAGAAATACAGCAATAGGAGCAAGACTGAAACCATAATCTAATTTTTTAAAAATTGAGTTCGGAAGATGGGAAAAGGTAGCACAAACAGTGACCAGTACACATGGGGCAGTATAAATGCCAGACATATAGGATTGATTACCATGGCAGACTTGCAGAGTTAGCAACAACCTTCTTTAAACCTTGGAGAGAGATACCTCGGTGAGGAAAGTCTGTAATATTGAGATAACATACCTGTCAGGGCAGGTGTCAGGAGCCGATCGGCACTAACTCGCACAGTGCCCAGTGAAGTTAGCTCTCTTTATTCAGAGAAACAAAAAGGCTCAGGAGGCCAGGCCTAGTGAGCAGAGCAACTCTTCCTGGTAGATCTTTGCTCCAGTGAGGCCGCCGTGAGGACTGAATGTTGCGTTAGTCTGTTTGAATAATAAAATTACTATTATTTATTAAAAGCGCAACTTTTCAAGCCCTATCGTACCAGTTTTGCATAGCTAACAATCACTATAAACGAGAGCTAGATATAAAAACTTATCATGAAATCCATATGGAAGTATAAACCTTAAGGCTGGGCCTTCCACTTTGCTCTGGCAAAGTTAATAAAAGTTCCACTACTCTCTAGCAAAAGTGTCCTTGTGTTCTGTCCATCTTGCCGGCTAACAACTTGCGTGTTAGCTTTACAGTGAGGACTATATGCCACGCTCTTCCATGCAAATATTTTTTCAAATAGTATTTTTATTAGTCCGTCCCCCAAATTACATTAAAGAAAAAGAAACATAAAACGAAACATTTATAACAACTGTATACGCAATCAATATTAAATCCACATTGTGGGATTACTTCCCTCTACTCCTTCCCTTGGTTCCTTTGTATTATCTTCATTCGTGCATGTCAATAAAATCCATGCAAAGACTTTAAAGTTGAGCCTTTTAAGTCCTTTCCAGAAGTTAGCAATGGCCCGAAGTGTTGGGGGAAGAGTGGCAAATCGACTTTAGTTGCACAACCTGAACTGGCTGCTGTGCGTTTGCATCCCATCCGAATATGATGGCACCCTGGAAGCCCTTCTGCTGTGGAGGGCTGGATAAGTTATGCGTGCAGCACATTCACAGGATAAGCAAGTTTCCATTTGCGTAAACAAAAGAGGATGCAAATGCCACCCAAGGAAAGTGGCTGGTGAGTCACCAGCACTTCCTGCAAGCTACCCCTTTCATTTGTGTTTCATGTTAATGAGGTAATTCATTACCTTTATATATAAAGGTTTGTGGCTACAATTGCTGCTTAAGTAGCTCTTCTCTCCAGGTGTTCAGTTGCAAGTGCCAAAGAGGCTCTGCTGATCAACGCTCTCTTGTTTTCCTCCCGAAGCCTCTCTTTCCGTGCCTTCTGTGATCTACTGTCATGCACCAGAATGATTAAAAAACAACAGCAACCCTTCCCTCATTAATTCATCAAGAGGAAAGTGGAGACAGCGGCAGAACAAAGCCAGTGTTTTGCCTTTGACGGGGGCTTGATGTTCTTGTGACAACTTTCTCCCCTTTTGTGTGTATGAAAGCACTTCATATCACATTCCTTCTCCCTGCAAGGAAACTTCCACTCGCTTGTGCATTCAGAATTCGGAAGAGAAGTCGGAGACTTGCACATCGCGCAGCTTACTACCCAAAGCGGTGATTTCTCTTCCTCCTCCCTGGGTTCTGAATCGTGAAGAAGCACCACAATGATGCGCCTTTTCATAGCTTGGGATTTATAGGCCTTTTGCCTTTTAAATCTATGACCTTTTAAACGGGGGTGGGGGTGGTATTGTTTTTGTTTTTTTACCGTGCTATGTGGGTTAAACCACAGAACTAGGACTTGCTGATCAGAAGGTCAGCAGTTCGAATCCCTGCGACGGGGTGAGCTCCCGTTGCTCAGTCCCAGCTCCTGCCAACCTAGCAGTTTGAAAGCACGTCAAAGTGCAAGTAGATAAATAGGTACCACTCTGGCGGGAAGGTAAAAGGCGTTTCCGTGCGCTGCTCTGGTTCGCCAGAAGCGGCTTAGTCATGCTGGCCACATGACCCAGAAGCTGTACGCCAGCTCCCTCGGCCAATAAAGCGAGATGAGCGCCGCAACCCCAGAGTCGGTCACGACTCGACCTAATGGTCAGGGGTCCCTTTACCTTTACCTTTTCTGTATTTTTGTGCTTTTCTATACCAACCTTCATCCAAAGATCACAGGGTGGTTTACAATATAAATTAGTTAATTAAATAAAATACGCATAAAGCTTTTTTCAAAATATTCCCAAGCAAAGAGGGGGGAGATGGGAAGCAGGGCCATTTCATCAGTTCTCTGGAAAGACTAGCATCCTCTGTCACTAAATTGTTTCCATTCCAGCTGGTCTAGCTACTATTGAATTTTAAGGATTGATACCAGAACTTGTTTCCTCCCTCCTCTACCCTCCTCATCCATTCTTCCTTTCGTGCCATGTCTTCTAGATTGTAATCTTGTTGCCAAGAATTTGCCTTGGTTTTTATTTACCATGTGTTGGGAACATTGTGCACTTCTGTAATACTAGGCAGATCTCTGTCTTGGTTTCCTCAGCTTTAACTCATATAGGTGTCTTGACTAAATAACCTGTTGCACTGAACTATGTTTTAAAGGCCTGACCCTGATTTAGAGGAATGCTTATTTATGATTTGATGAGTTCCACCTGAGAAGAGAATTTGCACTGTGATTCAAGATGATGCCATGCATGTGTTTAGAAGGCACGCTTTGCAAAATGCTGCGTATTTTCTGTCTTTGCTGTTGTGGAGAAGTAGTTAAGTGGAACACTTTCCTTATCTGTTAGGCTGCCGATTTGTCAAATGGAGAAGTTACATTCTGGAGATTGTTAACAAAAAGTAGGCGCTATTCCACCTCACAACTCTAAATAGGCGATGTTAGTTTATTTATTTCATTTGAAAAAAAGTCTATGCTACCATTATTCAGGAAAAATAAACTTATATGGTGTTAACAGCATAAAATCAACCATAAATTTAGATCTATAAAACCAAGTTGTAAGGCATTCCCGGAGGTAACCTAAAAGATCATCTCATTCCTTAAATACCCAGTGGATCAGTACACTTTGCAGGAGAGGGCATAATTCAGGTACCATCCTATAAGGAGGTCTGTTCCATATTATGTCAGAACTGAGTCTTTAGTGTACAAAATCCCTTTGGAATTCCCTGCTGTTGCATATCAAGCACCCATTGTGGTTGTGTTTTTGGTGCTTGTTGGAAAGTTTCCACTACCCTAGTTGGTTATCAGCATTGTATTAGTTTGTTTCTGTGTGTAATTTTTAAAACTGTTTTATGCATGCAAGTGTTTTATATGCATGCCTATTGTATTGAGCAATTGCCTCGAGAAACATCGTAGGAAAGGATTCATACATGCTATAAATAACAACCACCTGGTTCCCAAGCTGTTCAGGGCTTTGTATGTAATACCTAATAGCAAATACCTTAAACTTGGCTTGGTAGCAAACCTAGAGTTGCTTCATTTTCAATGACGTTGACAAGAGTTTCAAGCTGAAGCTGTGGAGCGCCACGTAATTGATTTTAATGTATAAAAGGTTTGATAGAGTTTCTGCATTTCCCGGTGTATTTTGGATGCGGTGTTACGGCTTGAAGCAACAATAGCTCTGCAAAACAAGCTAAGGTGTAAGAGATGAAGCGTAAAACATTCAAGTGACACGTCATGGGCATCTTGTGCGATGCTTCCTGTGTGCCACTCTGCTGTTGAGTTGATTTGCGGAAAGAATCTTGTTTCAGAATCCCAATGAGCAATATGGATTAGCTGGTTAGTTACACTCAGCTGAAGCTGAACGTTGGAAGATTTGGGGACAGCCAAAAGAGACTTCGCGCAGCACAGAGTGGAACTTGGAGGTTCACTCCCACAAGATGTAGCCATGGCCATCAACTTCGATGGCTTTAGACAAATGGCTCAAGGATAAGTCTATTAACAGCTACTTGACGCAATGGCTATGTTCCTTCTCCACCATTGGAGACTCTTTGTCTCAGAATACCATTTGCTGGGAATCACAGATGTTGTGCTCAGGTCGTGCTTTCGGGCTTCCTCCAAACATCTGGGTGGCCACTGTGAGAACAGGATGCTGGACTAGATTAATTTGGCTAATTAAAACATCTATGGCCTTATTTTTGTTTGTTACTATTTTATGGGCTTTTAAAAAATTGTAAACCCCTCCGTGATCCTCAGATGAAGGGTGGTATAGAAATTAAATGAATGAATGAATGAATGGGACCTTGGCTTCATCCAGCAGGGCTCTTATGTTCCTAGTTCCACCAGGGCTATGCAACAGTAGAACAGATCGGAGCATCCCAGTAAGAGGATCAGCCACTTCTAAAAGAAATAGCAAAACTAGTCAACCATCTCATGTTGTTCCTAAGTTTTATTCATTTACACATACATAATGCTGACATGCTTTGGGTTGTTTGTAATGTGTGTTAACTGCTTTGGGCCTCTTTATTTTTACATGGAACGGTGGGATAGAAATATTTGCAATAAATAAGTGCGATGCATTTTGAAAACACATATTTCGCCCCTTCAAGGCAAGTCTGAATAAATGCACTTCTTGCCTCAAGGGCATCCCTGAATCAAGCTGGAAAAAAGCACCGTGAAAGGGGTGGGGGTGGGCTTTCTAGGACAGGCACCATCTTAACACTTAATTGGTATACGTTGTGCGGGATGTCATGGCTCCTACCTTGTCTTGCCCCCTGATAATTCCCTCCTCCTTCCGCCTCCCGCCCCTTTCCTTCAAAAGTAATTCTCCATATCGCTCTGCTCATCACGCGGCGTCACAGCACAAGGGAAACTCACAAGCTGCCTTTTCTTGTCACATGAGATTTGAGCCGAAATGACAGCCAGATAGAAGCAGTTCTGACAGCGGGGAGGGGAAGGTGGTGGAATTCTCTTCCCGGCGCTGTAAGGCTTTTTGAGGCATCATGATAACACACAAGTACCTCCTAGTTGCGATCTATAGCAGCAGTGCTTTCAAAGTACAGATTTATCCCTCGCGTCAAGCAAGCTCTGGAAAGGGGGAGAATGAGGCAAGGCAAATTGCAAGCTGCTTTTTATCAGAGAGGGAAGGAGGAGGAATTGATTCTGGCTTTGTTTCTGCTACTGCTTGGGCAAGGAGGGCCAATGACCCCACATTTTCTATCCCCTCCCTTTAATTTCTTCGAAGTGGCATGTGGCCAGTCTCTCCCTACAAGCTGGCTTAATTTACCCAGTGCTGCCTCCTTATCAGCCATCTCCAGCCAGATGTTGCTAGACTGCAGCTGTGGGTTCTCCTGCTTACATGAACCCGGGGACGACTATTTTTTTTATAAAAAAAACCACCATGTTCTTGTACAGTAAGCCCGCAACTTGCACACATTTAACTTGAGTGCATTCAGCTTTACGTGTTTGGCAAATTTAAAAAAAGGGGGGGTGGGATTAAAAGTGGTCTGGATTCTGGGGGGAAATGACTGGCAATCACACCCACCGTGTGTTTTGACTATACATCATTTTGGCCTTATGTGCAGCCCCTGGAACGTAAACTCCACATAAGTTGAGGCTGACTGTGCTAAGGAAGGTAGAGAGTGGCCTGACTGGTTTTTAATTGTGCTGATTTTTGTAGGTGAGACAGTGAGTTATATAGTGATTAGAGTGTTAGTCCTTGGAAAAAGGTAAAGGTAAATGGACCCCTGAGCATTAGGTCCAGTCGTGGCAAACTCTGGGGTTGCAGCACTCATCTTGCTTTAGTGGCCGAGGGAGCCGGCGTACAGCTTCCGGGTCATGTGGCCAGCATGACTAAGCCGCTTCTGGCGAACCAGAGCAGCGCACAAAAACGCTGTTTACCTTCCCGCTGGAGCGGTACCTATTTATCTACTTGCACTTTGACGTGCTTTTGAACTGCTAGGTTGGCAGGAGCAGGGACCGAACAACGGGAGCTCACCCCGTCACGGGGATTCGAACCGCCGACCTTCTGATCAGCAAGCCCTAGGCTCTGTGGTTTAGACCACAGTGCCACCCGCATCCCACTTAGACCTTGGAAACCAGGGCTCAAATCCACACTGGGCCAGCCACTGTCTCTCAGCCCTCTTAGTGAGGATGAAACTCAGAGAGGTGGGTGGCAACCATATATATGCTGTCTTGAACCCCTTGGAGGAAAAGTGTGATATAAATAAATAAAAATGTGCCATAATGATCTCTGATAAAGACTCAAGAGGTGTTGGGAGCTTTGCAGCAAACTCATTTCAGTGCTTTGCTTCCTCTAAAGGGTGCATGAATAATAAAGCTCTGGCGTGCTGACCAAGTAGCGAGCTTTGCACTATCTGCTGCTCAAGCGGGGTAACACTATACCGGCCAAGACTTCTGCGCCAGCCGATCTCCCAACAGGACGTGCTCTGTGCTGAAGCTTACTTGGAACAAGCTGAGAGAATGGGGGGCATTGTTCTTCCAGCCACAAGACTTGCACAGTGTAATGTCAGGCGGAGCCTTTCTGCAAGAGGGTTTGCTCCGTACATAAACCCTCTTCCCACCCACTCCCCCCAAAGTGCCTGGAACAAAAACTGAAATAGCTATTCTCCACTAACGTACGGTATTTTCTTAGGTCTCTAGATGGAGAAGCTTGATAGCAGTGAACCTTCATAAATTTCATCTCTCTATTTTTATTTTTTAAAAACTTTTAAATTAAGTGGAAGTTGTTCAATCCAGGTTCAATCCCCAGCGTCTTCAGGTAGGGCTGGGAGATACCCCTGTCCAGAACCCTGGTGAGCACCTGACCCAATATAAAGCAGCTTCCAATGTTCCTGCCTTGAATAGCTAGATCCATGATTGACAAATGCTAAGCGTGGCTAGAGGCTCAGAAGAGATCGCTCAGGAAGGTGCCGTGAGCCTGAGTTCCACAAAATCTAGATGTCAGCTATAGATGACACCTAGGCAGCATAGAGGGACGCGGGTGGCACTGTGGGTTAAAGCCTCAGTGCCTAGGACTTGCCGATCAAAAGGTCGGCAGTTCGAATCCCCGCGGCGGGGTGCGCTCCCGTTGCTCGGTCCCAGCGCCTGCCAACCTAGCAGTTCGAAAGCACCCCCGGGTGCAAGTAGATAAATAGGGACCGCTTACTAGCGGGAGGGTAAACGGCGTTCCGTGTGCTGCGCTGGCTCGCCAGATGCAGCTTGTCACGCTGGCCACGTGACCTGGAAGTGTCTGCGGACAGCGCTGGCCCCCGGCCTATAGAGGGAGATGGGCGCACAACCCTAGAGTCTGGCAAGACTGGCCCGTACGGGCAGGGGTACCTTTACCTTACCTTTTAGGCAGCATAGAAACGAAAGGCAACCATGGGTGCAGCTGCTGGTTTAAATTAAGGTACTGAGAATTAAAGTTATTCTTCTCTATGCAAGTGGCTGGGAAACATGGGTTTGAAATGCCAGGTGCAGCCATCAAGACCTGTCTATTTAATCCTCAGAACTCTCGTTCACTGCCCTGCTTCACCCTTGGGATGTGTCTTGAACTCTACCAATGCTGCTTGCTCTACCAAGCGAGCCTGTTTTTTCCTGCTCCCGGAGGGTAGGACTCGAACCAGTGGCTTAAAGTTACAGGAGATTCCGACTAAACATCAGGAAGAACTTTCCAACAGTAAGAGCTGTTCGACAGTAAAAACCGTCTCCCTTGGGATTGTGGACTCTCTTCCCTTGGAGGATTTTAAGCAGAGGTTGGAGGGCCATCTGTCATGGATGCTATAGCTGAGATTCCTGCATTGCAAGGGGTTGTACTAGATGACCATCGGGTCCCTTCCGACTCTACTCTTCTATGATTCTTGGTCGCCTGCATGGAGGATAAAAAAGTAAAGAGACCCCTGACCATTAGGTCCAGTCGTGACCGACTCTGGAGTTGCGGTGCTCATCTCGCTTTATTGGCCGAGGGAGCTGGCATACAGCTTCCGGGTCACGTGGCCAGCATGACTAAGCCGCTTCTGGCAAACCAGGGCAGCGCACGGAAACGCCGTTTACCTTCCCGCCAGAGCGGTACCTATTTATCTACTTACACTTTGACGTGCTTTCAGACTGCTAGGTTGGCAGGAGCAGGGACCGAGCAACGGGAGCTCACCCCGTTGTGGGGATTCAAACCGCTGACCTTGGCAAATCCTATGCTCTGTGGTTTAACCCACAGCGCCACCCGCGTCCCATCGGTGTTTATGTGGAAACTAACCCTACTATAGTGAAATTTACATTCATTGCTTGGCACACCACTTCCATGCGGCCCCCTGGACATTTGCCGAGATGGGAAGGTGGCCCTCAGATTGAAAACGGTTCCTCAGCCCTGCTTTCTGAGACTTGTGGTTAGTCACGTTTTCCCCCCAGAATGTTCCAGCTTTTCTAGGAACGACTTGCAGAGTAGAAACCTAAAAAGATAAAAATACTGCCTGTTTTGCAAGCCCTCCTCTTACAGAACCTTCCGTGCTCATTTTTAGATTCCTGCTTTAGTACAGCAGATATCTAATCACTTAACCCGCAATGTCAACACCCTGTTATAAAAAGGGCAAGTTTTATCTCCAGTGAATGGTTATAACAGCTAATAAACTGGTCTACAGGGCTATAAGGAAGCGGAAAGGTTGTGTGTGTGGTAATGTTCATTCAAAGTTTCTTTAAGGTTTTGAAAATGCACATTCATGTGCCCACAAGGTTGGCATCCGTCTGTCTCAGGAGGCAATGGAGGAGTTCTGCTTTGCGAGTGAAGTTCAAACTGTTGGAAGGTTGCATCACCTGCTGTGTCTGTAGAGACCAATATGGGAGAGACACCTTTTGTTGCAGCTGGGGCAGACGAAGGCATCCAGTTGTGCCAATGCAGATGCACCATGGCGTTTTCCCCCTCTCTGTGCTCCTCCCAGCGGTCATTCCTCCTCTGGTCACTACTGTGGATACACGACCTGACGGATTGTCTCCCGGCGCTGTGGTCATCTGCAAGGGATACCCACGCGGTGGGGTTGACATAGCCAGCCATTATGTCATGTTTGCAGACATTTTTGTAGCACAGAGCTGGCCTGCCAACAGGCCCGGGGCCTGTAACTAGCTCCTCACATGCAAACAGATAAGAAAAATACCCCAACTCAAGGTTGCTCAAGGGTTACCCAGGATTGTGTCCTCTGGATATTGTTGAACAGTGACTCCCATCACTCCAGACTGTTGACCGTGACAGCTGGGGCTTATGGGAGCTGGAATCCAACCATGTTTGGAGGGCACCATTTGGCTACTCCTTCTTTAGGTTGATCCCTGGACCTGATGAATCTCACCCGCAGCATAGCCCCCTCTTGAGCATCCTAAGGGACAGATAAGAGAGGCCTTTGGGCCACAGATTCCTCCACTCATGCTCTAAGCCATCTTCAGCAGACTGTTGTTCATTCATTTGGTCATCTCAGATATAAGTTTAATCAATCATCTTGAATTACACACATGCTCAGAATCCCATCATCCTTGGCCACTGGTCCTGCTAGCTAGAGATTATGGGAGTTGTAGTCCAACAACAGCTGGAGATCCAAGTTTGAGAAACACTGCCTCAGATGCTCATCTGGCCTTTAGGTCAAGTCTCGGGAAAACAGGAGGATGTGCACGCTGACCAAGGGAATGAAGCGCTTGTCTGAATGAGTTGGCGGGGCCAATGCGTCTTGAACCTTCCTGCAGTGCAAAATGTGCCCAGCCTTCCACAAACTGAATAAGCAGATAAAGGGGGGGGGGTTAAGTTTTGATACCCAGCAGATGAAGATAATTTTTCTTGCAGAGCTTGGAAACGGGGCAGCAGGGCATTTTGTGCGACTGACCTAGTTGCTCAAAACAGGAGCGGCGGCTTTTGCCGCCTGTGAGTTAAAGAACACCCACAGAATCAGCCTGAACATCTGTCTCCGCTTTCATGGCGTAGTTTTTTTTTTTTTTTGCATTCCTTTCCTTTCCTTTCCTCTCCTCCGCTCTCAGCATCATAAGAAGCCTTAGTGCAAGGAGGGTAATTTAGAGCGCTGGAGGGGAGGAGGCATGGTGAAAAAGCCTATCTAACCACATGCCCCTACTGCCGGGTGTAGCAGGGTGGAAGAAGAATCCATTAGAGTCGTCGTTTCCTTGAGCTAGCTAGTCAGAGCCTCCGTTTCCTCCTTTTTATATGAAAAAAGAAGCAGCGAGTGCAGGTTCGGCTAATATTTATGTCATCTGGGAGGACGAGACAGAAAGCGCTATGAATCTGCAGAACGCTTAACTGTAATGCCTGGAGGGGCAGTAAGGAAACCCAAGCACTAAATCAAAATCCTGCTGCAGCCGTAACCCAATAATGAAAATTTCATAACCACTGTTATGCAGTCTCCCAACTAGGCCGGCTCTGGGGCCTCTCCTAGGCGGCCCGTGGTTTCGTTGTTGTTGTTGACGACAGTCTGTTATATTATATGCTAGTAGTCTGACGCTCACGTTAGCTTCCTGCCAGAAGTGTTTGCGTGTCGATTATTCTGTTAACTTGTAGAGCACCATCTGGGTACGTGGAGCATTGGCCGTGGGCCACAAGTGCCGTAGGAAGTGCGGCGAGGCTCCTAGCCTTTTGGCCAGAGCATGCCGTTATTGGGACTTGTTACCAAGGACAGCATCTTATGCCAGCACTGGTATTGTGCACATGTACATTATTGTTTTTAGCAGGAAGCCACAGCTTCACCCATGGGGAGGGGAAGCTTTTGCAGACCAAGGGTCACATGCCCATCTGGGCAAACATTCCAAGACTTGCATGCCAGCTCAAGGAGAAGACCCTGGCATCCTCAATTAAAAGGATTGGGTGATGAGACAGACCTGTGCCTGGTTCCCCAGAGAGTAGATAACTCTCTGGACAACAGGAGTAGGCGTACAAACAGTCTTACCAGGTACATAAGGCCGTTTCCTTTGGGTTGTCTCTACTCAGAGCAGACCCACTGAAATTAATGGGTCTATGTTGGTTGTTTCAATGGGTCTGCTCTGAGTAGGGCTAACACGGAGGCAGGGATGCGGTTGGCGCTGTGGTCTAAACCACTGAGCCTTTTGGGCTTGCCAATCAGAAGGTTATTGGTTTGAATCCCCACGACGGGGTGAGCTCCCATTGCTCTGTCCCAGCTCCTGCCAACCTAGCAGTTCGAAAGCACGCCGGTGCAAGTAGATAAATAGGTACCGCTGCTGCGGGAAGGTAAACGGCGTTTCCGTGCGCTCTGGTTTCCGTCACGGTGTTCCATTGCGCCAGAAGCAGTTTAGTCATGCTGGCCATGTGACCCTGTGGACAAACACCGGCTCCCTCGGCCTGAAAGCGAGATGAGTGCCACAGCCCCATAGTCTCCTTTGACTGGACTTAACTGTCCAAGGGTCCTTTTCCCTTTCCTTTACCTGACAAGGAGTACAACCCAAGAAGAGTACAATTTGCCATAGAACAGCTGTAAATCTGTGGCATGCTTAAACACACACGTACACGGCACCTCAAGCTGCACACCCTTGCACTTTCACGAGCAGACAGATTTATGTGCCTAGTAAAAGCTCAGTCGAGGGGTGCGATATAAAGCGACCCATTATGGGAGTGTTTTTCCTACGTGCACCCTGATGCGAACTCTTCCAAGAAGCCAACCTGTCCGTGCCAAACGATGCATCTAAACTGGCCCTTGGGGAGTGCTACAGTGGTGCAGAAGTTCCATCCCTTTTAAAATCTTTCTCCCCTCCCCACCCCTTTAGCCTTGAAAGAATTCCTGTTACGGATACCTGGTGCTCCATTGGCTGCCCCCAGTGAAAACTTCATATTGGGAATTTAATGGCTGTGAAACTAAGCTGTAGAGACCCTTGTATAAAGACCATTCCCCCCCCCCCGCCCCCAAGCTCAGGCCTCTTTTGCTTAGCTCTGCTTCATCTACTGACAATAATAATCTAGTCGAGGCTGATTTCTCTTCCTCAACTCAAACAGCAACCACTTTGCACAGGGTATATGATTACCCCTTCACCCACAGAATAAGATGGTGATGAATAGTGATAAGGAGGAGGAAAGAGAGTAAGCGCAAGAAAATAATTATCAGAAAATTAAAATAAAATATGAAATAGCAATTCTTGGCATTTGTATGGAGCTTAATCTTCGTGTTGCATGTATTATATGCGCCATCCTTACTGACTGATTTTATTTTATTTTGCTTGCTATTGTTCAAAGTGGCTTACAGCAGACACCCACCTGCTACCAAATACAAATAATTTTTTTAAAAAAAAATTAGCAGGGGTTGGGGAAGAGAAAGCAGTTTGCAAAAGACGTCGAGGAATTCCAAGAACAATTTTAGCATGTTAGCAAAGACAGAGTAACTTCAACATTGCAAAAGAAATGATATGGACTTGAATATGTAAGCACACGGCAGGAAGAAAGTTAATAGACAATAACGTTCTAGCTGTCTTACGGTAGAGGAGACCCAACAGTCAAGAAGGTAGTTTCTGCATCTGCCTAGGCAAGCGTGAGGGGCAGCTGGGGCTTATTAACCTGGGAAGGTAGCCCAACTAGGGGAAGGAAAACTCTGATCCTAAACCTCTGCTGCCTTGTGGGATATCTTCAGGAGAAGAAAAGGCTGAGGAGTAAACCCTACTCTGGAATGGAGTCCCTGAGACTACCGTCTTGTACGCCGCCTCCTGGCAACTCCTGAAGCGAAGCTGATGCCAAACATATTCCTCTGCCTTCCTTTGGACCGCATGAGCGAGGCTGAGCGGGAGGGTCTTGTCGTTTGGGCAGCTCAGGATCTCTATGACACTGACATGAGAGGCTCAGGGTCACTCCAGGCTAGTGTTTCATTACAAGTCTATTCTGCCACAATAACAGTGATGGAATAATACAAACTTTTAATTGTTCTGCTACCACATTATTACTGTCTGGAAGGACTATAGCACAAGAAAGTGGGGCAAAAAACCGAAACCAGAACTTTTGTTATACAGTATGGGGATTTATGTGGGACGCGGGTGGCGCTGTGGGTAAAACCTCAGCGCCTAGGGCTTGCCGATCGCATGGTCGGCGGTTCGAATCCCCGCGGCGGGGTGCGCTCCCGTCGTTCGGTCCCAGCGCCTGCCAACCTAGCAGTTCGAAAGCACCCTCGGGTGCAAGTAGATAAATAGGGACCGCTTACCAGCGGGAAGGTAAACGGCGTTCCGTGTGCTGCGCTGGCTCGCCAGATGCAGCTTGTCACACTGGCCACATGACCCGGAAGTGTCTGCGGACAGCGCTGGCTCCCGGCCTATAGAGTGAGATGAGCGCACAACCCTAGAGTCTGGCAAGACTGGCTCGTACGGGCAGGGGTACCTTTACCTTTACTTTATGGGGATTTATGAGTTGTCAACAGACTATGCACTGACTGGGATTGAAGTAGTAGTAGTAGTAGTAGTTGTTGGCAGCCATCTGTCTCGAGAGACAATGAAGTGTTCCTCTGGGGGTGAAGTCAGATGACTGCATTAGCAGTGACCTTCCCGGGGCACAAGCCTCGGCAATGTACAGGGAGATGGTTGGCATAGTTTAAAGTGAACCAAGGCTGAAATCTCTCCCCCTGCATCCCCTGCATTATTTAAAATGTGTATCCTCTTCCTTCCCTGTTCTACACCATCCACTGGGCATCTAAATGTCAGCATAAAGGTAAAGGACCCCTGACAGTTAAGTCCAGTCATAAACGACTCTGGGGTTGCAGCGCTCATCTCACTTTACTGGCCGAGGGAGCCAACGTTTGTCCTCAGACAGGTTTTCCGGGTCATGTGGCGAAACCAGAGCAGCTCACGGAAACACCGCTTACCTTCCCGCCAGAGCAGTACCTATTTATCTACCATTTATCGACATGTTTTCGAACTGCTAGGTTGGCAGGAGCTGGGACCAAACAATGGGAGCTCATGCCTGTTGCGCGCGGGGATTCGAACCGCCGACCTTCTGATTGGCAAGCTGAGGGCTCAGTGGTTTAGACCACAGCGCCACCCGCGTCCCAATGTCAGCGTAATACAGATTTAAAAAATAACTGCATTGACAAAATCAGTGAAGAAACAGAGCAAGAGAAATTGGTATTTGGCTGCCATTCCCAACAGCCTCTGAAAGAAGAAATGTTCTTGTCTCCTTATTGTGTGCTCCCCCTTTTCTTGGTCCCCAAACTGGCAGGCAAGCAAGCAAGCAAATAAATAAACAAACAAACAAACAGACAGACAGACAGACAGACAGACAGACAGACAGACAGACAGACAGACAAATAAATAAATAAATAAATAAATAAATAAATAAATAAGAGTTATTTGTCTTAAGAGACAAATAATTAATGGCTTAGAGGCATTAGGTAAAGGTAAAGGTACCCCTGCCCGTACGGGCCAGTCTTGACAGACTCTAGGGTTGTGCGCCCATCTCACTCAAGAGGCCAAGGGCCAGCACTGTCCGGAGACACTTCCGGGTCACGTGGCCAGCGTGACAAAGCTGCATCTGGCGAGCCAGCGCAGCACACGGAAACGCCGTTTACCTTCCCGCCAGTAAGCGGTCCCTATTTATCTACTTGCACCTGGGGGTGCTTTCGAACTGGTAGGTTGGCAGGTGCTGGGACCGAGCAACGGGAGCGCACCCCGCCGCGGGGATTCGAACTGCCGACCTTTCGATCGGCAAGCCCTAGGCGCTGAGGCTTTTACCCACAGCGCCACCCGCGTCCCTTAGAGGCATTAACTCTTAATAAATAGGAGTTAATGCCTCTAAGCCATTAATAGGGGGCAGTCAAGAGTCTTGTGGTAGGGGGCGCCAAAATTTTGGGTGCAACTACCACAAAAGGCCCTGTTGCATGTAGCATATCAGATGGGAGGGAGGAACTCTTTGGCTCACATGGGAGAAAGGGGTGCTTCAGAGATCCTGCTGGCAGGACATTTAAAGCAACCTAAAGTCCTCCAAGTGGTGTTGGGCTGACAGCGTCCATTAGCCCCAACTAGCATGGCTACTGATCAGGGATTATGGGAGTTGCAGTCCAATAAACATCTACAGGAATTCCCTGTCCCTGGGCTAGCAGCTCCCCAGTTTTAAAACCCTCTATGGATATAATAAGTGGCTAACTCATTCAGTGCGTTTGTGCACAAAGTATCTGGACACGCAGAATGCCTCTAGTATATATATATTTTTTCCTGGCTGAATGTGCACAATTTGCTTTGTTCTTAATCCCCTAGGATTCTTGGTTACATTTTTTATTATTATTTGCATTCTTGTTTTAGAAGATTTCTTCCCCCTTTCTCTCCTCTCTCCTCCACTCCACTCCACCCCAACTTGATATGCTAGTTCTGATGCTACTTAACATGCACTGTTTATTTTTAGAGCGAACGGCGTCAGGCAGATTTGTACTCATTGTCTGCAAAGGCACGTTTTGGCTCCTCCAGCACAGTCAGGAAGAAGACAATATTGGGTGATTGTGCCTGTGCAAACCTAAAAATGATTTTAATTAAACCATCGCAGCAGCTTTTGCAATGCCAGAGTTGTGTCCTGAGTGGCATGCTCCATGCACAAGCATTGTATTTCGTGTGTGTGTGTGTGTGTTTTGAAGCAGCCCCCCCAATATTCAAATAACAGTCAATCAAGCCACACACACCCACCCCCTTTGGGGATTGCAGGTGTTCTGCAAGAAATCGAATCTGATGTTGTTTTGCCGCCTTTATTTATGGCCCCTGAAACGAATGAAAAAATGAGACTGAGAACAAAAGTCTTGCTACCTTCATTAAAGTGAAACGTTGTGTCTCCAGCTTCACTCTTTGCTCAGTCTCAATTTGTATGTCAGGATTCCTGTCTCTCCCTTCCTTCCGCCAGACCTCCTTCTCTTCCCTTGTTTGTTTAGGTTTTTGTGTTTTTTAATTTGTTCTGCTTGGTTAATCCGGTTTGTTTGTTGGTGGCACAAGGAGCTGCTTTTTAAAATTTATTTATCCCTGGGGGGGTCGAGGCTTCTGTTCACTCTGGAACACTTAGAAACAACTGGAATGCGGGTGGACGGATTTAACATGAATATTGCAGAGCCTCACTGGTGACAGCCAAATGGGGTATGCCTGTCGTTTTGCATGACTGGTGCAGGTGTATCAGTCTCCAGCTAGGGAAATCTTGTGAATTTAGTAGGTGGATTTTGGTGAAGCTGCCCTCTCACAGTCTTGACCACTGCTCTGGGTTGCATTCACTTGCCTGAGAAGGGTGGGGGTTAGGTTTCCAGAAAGACGATCAATATAAAGTGCTATACAAATGCAAAATGTGGGGTGCATGTGCAAATGCGTCATGCATTTGTTTCATTTATGAATCACTTCCCTTGAGGCCCCCCCCCCGAAGCGATTTACACTACAACAACATATGCAAAACACAGACATATGTAAGGCAGTCAAAACAATTGCATATACAAAAGTGATGGTTAAATAAAACCCCAAGTATATATACAGTATATATAAACGGGTTAGAACAGCAGCAGGATATACATAAAATCATTTCAAATCCAAGACAAATGCCAACTGGGAATAAAGATATTAGACAGCTTATTGACAGAGGAACACCTTGAGCAGGTGCTGAGAAAACCTGTCTGAGGTGCAGTGGCAGGGAGTTCCAAAGGCCCTAACCCAACATTGTGTGGAACAGTCCTTCTGATAGGATGGTATCTGCAGGATACTCTCCTGGCAGAAGGTAGTGATTGGTTGGCTACGGAGGGGATATGGCAATCGTTTGGGTGTCCTGGTCCCGAGCTGAATAGGGTTTCGTACACCAGTGATGACTTCAACCATGCAGCATAGAGGCTTTACACCCAGGGTGACTTATTGGGGGGGGGGGGCAAGGGCCACATTCACACTTGACTAACCTTCTGAGTTTTGCATGCCAGAAGTGCCTGTCACCCACCCACCCCACTCAGGACACACACGGTTCAGCTGATCTATCTTCTGCCGTTTGACATCTCCGTCACGATTTTCTCTAAACTGAAAAGTCCTAAACACAGCAACCTTTCCCCCATTAGGGATTCACTCCATCTTCTTGATCCTTTCAGTGTTGCCCTTTTCTGAACCTTAATATTAGAAGATTAAGGCTGCAATCCTACCTACGATTGCGTAGGCGCAAGCTCTGTTGAACTTAGTGGGATGTTTGAGCAAGCATGCCTACGACGGGGCACAGTCTCTTTGGGAACATAAAAAGCAGCCTTATGCCAGCTTCATATTCTTCGTCCTTCTAAGCGCAGTATCGTCTGTTCTTGGAGGCAGCAGTTCACCATGGTAAAAACTCATCCTGCCCACTAATTGCTTCCTGATCCCTCTAACCATTTATGGTGCCACTTACTGACTTATCCTAGGGCTTTTCCCATGCAAAACTCCACCACTGAGATACAACCCTTTCCCCATGATGGGGCACAATACATTGTTTGCATTTGCTGGTAGGACACGATCCAGTTTATTCTTCAATAATCTGTCTTCCCCTGCCTGCTCCCCCATTATTCCTTGATGGTTCAAAGTCCAGGCATGGCCAAACTTGGCCCTCCAGCTGTTTGGGGACTACAACTCCCATCATCCCTAGCTAACAGGACCAGGGGTCAGGGATGATGGGAATTGTAGTCCCGAAACGGCTGGAGGGCCACGTTTGGCCATGCCTGGTTCAAACGTTGGAGTCTCCTCCTTGCCCAGGTGGGGATTGTTCCATGCCTTAGGCAAGTAGTTGTCTATACTGCTCTCTCCCTTGTTTAAGTCAGAAATAGCGCTTGTAAGTAATGCATCTGACCTCAGGGACTTCTCTTTCCTCATCCACCCTGTTCGTTGCAATCATGTTTGAACGATGAAATATTAATAAGAATTCATTTTCCTCCCCCTCTTCACTTCCTTGGCCTTTCTCGAAATCTCTGGATAACTTAGCTAAAACCTTGACGCAGAGCCCTTGAGCTGCTGAGTTTGAAGGAGTTTCCGTTTGTGGCAAAAATGTGAATAGCAGAACAAGGGAGCCTGGCTGCTGAGGTTTCCCAGGTCTGGGCTTCTCCAAAGTTGAGAGATTTGCTGCAAGTCAAAGGGAGAAGTGCCTGCCTGCAGCTTTGACTTCTGAAATTCGGTACCTATTAATGTCCCTGTTACCTTCAACGAAAAATGCCCAGGTGTTGTTGTTTTTTAACTCAGGCATGCAAGTGCTGATTTGAGCACAAACATTGCAAGATGCTACCTTTAACCAGGTTGTTCATCTAGTCCAGGTTACTGAATCCCCCCCCCCATTCATATAACTCCCATTTAGTGTGGAAGACTATGTTTTGAATGTTTTCCTCTTGCCTCACACTGTGTATTCAGGATTGTCCCACACTAGTACAGTGGTACCTCAGGCTACATACACTTCAGGTTACAGACTCTGCTAACCCAGAAATAGCACCTCGGGTTAAGAACTTTGCTTCAGGATGAGAACAGAAATCGTGCTCCAGCGGCACGGCAGCAGCAGGAGGCCCCATTAGCTAAAGTGGTGCTTCAGGTTAAGAACAGTTTCAGGTTAAGACTGGACCTCCGGATGAATTAAGTACTTAACCCGAGGTACCACTGTACTCAGAACTGAACTCTTGGTGTCTTGGGGTGCCTTTTGTCTGTCTTCAACCCTGCCTGGGTCCAAATCTCTAGAACATTGCAGCCTGAGGACCACATTATGCAAATTTTACCTTTTTGCAGAAGGCTGGTTTCTATGCGCGCGCACACACACTCCTCCATAAAGACAAGAGTTTCAACCACACATTCCATCCGGGCAAAAACCCTTCTTGGGCTGTGAAACAGGACCAGTGAGGGGCATGGCCTGGGGAGACTTCTGAGGGCCACATAGAGAGGCCTAGAGGGCCGCATTCAAAACCCCAAGCCTGAGGATCCACACTCCTGTTCTGCACCTTATTTCCTGAACATTATTGCTTTGCTTCAGCCTTCCCCCAACCCTATGCATCAGTACTGAAGATGAGGGCTTAAGGTATAAAGAAGTGTTGCTGCTTTAAAAATATATATAAATCTGAAGATGCCCACTCTCTCCCCCTTCCCTTTTTCTGCTTTTCAGATATAACCTTTCAAGCCGACAGGGTGTTATTCAAATATAAGCCTCTCCTTTAAACTGTTTGCAAAACTCCACAGGGTCTGCAGGATATTTGTTTAGCAACAATACATGGGAAAGCATATTTCTTTCATTTCTTTTTTTTAAGCTGCTGGGTGAAATTCTCGGGTCATATTACAATAGCTGTTTTGATGTTTGTTTTCTGTCTTACCCTCTTTGCTAGCTAGGTAGAATGCCCTTAACTTGGGGGAATCTGACAGGGCTGTTTGGGCAATGCAGCTGTACCCTGAATTCCAGTAAGGAATGAATGAATGAATGAATGAATGAATGTGTTTGTTCCTTCTTAGGATGATGGACATTGGTGGACTCCAGTTCCCATCAGTCCCAGCTAGCCTGGCCAGTGGTCAGAGATAATTATCCAGCATCTGGAGCTCACCACATTGGCCAACCGTGCTTTAGCATACATTTGCCAATTCTGTGCACAGAAGATCAGAAGGCTTATGTTCAATGTCACAGTGTCAATTCCTGTTACCCAATCTGCATTGTCCTTGCTTTTGGGTCTTTCCCCCCTAAAAGAAAAGAGGCATGCAGGGAGACCAGACCATTTTTTTGAATAATGGCCAAGCATTGCTTGGCAACTGAAGTAAAGCTCTCTCTCTCTCTCTCTCTCTCTCTCTCTCTTTTAATCACATGGATTTCCTGCGATGAAACCAGTGAGATGGAGATAAGGGAGGAGATGTGTGGGGCTAAGGAGCTTGATGCAGGCAGTAACCAGCAGGCTTTAAAAGAAGCACAAGGGAAGGATACCCATTAGCATGGGGAGAGAGGAAGAGAGCCCAGCAAACCACCAGAGATGCAGGCCCTGTTTGTGTTTTGGCAGGAGGAGCTGAATGGAAGCTGTTCCGAGTTAATGTTCTCAACAGCAAGACGCAGCCGAGGTCATGTTACAGTTGAGTCAATCACTGGGTGTAAAGAGCAGCTTTTGCTCTGCCTCTTCTCCCGCCTGCCTCCCCCCACCCCCCCAGGCTTCTTCTTCTTCTGTGCTAGACCTTTGGCAGACTTCTGTTTTGCTCCGTGCCCAAACTTGGGAGGCAGACTCCAGAGATGTGATAGGATTACTAACCATTTTAAAAGGGACTTGGGAGATGCAAGATCTTCGTGTGCCGGTAATATTGCAAGACCTTGGTGAGTACCCACTAAGATTGGCCTGGGAGCTATCAAACTAACTAAACTGTAGTCTTTTTTTGTCAGCAGCATCCTACATCCTAACTCTTAAGCAATGCCGGACAATGTGCCACCATGAGATTGACATGCGCATTTGTCTTCCGTGTATCTGCAGAATCTTTTATCGAACTGGACATCTTGAAGGGTGGTGTACAAATTTAATTGATGAGGAGGGTGAGGATGATAATAATTTAAATATGCACAGTGGTACCTCGGGTTAAGTAATTCATTCATTCTGGAGGTCCGTTCTTAACCCGAAACTGTTCTTAATCTGAAGCACCACTTTAGCTAATGGGGCCTCCTGCTGCTGCTGCACTGCCGGAGCACAACTTCTGTTCTCATCCTGAAACAAAGTTCTTAACCTGAGGTAATATTTCTGGGTTAGTGGAGTCTGTAACCTGAAGCGTATGTAACCCGACGTACCACTGTATAAGACAGTGAGGAGCATGGATGTGACTCTTAACCTTGCATGCCAGCCATGCAAACACCAGCGGTTTCACACATCCAGGCGAAGCAAGATGCATCGCTGGACAGTTCTAAGATGCATTCCAGCTTGTAAAAGGGACCCAAGGAGGGAAGCGAGTGTGTTTGGTGCCAGGGGACGTGGCCTGGAAAAACGTAGTTGTCGCGTTGGGAGAGCTCAGAGGGCTCAAACTCGGAAGAGCCGGGCAGGGGGCTGCATTTGGCCCCTCTGGGCTTGACGCTCCCCATGGCTGAAAAAATGCAAACCAACGGACTGGGAGGCTGTGAGATTGCTCTGCAGGCAAGGATTGTGCTCTTAATAGCCGTGTCACAGCAGCTTGATCAATGTCTGCACTTAGTCTTCTGATCTAGTCTTCTGATTTTCTTCCAGTCTTCTGATCACATGGATCCTGCAACACTGATGGCAGCCTGACTATTGGGTGGGGCTAATTGCCAGGGGGAAGGGTGTAAACTGCTGGCTAGAGGGGAGGGGGATGTGGCTTCCTTCAGCAGGACCACGTGCCCGATCTTCATTTTTAATTGAATGGGGGATGCTCCTATCTGGGAGAGCTTTGGGGAAAGAATTCATTAGCCAACACTGATAAGAAAAGCCCAGACCAAAAGCTTACCTTCAGCCCAAGAGCCACAGTTGCTTTTGGGCAACCTAATGGGGGGGGGGCACACAACAGTGGATGCAGATTTTACCTTTGCACAGGAGGCTAGTTTCTACTCTCAAGCAGACCCTTCTCTATCATTCATGTAAGCGAGAAAGAGGCGTTGTCACAGCTACAAGACGCATGCATTCCTGCCAGGCAAAAACACTCAAGGTGGTGAGGTCAGCGCAGGGTCTGGTCCAGGAAGGAGGGCTTGGTCTGAGGAGATTCCCAAGGACCAGATAAGGTGTTTTGAAGAGCTGCTTTTGGGCCCTGAGCCCAAGGTGTCCTACACCATCTCCCCAGCTTTTACCCGATCTAGGATCTTGTTTCCGGTCAACCAGATAATGAGAAGCCAACAAGCAAGACATGAGTACAGTAGCTCAGTTGATTGGAGTGTGGTGCTGATAACACCAAGGCTGCAGATTCGATCTTCGTATGGGACAGTAGCATAGTCCTGCATTGCAAGGGGTTAGACTTGATGGTCCTCAGGGTCCCTTCCAACTGTACGGATCTACGATTTTATGAATAGCCTCCCACTGCGGTTGTGATTGGCATTCACAGGCATTTAGTTTCTGATCTTGGAAGTAGCACATGGGGATAACAGCTTATTAGCCACTGGCAGCCCCATGCTCTGTAAATTGTCAAATCTTGCTTTAAAGCCATCCAAACTGGTGCCCAGTGTCACATCTTGGGGCAGCAAATTCCATAGTTTAATAATATTGCCTGTTGATTTAGACAGGAAGGTAGTTGGGGATTGCGAGTTCCAATGGGTTGTCATATAATAGGGGTTGAGGAACCTGTTACTGAACTACAACTCCCACCATCCCTTGCAGGTGGCCACAGGCTCCTCACTCCTGATCTGGAAGGCCAAGTTTGGAGTGTGTGGGAGGGAATGGGTAGACATCATACACAGGTTGTCATAAGTCTGTGGGAGCCATTTTTCAAAAGCCACCCTCCAGCAGCAGCAATTTCCTGCCTCCATAAAATGGATGTTGAAGTGTAACTTTTCGCATGTTTTTATGATAGTGTATATTAACATACTTTAATATAGTAATGCCAATAATGGTCAAAATAAGCAGAAGTTAACAAGGAGCTGGGGTTGTGCAGCCCAAAATAATATTTGAAAAACCACTGAAAATATAGCCACAACCCCAGTTGACTGTCCCCTAAAAGGCAGCGTTGAATTGCATCTGGCCCAATGCTTTATTTGGGCACCGGACACGGTGTATGGTGGCTCCTCCGTGCCAGGACACACACAACAGCAAAGGCCAAGTTTTAAACTCAACAGACAAACTCTCTCTGTGTGTGTTTCTGCATGTGCTGATCTGGCCCTATGTCTGTTCTGAGTGCCAGTTCTCTCTCTCTGTCAACCTAGACTACAAAAACACACTCTGTTCCCATAGGAGATTTTGTAAGTGCAAACTGTGGAACAGGGGCAGACAACGTGTTTGGCACTAACTGCCATGTGGGAAATCAATCATGAGCTCGAGGACAGCAGTTAATTGCACCTGTAATTCATGTCACTGTAATTTGCATTTCATTCCCTTTAACCTAGGGAATGCCAAACTAAGGTGGATGAAGTTCTGCACTCTCTGCTTTTAAATAGTTGCCCCTTTTATGAATAGAACATTTAAAAAAGAAAATTGTCAGTGTCCTTGAAGATGGTCGGAGTTGGTGGTGGAGGGTGGAATATTATGGGTTATTGTTTGCACTCAAGTGGGGTGGGAGGGGTCCTTTAAGACTTTTCCGTTCATTGTTTACTTGCAGTTTTCTGGCCTCGTCCCATACTTACCCAATGCATTTAGGTTTAATAACATGAACATGCAATTCCCTGAAATATTATATACAGTGGGTTGCGAACGTGTATCCCGCATGCGCGGGTTGGAATTCGGTACTTCTGCGCATGCGCAAAGTGCAATTTAGCGCTTCTGCGCATGCGAGACCGCCAAAACCTGGAAGTAACCTGTTCCGGTACTTCTGGGTTTCCGCGGTCCGCAACCCAAAAAAATGCAACCTGAATCGGCTGTAACGCGAGGTAGGACTGTACATTGGTATATTAATGTATCTCAGTTAGCGTAGATGCAGCCATTAAATGTCGTTGCAGACAAGAAAGTCTTTAACTGCACTCTCACAAAATGTTCTGTTATCAGAAGTTGCTACTACATGTTTAATTTGGTGTTTACAATAAAAAATATTGGTGCCATCCTTTAGTTTTTAAAACACTCTTCTCTTTATTGTTAAACTCCTTAACATATTGTCAATCCTTAATGTATACTTCGAGGCTTCAAAGCACACACATTTCAGTAATCCTTGAGTGTCAGGCAGGCGCAAAGAAATGGCACTCAGACTTTTTGAGGTGCTCACAAAGAGAACCTTTAGACGCAAAATGTGCCTGGCGTCCTGCTAATTTCGAGCCATGCTAAAGGGTTGTCAGTGTGGAAGATGGAGCAAGCTTGCTTTCTCCTGCTCTAGAGACCAGGACCCAAGCCAATGGATCTGAGTTACGAGAATGGAGATTCCAGCTAAACGCCAGGAAGAACTTTCTGACAGTAAGACTCCCCTGGAAGGTTGTGGACTTTCCTTCGTTGGGAGTTTTAAAGCAGAGGTTGGGTGGCCATTTGTCATGGATTTTCCAGCTGAGATTGCTGCATTGCAGGGGATTGGACTAGATGATCCTCAAATACCCTTCCAATTCTATGACTCTGTAATTCTATGATTGGTAGTAGCTCTCCAGGGATTCAGATGGGCGATACTCCTAGCTCTTCATGTTCTGGGGATTGAACCTGGGACCTGCATGCAAAACAGATGCTCTTCCACTGTTCTTTCTCCCTGTTCACCTGGAAACACGTTTTAGTAGATATGTGGCTTTTGCAAATTGATGTCATCCACTACCAGAATGGGAGAAATGTGCAGGTTTTTCTCTGTTGTGTGTACATGCTACTTTTTAGGATATTTTTCTAAATCTTTTAGGATGACTTAAACCGAAGCCAAACTTCAAAAAACCAAAATTAAAAACATACAAGCCGTACATAGGCAAACAGTAATGACAGATAATTTAAAGAAGAGAAAACATTTACCAGCTTTTTAATTATTATTATTTTTAATAGCCCATTGTGTTGATATTGGGATTTTTTTTTCCTCCAGAGGGCAGATTAAGGACAAACAAGCCACCTATACCTGTGATGTCCTGTTAATTACTGCTTAATTACTTTTTATGCTGCTCATGCTCTCAAAGTCTTGTAAGGAGATTATTGGAATTGACGTCCTGTTGGTTGTGCATCCTTTGCCTGGTTAAAGGTTTCCATGGTGATTGGCATAGTGGTGCTTCCAAATGTTACAGAAACAGGCTTGATAATTTAGGCAGGAGCTGGGGGGTTGTTTGCACAGGGGAGAGGACAAGATTAAAAGCTCAATTAAGGAATCCGATTCCAATATTTTGTGCTGATTTTCTCTTTTGGGGGGGGTGCTTTTTGTTGTTGTTTTTAAAAAAGGAAGCTCACCTGAGCATGCATCCTATTAATAGACAATGGGGAGGGTTTCTTTGAAAGCAGGCCCACAAATGCATAAAAGTATAGGTTTGAACAGACCTGAGAGCATTTGGATGGAGTTTCTCCTGTGTTTGATCTTCATATCTGCGTTCAGGGTTGGAGTGACATGAAAGAAAACGTAACCACTGCCACCTCCTGCCAAATCCTTTCATTATGTGTCTCAGAGAGCAGGGTTTTTGGCTTGCACTGAGGTGCATTTGATTTTCAAAAGTTTTTAGTCAAAGGGGTCCAGGAGTTGGGTGAATGTGCAAGTTGTCGCTGTGTATAGAGCACATGGGTATTGCACTCATCCCTCCTTGTGGTACGAAGGTCCTCGATACACACACACACACCACACACCACACTTTCTGTCACAGTAATAGCTAACTTGCTATCATGCATCTATATGAGTGTGTGGTTTTTTTAATGTTGAAATGCAGGTGCAGAAATAGAATAAAAATTCAAGATGATTAAGTACATCATTGAGAGAGAGAGAAAGATGCAAGGTTGTACCTTATCTGGAAAAGTCCTGCTTCAGAACATTTTTTGCACGAAGTCGTCATTTGATTTGTGTAACTGCTCCTGGGGGGGAAAGAAAGATTTAGTTAATAACTTGGCATCCCAGGTGTTTCTGATCCATTTGAAGTTGATGGTACAGCAGATTTCTCCCAGTACTCAGTGGTGATGCACATTCTGTCGGCTGCTAATGACTTCAGTGCCAAGTCAAAAGTGTCCATCTGAATATCATCCTTTAGAAATTCCTATGATGTTTTTTGGAGGATCGTGCAAGATAGGATAAATGGTCTCCTCATAAAAATCTTGAATTGATATCTCTCCAAATGATTGAATCAAAGGGCACAACCAGATCATGTACAGTGGTACCTCGCAAGACGAATGCCTCGCAAGACAAAAAACTCGCTAGACGAAAGGGTTTTTTGTTTTTTGAGCTGCTTCGCAAGACGATTTTCCCTATGGGCTTGCTTCGCAAGACGGAAACGTCTTGCAAGTTTGTTTCCTTTTTCTTAACACCGTTAATACAGTTGCGACTTGACTTCGAGGAGCAACTCATAGAACGCAGTGTGGTAGCCTTTTTGAGGTTTTTAAAGACTTTGGTGATTTTTGAAGCTTTTCCAAAACTTTCCCAACACCATGCTTCGCAAGACGAAAAAAATCGCAAGACGACAAAACTCACGGAACGAATTAATTTAGTCTTGCGAGGCACCACTGTATTAGAAAGCTGCAATGTGTGATAGCTTACATGCATATATTGTATGAGTTTGATACAAGATAAAATGGTAATTCATGTGTTAGTTATGCTTGGCTCTGCGTGCAGGAGGTTCTAGGTTCAGTTGTCTCCAAGTATGGCTGAACAATATTCCTACGTGAAATGCTGGAGATGCTTGAATGTATGGCCGAAATATTGGGAACTAATAGAAAAAGTAGGTGACAATTGGAGGTTGCGGAGCTTTGAAAATTTAAAAGATAAGGTGCGAGATTGGTTTCATTATGCCCAAATTAACGAGGTGGTTAAGTTGGACAAAAAAACAGGATTCCAGGTGGAAAAATCGAAACTTGAGACAGAATTGTTAGAACCAAAGACCAAGGTTTTATCGAGAATGTATAACTTGCTGCTTAAGTGGAATACGCAGGATGAGACAGTTAAATCAGCCATGATAAAGTGGGCTCAGGACATTGGTTACAATATCATGTTTGAAGACTGGGAAAGGTTATGGACCACCGGTATGAAATTTACGGCATGTAATGCCTTGAAAGAAAACATTATGAAAATGGTATACAGGTGGTACATGACCCCAGTCAAGCTTGCTAAGATATACCATTTGTCTGATAACAAATGTTGGAAGTGCAAAGAGGCTGAAGGAACATTCTTTCACCTTTGGTGGACTTGCCCAAGAGTGAAGGCCTTCTGGGAAATGATCTACAACGAGTTAAAAAAGGTGTTTAAGTACACCTTCCCTAAAAAACCGGAGGCCTTCCTCTTGGGTATTGTCGGCCAAAAGGTTTTAAAGAAGGATAGAACGTTTTTTATGTATGCTACCACTGCAGCAAGAATTTTGATCGCCAAACACTGGAAGACTCAAGATTTACCCACGCTGGAAGAGTGGCAAACGCAACTGATTGACTACATGGAATTGGCCGAAATGACTGCCAGAATCCGAGACCTGGGAGAAGAAGCAATGGAGGAGGACTGGAAAAAATTCAAGAATTACTTGCAAAAATTTTATAAGTTATATGAACTATAAAATGATGCATAATTTGAAATGCTAGCCCCAGCAATGAGAATGCAACATTTACGGAATTGGATAACATTATTGAAAGAATCAATGTTTAAATGTTAAAAATGATAATATATTCTGTTTTTAGAGTAAATGGACAACAAGGGATTTAAACTTAAACTGCAATTGAAAGTATAAAAGAAACACACGAAACAAGGTTATAATTTGCTGATAAATTTATTGTTAAGAATGCATTGTGCGGGAGATGCGGGGAAGCTCGATAGAAATAAGTTGTTGAAAGGTCATGATTCTTTGTATCTGCTTTTTGTTTTTTTTCTTTCCTTTTTTTTTTCTTCTTTTTTTTCTGTCTATGTCTGAAAAAATGCAATAAAAATTATTTAAAAAAAAAAAAAGAGATGCTTGAATGTAAGCCATTGTAGAGACTACTGAGCTACATGAAAGATGGTTCTCACTCGGTGTAAGGCAGGGTCCGTGGGCTGGATTTACGAGCGTGGTGGGCCGCAGTTTGCTGACCTCTGCTCTAGCATCTCAAGGTAGGGCTGGGAAAGGCTATTTGAAATGCTGGAGAGTTGACTTGCATGGACCTGATCCTGTATGAGACAGGTTCCTTTGTAGTTCACTGTGCCCTCCTTGCCAACAAGCCACCCATTGCATCAAAAATCAGGCATGCAAACATTCAGAGCTCATATGAAGTTCTAGTACCAGGTAAGGACTCTCATATGAGATTGTCCAACTTTTTATATTATTTAATGGATTTTCTGTCCCGCTTTTTAGGGTATATATCAGCTGGGGTTTCTTTACTTCTCCCTCCCCTTCATTCCAACGCTGCTGCCGCTCCCGTCTTCCATAAGACCAAGAGCTCACTGCTTGAAAGTTGCAGGCAAAGTGAAGTTATTTGTATGGGTGCTTGTCAAGGAATGTCTGAGCATATTTCATTTTTCTTCTTTCCCCGCAATACAACTTGTTCTTTTTTTTATGATCCTCTTGCCGGAAGCTGCCTGAGAGCTGGAGTATGAAATATAACAACATTTGCATTGCTTCATGAAAGCACCAAATTGAGATGCATTGACGCTTTTGCCAGAAAGCCTGGTAACATTTTTCACATTCCTACTTAGTGAGAGGCAAAAGCGCAGGAGAGAGACAGAAACAGAGGAAATGAGAAAGCGAGAGAGACAGAGACAAAGACAGAAAGTGTAGATGTAGCCTGTTGTAACATCTCAAATATTCACTAAAAATACCAATGGCCTAATCCAAAGCAAATGACTGGAGACGAAAGAGGATTTTTTTAAAATACAAAGGTTGCCAATCTTGGTAAGAAATTACAATTTTGGTAGGGTATAGTGATGGAGAATTAATCCAGAAAACTATGGGGTGCCTGCCTGCTATAGGATTGGCATCTGCCAGAGTCTTGGGCCAAGGGACACGTTGTTGTATTAATGCAGAGATGTTATACTTCCAGCTTTTGGGGAAATTTAATATTTGACTGTGAAGATGGTAGTGTTGCTACTAAGATTTGCATGGCACTTGTGAATGTGTAAACTAGGTTGGCATCCTTCTGTCTCAGAAGATAATGGAGGAGGAACTGTTGGGAATGGATTAGTCTTCATCATATTATGAATGTTAGTAGCATGAGAAGGCAAGTATTTATTATTTGCAAGCTTCCTTGAGCTGGGGTTATTGTTATTATTATTAATCTGGGATCAACAATAGCACTTGACATTTGTGAGTTTACATTTCAACTTGATGAGTGCAGTGTTGAGATGTCCTCTACTTCTCCTGAGCCAGCAGAAGAGCAGGAACTCTCCGTATCAGTGTGTTGAGCCTTGAAGACCTTTGGAAAGTACCAATAATAATTTAATAATTTAATAATAATTTATTATTTATACCCCGCCCATCTGGCTGAGTTTCCCAAGAGCTCCTGCTGCTTCCTGAGCATCTCTGAGGTTTAGCACAGGAGGGGTGAGTCTTCACCTTTCCCAGCAGTCCCCCTCCCCACTCCTGTCTCCCTAGGCCTGGAGCACAGTATGACATTAAAGAAGTCCCTGACCTTCCTATGCAAGGGATGTGGAGGCTGGGTTGTGTTGAGCAAACATCTTGGCTGGTTACCAAGGCCAGCCAAAGTTTGTGGACCTCCTGTTCATTAATAATAATAATAATAGAACATGCACAGCTTGTCAAGACACTGCCAATGAAACTTCCTCCTCCCCCAATCTGAGGAGTGTATGGTGTAGTGAAAGGGGAAATCACATGTGTGTACAAGTCTGTCCCAATTTTTCAAACTCGTGTCCCTGCTTGCTACTGCAAATTCCCCATCCGCCTGCCAGCTCAAGGCTTGTTCAAAATCCCTATAGCTATAGTGTAACTTAACAGGATGTTGCTTTGTGGCTGGTGTTAAGAGGCAGAACACACCCCACAAAAATTCAAGGATGTGGGTACATGCATGAATGTCCCCTTTCCAGATCTCTCTCTCTCTCTCTCCCTCTCTCTTCCTCTCTCTCCATCTACCCACCCAGCCATGTTGGTCAACTTGTATGAGCCAATTTTCAGCTATAAAACCACACTGAAACTCACAACAACAACAACAACAACAACAACAACAACAACAACAACAAAGAGCACCAGCTATTATAGACATTGATTGTTACCTTAATCGCCTGCATAAGCCTGGCAGCAAAAGCATTCATTAGCTGGTATGCTAATACAGTTAGGCACAAAACATACTTTTACTCCCTGATTTACATCTTCAAAGGAAGATGCCTTCTTCCAAGTCAGACTGTTGGTCCATCTAGCCCACTATTGCGTAATTCAACTGGAAGCAGCTCTCCAGAGTTTCAGGCAAGGGTCGTTCCCTGCCTAGGTTGGAAGGGTCCAACCCCTTGCAATGCAGGAAACTTTCGCCCAACATGGGACTTTAACCCACAACCCTGAGATTAAGAGGCTCATGCTGCACTGACTGAGCTATGCTTGGGATTGAACCTCGGATCTTCTGCCTACAAGGCATGTTCTCTACTACTGAGCAATGGCCCTTCCTCTCCTGGCAGCAGTAGTAGTCAGCCGGATGCTGTTGGTTGTTCTACTCCAGTTCCCATCATTCCCATCCAGCATGACTAGTGGTCAGGGATGTTGGGAGTTGCAGTCCAACAACATCTAGAGGATGCCACCTTTGCTACCCATTGATCAGGATGGTGACATTTCTGGCCCAGGCAGCATGATTTTGGCTGGTCAGCAATCCTAGTGAGAGAATCCTCCAATTTATCTGCTCTGCTTTTCTAGAGAGGAAGTAAGTTGTCGACTTGGTAAGCGGAGACCTCCTGTGATTTGCTGGAACTGACCTTTTTCCTGGCAGTGTTAAAAGATCCTGGAGCATGCAGCTAAGATTCAAACCACCACACACACACACACACACACACACACACACACACACACAGTCCATCTCCTTTTATAAAAGTACCTCCTTTATTCTCTTTCACTTTTCTTGATAACGGGTATTAAATTGCATTGGAAGTTGTTAAGCTCCAATAATAACAAGCTCACATGAATGTGGTTTTAGGACACACTGTTCCTTAAAGAATCTCGACGGGTCTTGAGAGCTTATAATGTGTGTTAAACTTCTGCTTGGCCCACTGAAAGGAAGATCAGTTCGGCCTGTCCAGGCGAGATAATACATTCCGAAGTGTGCCTAAATTCCGAAAGTGGCATTTTTAATTGCTCCAAAGTGAGTTAGAGCTGGGAAGTGGTGTGCTGGTTCTTAAACTCTTTCCTGCTCACTGTTTTTTCTCCCCCAAGCTGCTGTTTCAGGTTTTCTGACAGTTTGAATCTACACAGCACCCCAGAAAAGAATGCTGAGAACTATAGCTTACACCTTGCAGAGCTACAGTTCCCGGTACCCTTAACAAATGACACTTCTCAGAATTCTTTGCTTGTGTGCGGGGGCTGGAGAGAAATCTGATTTAAATGTTTGGTCTCTGCTCTACATCTCTACTCTAAATCATAACCTGGAGAGAGTCCTGCTGGATGAGAGCACAGAAGCAACAGCCCATCCTCATCCCCTGGCTGTTCACCTGGTGTTCAGAGGTACATAGCTGTTTAGCCTTTTCCAGGCCCCATCCAATTTGTCCAATCCGCTTTTTACAGCTGCTTAAGCTGGTGCTCATCTCTATACTCTGTGACAGTGGAGCCCCTGCATAGAATCATAGAATTGTAGGGTTGGAGGGACCACGAGAGCCATCTAGTCCAACCCCCCGCAAGGCACGAATCTTTTGCCCAACATGGGGCTCAAACCTTCAACCCTGAGATTACTGACTGGGCTATCCCAGGTATGTTATGCATTATGTCAGGGAGTGGGGAACTTCAGCCCTAGGGGGCAAATGTGGCCCACAAAGCCCAACTTTCTGGCCCTTGGGGCTATTGCTACTCCACATTCCTCAGAGGCCCTGCTTTTCACCCTCCTTGAGTTTTTCTACCTGGGTGGAATGTGTCGCTGAACTCTGATACAGTGGTCACTCAGGTTGCAAACATGATCTGTGCGGGATGCACATTCGCAACCCGCAGCGGCGCGTCTGCGCACGCGCGGGTTGCAATTCGGCGCTTCTGTGCATGCGCAAAGTGCGATTTAGTGCTTCTGCGCATGTGCAACTGCTGAAACCCGGAAGTAACACATTCTGGTACTTCCAGGTTTCGGCGCATCCGTAACCTGAAAAAACGCAACCTGAAGCATATGTAACCTGAGGTATGACTGTAATGCCTTTTGCTTGCCCAGATGGGGGATGCAGAAAAAACTCACACTCTCTCTCTCTCTCTCTCTCTCTCTCTCTCTCTCCCTCTCTCTGCGTGTGTGTGTGTGTGTGTGTGTGTGTGTGTAGAAACTGTACAAAGGAGAAGATGTGCATTGCTGCTGTGTCGATGTTTGCCTTTGGCACCACCCACCACTGGAATTGTGGCCCCCAGAAGGGAATACGGCCCTTTCTTATAAACGCAGCTGTTGTTGACGTTTCAGTGTTTGTGTTAGTAGGAAACAGAGACAGCTTTGCAGGAGTCCTTCAAAAGCCAGCAGTGTCAGCTGCCTCCTTATTCACAAAAGTTCTGAAGTGATTCCTCGCTTCGCGTTCTTGTTAATCTGTCAGAGTGCGGCTCTTGCTTCGAGGCTGCTAATGTAAACCATGTTAATAAGACAAAACAAGGAGTTGTGCTGCGCCGTAGGCAGCGGGGAGGGCTGGTCCTTGCGTTTCCTAGCAACGCCTAGTGTGGAGATCTGTCGCTCCTCCTTTCGGGAGGGGGTGGGGACGGGACACACGCCATGCCTTGTCTAGGCCTCCCTCTCTCTTTTCTGTCGGGCAATTCCTGTGCAAATGGCGTTGGGAGAACTAGTAATTTGCATGGTGTGACCGCCACGAATCAAAAGCGTTTGCAATATGTTTCAGCAAAATCTAAATGCTGGCATGGTTATATTGTGTAAAATGCAAGTCTTTCAGCATGGTAGGGGACTCAGCAACTGGTATTTCAGAAGCATACTGTCTCTGTCTGCAGGTAGAACATACCTTTCTGGTTAGTAGCCATTAATAGCCTCATTTGCCATGCATTTTGCCTAATCCCCATTTAAAGACAACCCAATTGGTGGGCGTTGCTAGCCCTCAGGGAATGAATGAAGTTTCACAGTTGTCTGTCGTCAACCTTCCAACGTTCAGCTTCCTTGGAATCCCACAATTTCTAGTGGTTTGAGACAGGGTGAAAAATGCATGGTTTTTATCCATCGATTCTGCTTGCCTTCTCCTCTCCATCTCTGTTCACAATAGCCTTCTCGTACGCTAGGCCTAGAGAGGGTGACCTTATGGCGATTGATCCAAGGTCACCCAGTAAGCTTTGTGGCTGAGTAGGCATTTGAAACCCCGATCTTCTTCCATGACTACGCTGGACATTCTAATAATAATAATAATAATAATAATAATAATAATAATAATAATAATAATTTATACCCCGCCCATCTGACTGAGTTTCCCCAGCCTCTCTGGGCGGCTCCCAATTTCCTAGAGGATGTTGGACTCCCAACTCCCATCAGCCCCAAGAAGCATGGCCAGTGGTCTGGGATGATGGGAGTTGTAGTCCAGCAACATCATGGAAAAGTAAGCTGGGATGATGGGAATTGTGGTCTGCCAAGTTGGTTCAAAGACACATTCAAGCCAGGCAAAAGCACTCAAGTAAGGTGTGGAACCGGACAGCAGAGGGTCAAGGCTTGAGGAGAGGGAACATGGCATGTCAATTTCCCAAGGACCAAACAAAGAGGTCTCAAGTGATGCATTTGGCCCCTGGGTCTGAAATTCAGTACTTCTGAATTAGAGGGTGGATTCTTTTACAACACACACACACACACACACACACACACACACACACACACACTGTGTCTAGCATTTCTTATGTAGTGCTTTTGAGTGTCCAGCACACTTCCTTGATCCTTACAACAGCCCTGAAAGGCAGGCAGGGGATGGCTGAGGGCAGACTGAGGTTGGTGGGGCAATACCCAAGTTGCCCTAATGGACCAACTCCCAGTGCCAAGCCCAAGGCACACTGGTATTGTCATCATATTGCAGATATATCAGCTTGTCTAAGACTTCTTCTACAGAGTTGTGTGTTAGAGATGCAAATTGAACTGAGGACTTAACTGCCTTTACACTCTTGGTCACTACAGTACCCCAGCCAGCATATCCTGGATTGATATGTCCTTTGTGTTTTGCACCATATGTGTTCAGAAGAGTAGGAATATCTCAATTTGCACTAGGTTCTGTATCTTTGCTTCAACGGCAGATTCCTTTGTGCATGTTTCATTACGTCATAGCTCCACATCTCCCGTTTGGCCAGGTGAACCCCCTTCTTCTTCCAACAGAATTTCAAATACACTTGGAACCAAGGGTGTCCTAATGGGCTGAGCTCTCTTCCTTTTCCCATCCCACCAATCATCTTCAAATATTTCAGCAGCTGTGCTTGGAACTAAACAGTACCTTAGCTTCCCAAGGAATTCAAGATGGATCCCACAGGCTGAAATATTGCTTTGTCCAAGCACTCTGCTGTGTACTACTGGTTTGAAACAGAGTACAGGGAGCTATTTTTCAAATGCTGTGGTTAAAAAAGAGCTTTTATAGTAGCTCAGACCTGCCAATAATTTATCTTTCCCTACCAGCAGCTTCTCAGGAGTATAATCATTAGAGTTTGTATGTGGTACTATCTGGATCCATATATAATATTTCCAACTTCTGTTCCTACCCTGATAAACTCCATGCTTATGATGTGTACCCTCAGTATCAATCTGACGAGGCACCACTTGAGTTATAGCATGCATTGGAGGTTTTTCACCGTCTATGGCAGGCTTCCTCAACCTCATCCCTCCAGATGTTTTTGGCTTACAATTCCCATGATCCCTAGCTAGCAGGACCAGTGGTCAGGGATGATGGGAATTGTAGTCTCAAAACATCTGGAGGGCCAAGGTTGAGGAAGTCTGGTCTATGGCTAGAATGGGTTATTGTTTTTGGAAGTACAACAGTGGGGATCATTCAGTTTGTAAGTGAAAGGTTAATAGAGGAAGCTGACCTTCTGGTTGCTTGAGGACCAACCCTACCATTAGGCAGAGGGAGGGAGGGGACAGGCATGGTAGCTGAGTGATGGTGAATGTGTGCACGGTCTCTCCATAATCCCATAAACTAGCCTGTCCTCTGGTGCCATGAAGGACACTATCTTGTCACCAGTGTTGGAAGTAAGATTCGACTTTAGGTTGTGTAGCACCTTGCAATATTTTACATACAAATATGGTCTATGAATATGTTCATAAACCACCCGTTTCACTTGCTTCTTCTTATTTGCTTCAAGCAGCAAAATGTCTCAGGTTGGCCCTGTAAAACTTCCATCTCCTAAAAAACCCAAACCCATGCAGCAGGCATGGGTAAACCCTTTTCAGCCTAAGGGCCACATTCCCTTCATGGCATCCTTTTGGGGGCCACATGCTAGCAGTGGGCGGGCGCAGTGGCAAAAGTGGGCGGTGCAGCAATTTTTAATTCAACCTTCTTGCGCAATAGGTGAATTTCCACACCCAACCTTCCACACCCCTCACTGTCTTCTATTCAGGCAAGCTAGAAATGTTACCAGAGTTCAGGATCACATCCCAACAGGAAAGAAACACTCAAGGAATGTGCAAAGCACAGTCAGAAATGGGCATTGCCTGGGAAGAAGGGCGGTCTAATGGTAGGGTGCTGTAGCATTTTCTTATGTCAGTCTTGGGACCTTACTGCATGTTGTAAACTTAGCTTCTCAATAAGAGAGCTTTAGGGCCCAATTTGTTGAGAGCTTTGACCCTTTTTCTGCCTCATAACAGTGCCATTTTGAAAATCTGTAATAGTAGCAGTAGTAAAAAGGTAAAGGTACCCCTGCCCGTACGGGCCAGTCGTGTCCGACTCTAGGGTTGTGCACCCATCTCACTTAAGAGGCCGGGGGCCAGCGCTGTCCGGAGACACTTCCAGGTCACGTGGCCAGCGTGACGAAGCTGCTCTGGCGAGCCGGCACCAGCGCAGCACACGGAAACGCCGTTTACCTTCCCACTAGAAAGCGGTACTTATTTATCTACTTGCACTTAGGGGTGCTTTCGAACTGCTAGGTGGGCAGGAGCTGGGACTGAAAGACGGGAGCTCACCCCGCCGCGGGGATTCGAACAGCCGACCATGTGATCGGCAAGCCCTAGGCGCTGAGGTTTTACCCACAGCGCCATCCACTAATAGTAGTAGTAGTAATATAATTTCTTAAGAGCGGTGGCCTGGCCTATGAAACATGCATTGATGGCTGTGCTTTCAGAAATGGCGCACTTGCTTCTTGGTAAGGCTGTTTGAGCTCCAAGCGCTTTCAATTAAATCCCTGTTCTGAAGGTTCCTGAACTCATTCCAAAGCTCATTTCCTACTTCATCAGGAAAATTGTTTTGCTGCCTTATTGCCTGAGCTGCAAAATAATCCAGAGCTGGGGGAAAGGCTGGTGGAATCACTTCTCTGGGGTGTCCTGAGCACTGAAGGTGGGCCTGTAAGATTTGAAGAGATGCTTCTTCTTGTTGCGTAGATACCCCTGTTTCTTGTTTCCAGTGAAAGAGTGAATTATGGATTAGAAATACTGCTATCCAAAGCAGATTTAAGTGCCTGTAGATGCACTCCTTAGAAAGCTTCCTGAGATTAAGTGATCAAATAAAACCATTGAAGCAGGAGAAATGCAATACACATAAGATAAAATCTACTTCACCCCGCCCCCCCGGGCAACTCATGGCTGGTTGAATTCCATTTCAGAAGTCTTGAACAAAACATACAGTGCTTAAAGTTCTCCTAAGTCCAAGCACACTGCTGCTGCTGGATGAGTAGCAAATAGTTTTGCAAAGGAGTAAATTATTAAACCACAGAGCCTAGGACTTGCTGATCAGAAGGTTGGCGGTTCGAATCCCCGTGACGGGGTGAGCTCCCGTTGTTCAGTCCCTGCTCTTGCCAACCTAGCAGTTCGAAAGCACGTCAATGTGCAAGTAGATAAATAGGTACCGCTCCAGCGGGAAGGTAAACGGCGTTTCTGTGTGCTGCTCTGGTTCGCCAGAAGCGGCTTAGTCATGCTGGCTACATGACCCGGAAGCTGTCTGCGGACAAACACCGGCTCCCTCGGCCAATAAAGTGAGATGAGCACCGCAACCCCAGAATCGGTCACGACTGGACCTTATGGTCAGGGGTCCCTTTACCTTTACCTTAAATTATTCAGATTTTAAGTTCAATCACTGGGGAGCAGGGATGGGGGAGAAAGTCTCATTTAAATATGAACCTATGAAATTTGCATTTTATAAAAGAGTTCATGAACCAAAATCCAGCCACCCTTTGAAATTCAGACACCTCCGAATTTCCAATGCAGTGCAAAAATTCATAAACTATGGTATGGTGTGCATAGAAAAATACATATTTCTTAAAAAAAAAACAGAATACAAAAATGCATTATCTTCAGGGAAATTGCTGTGCAAAAATGTGTATGTTAGGTAAAAGTACATTCAAACATGTATTTTGGATAAATTAGCAGTAAAACACTGATTAATTTGCGTGAGGCCTATGTTTTGAAGCCTGAGTGGTGTACTTCCTGGGGTGGAATTACCTAGGAAGACTAGGCTCAAAGCCACATTCAGCCATGAAACTCTCTGATTGTCCTTAGGCCAGCTGCACACTCTTACCCTAGGATACCCCACAAGGCTGCTTCAATAATAAAATGAATGCAGTGGGGAGAAAACTTATGCTCTCTGGGGCCCCCCTTTCTTTGGAGAAAGGTGCAATAAATGACATAACTAGTTGTGCAGACTGAAGAAAATAGCAGTCAATCCCCACAGGTGCTAATAGGTGGAACTGGAAATTTACGGGAAAATAGTTGGAAAATTATTTATTAGTTGGAATTATTATTTACTTTCTGGGACTCTACATTTGGCTGGACTCTACATTTAAATTCTTCCCTGGTCTCCTTGCTGGCCCTAGTAGAACCAGCTTGGCCAGTTAGCCCTGGTGATCATTTGATGTCTACTGACTGGGGTTCCCTCCCCCCAATCACCCCTGAATTTTTGAATTTTATTGATATTGATGCTGCATTTTATGTTGTACTTTATGCTGTTTTAAAGTCGCATTTTAATCAATGCTTTATATTTGCTGTTAGCCAGCCTGAGCCCGGTTTTTAAACTGTGAAGGGCGGGGTATAAATAAATTATTATTATTATTATTATTATTATTATTATTATTATTATTATTTCTTACAAATGCCAAAATAGGCTTCTAAGCAGTTTACAAAATATGAAAAGGAGCTACAGAAACATTAAAATATGACCCTCCATAAATGGACAATAAACCAATGCTATTAAAACACAATCACTTGACTTTGCTGGTCTGAGGGGTTTACTCTACCTAACCTGAAATACCTGCAGCATCTCCCAGGGGTGCCCCAGGTATGGATCCCTCACCTTTACCTCTCGGTTTTAGCCTTCTAAGCACTTGACTTATTGACACATCCACAGCTGGGTGGCAAGTTTATGAATTGTCCGTTCCACGTCTGGAACTGGGGCCTAAGAATATGAGTGCTGCTGAATATTCAGAGGGGGTGTGGTTAGTGGTAGAGCATGTGCTTTGCATGCACAAAGTTCCATGTTCCATTTCCCAGTATATCCAAGTAGAGCTGGGAGAGATCCTTGCCTGAAATCCTGGGCGGCCACTGCTGGACATTACAGTATGCACAATACTAGATGAGTCAGTAGCCTGACTCAAAATTAGGCAGCTTCCCTATGTCCCTGAATTACTTACGCAAAAGTCTCATTCCAGCCGAGCACTTTGCTTTCCACAGTGGGCATCCACGAAGCTCGCAAATAGTGCACGAAGGCAATAAACCTCTCCTGTGGCTGTTCATTGGCTACCCCCTTGACAGGACTGAAGGGGGGGGCGGAAATGGGGAAGAAAGACACATATTTTGCAAGCCATCCTTTGCTAGCTATTGCGTATGCTGTAATTGGACTCTTTCGAGCCAGGCTGTCTAGGCTTGGCTGCATCCGCTGCGAGCAGACAAGTGTCAGCCCTTAATTCTATTCTGTCTGTGTCACTGAGCTACGACATCTCATCTCATCCTGTTATATGGAGACTTAAGAAAAGATAGAGGCATCAGAAAGCTGCCAGGAAGCCACAAGGGCCTGAAACCACTTTGCTACTGATAACCTTCATTTTGGCTTCTTTGAGCAGGATGTGGAGATTTTTCTCTTCTGCATCCAGTTAGAAGGAGGGTGTGTGTGTGTGTGTGTGTGTGTGTGTGTGTGTGTGTGTAAGTGTAAACTAGCCTACTGTGCAAATGTGAAATTTACATTCACTGCTCCACCCACTTTTGCTTCTAGCCCTGCCCCCTACTGGCCTGTGGCCCCCAGAAGGGAATGTGGCCCTTTGGCTGGAAAAAATTCCCCAACCCTGGTTTAAGAACAGAGGTCGTATTGGCCCATCCAGTTCAGTATTGTCTATATTACAGGCATAGGCAAACTCGGCCCTCCAGATGTTTTGGGGCTACAATTCCCATCATCCCTGACCACTGGTCCTGTTAGCTAGGGATCATGGGAGTTGTAGTCCCCAAACATCTGGAGGGCAGAGTAAGTGCAAAACACACAGTCAAGGGATGAGGACTGTTTTAGCCTGGTAGCCTAAGTTTAATCACAGAGCCTCATTCGGAATCTGTGCCCCTTCCAAAAAGTTCACTTAGACTTCAGAGGATGGGGAGGAGGGGATGGTTTTGGCAGCCTATCTAGGTGGTTTTTTCCTTCACTTATTTGTAGAGAAATTGCAGAGAAGACTCCTGGTTTTAAATATCTACTTTGTTTTTAAATCGAACCCTGAGACCCACCAAACAGGGCCAGACGTGAAGTGATGGCTCAGGAGATGGAGCCCCTAAGCTCCTGTACGTTTTGAGCCAAGTACTGAGATGACCTACTTAATCCAATACATTTGGCTTCTTCTTTTTAACAGATCAGAGATTCTAATATTCATACTAGAGTTGAGTTACTGCAGATCAGAGATTCCAGGTCTCTAATTCAGAAGGGAGATAGCCTTTTGTTGCTATTTTTAATACTCTTGCTGACCTACTGCAAATCATGCAGGGATCTTCCTTGAGATCCTAATCTATCTTTTCCCTACCCCCAGTCTGAAAAGATCAGGTGAGAGCTTTAAAGGGCAAAGGATTCATGACTAAAAATTGAAAGGGTGTGAACCCATAGTTTTGGCTTCCCTGTGGCTCGAAACAAGCCAGCAAGTCCCATTAGACTTCATTGGTGTTACATTTGAGTAGACCTGCCTAGCATTGTGCTACAAGAGTTTCCCCAAGTATTACCATGAAGGCGATAAACTCTGTTGTCCAGCAATTGTAAGAAAAGCCTCATGCTGATCTCTTAAAATACAAGCAGTACCTCCGTCTATCACGACCCCCATCCCTTTCCTACGAATGTTGGCATGCATTTTAAAGAATAACAACCAAATTATTGGAAGACCAGTGTGAAACCTGGTGGTTTTGTTTCCCTGCTTCCCACCAGCATTGATAAGTGGTGGGGAGCTCTGTCTAAACTTCATCTGAAGGCTTAGATCAATACTCCGTGGGCTTCTACAGGCATCGGCAGGAAGGAAAGGATACTTAACTTTAATCAGCCAACCAGGCATTTTGCTCTGGCTGATCCCAGTTTCAGTTTTCTCAAAGTAAACACCAGCTAAATTTCTGGGCAAGTAACCACAGAGGCTGGGAGCTCCTAGCAGTGGTCTAATCTAATCTATATTAGGCCCTCTCTGTTTTCATTGTGGTTGGAGTAACTCTTCACATTTGGCACAATGCGCTTCCTTGCTAACACTTGAAAAATTACCCTGTTCTTCCCCCCTGCAAACTCCATCACTTTACAAGAGACACGGTAACTGATCTGGAAGAATATTTGTTCTTTTCTTAAAAAAAAGAAAAGTGTTGAGTGAACCCCCACCCACCCAAAAAGAGAGCAAATACAGCTATGTAACTGAAATATTCCCTAAGCCATTTTTTATCCCTTAGCGTGTCACAAACAATTCATACAGGGAAGGCAGGCAACTTACATGCATGTCAACCTTCATTCACTTTTCTGCTGCGAAAAACCTCGTCTGTGTTTCATAAACATTTCACCGAAAAGGCTTTTGATTTTCTTATCCCAAAGGAACTGTCACTCCTCAAGTTGACTCCACTAGAGGTTGCCATCCAGTATACTGCCTGTAAGCGGTGGTATTTAATCAGAACTCCCCAGTGGTATCCTACACAATTTAAAATAAATACTCTGTTGGCCAACTCGTGCATTTAGCTTCTGCCTCTCCCTGAAGTCTTTCAGAGGGTAGAAATATTTAAGGATTCCAAAAGCATTTTAATTTATCAGAGTCAAATCCAAAAATTCATTTTGGATTTTGTGTAAGATGCCTTTTGTACTTTTATAGAAAGGTGGAGTCATAAATTCAATTGCCGTGCTACTAATAATGGTACTTAAAAATCCCAAACATTGTGCATAGTGATGCTCACCAGAAAGCACCAAGTAAAAAAGTCACACTTACTCGTGAGACACTTCTCCAGGGTTCAAAGTAGGGAACACAAGATGAAACGATAAGGCATTAGCAACAGAAATGAAGCAAAATCATCCAGATGTTTGCCACGAAAACCACTGTAGTTTCTTGTAAACGGCAGCGAGAGATTTTCAAGCTTTTTGTGTCTCTTGAGTGAGGCCATTGGCTCAGTGTTCTCTGCACAGTATTTCAGATGGTGTGCATTCCCAGGCTTACCTGGAGAATGCCAGGGATGGGACACAGGTGCTCTACTGCTGAGCTATGTCCTTTTAAACTGGTGGTTTCCTCTGCTGGGATCCTCAACGAAATTTCCCCCGCTTAGAAGTGGGCTTTTGTTCTTGGGAGCAGAACCTTGTGGCACCGTTGCTTCCTCCGATGTGGGAGGTTGTCCGTATGCCAAGTGGCGCTGCTGCTTTGCTTTATCATTTTTCCCCTTCCTTGGGAAAATGATCTGGTAGAGGGTCTGAGAAAAGCAACCAGGCAAAAAGCCACGGAGTGCAGCTGGTGTCAATTTGCAATAGCATTTTGGGGAGGGGGGCAGGAAGGGGAGAGCGAGGAAGTTAAGAAAGCACTTGGAGTGGTACGTAGATATATGTAGTCTGTGCTGCATGTATTTTTGCACCCAAAGAACACAAGACCGTCCTGTACCCAGCAAGAACTATGCGGTCTCACTTGTCATTCATTCCTTGGGGGAAGAAATATTTCCTAGCAACTGAGCTATTCTCTTTAACAAAGAAACACCAGCAACTAGGATCCGTGTTGCACAAGACTGTAATAATTTAGAAGGGAATCACTGATACAGGCCTTGCATTGATATAATACAGCCATACCTCTGGTTACAGATGCTTCAGGTTGCGTTTTTTCAGGTTACGGACGCTCCGAAACCTGGAAGTACCGGAACGGGTTACTTCTGGGTTTCGGAGGTCGCGCATGCGCAGACGCACCGCTGCGGGTTGTGAACGTGCATCCCGCACGGATCACGTTCGCAACCCGAGCATCCACTGTAATCTGAACAAACACAAACCCCTGTGTTGCAAAATGTAACAATCTACAAAGATGCAAATTCAACATGCTGGCTAATAACTGTTAGTGAATATATAATTGGTTGTAATGCCATTCAAAATATACGAATAAGCCACTTCAAAATGATGTATATATCATACAACACATCTCACAAAATATACTAGTAACTACAAGTAGTTATATATATCAGAGTCAAACAAAGAACCAAACAAATCAATGAATAGCGAGGAACGCCAAGCCGTCTCTCAAAGGAAGACATCTCTCAGAAGTCTCAAAAGGACTGTATATACTCTGCATATACTCTAATCTATATACAGCGGTACCTCGGGTTAAGAACTTAATTTGTTCTGGAGGTCCGTTCTTAACCTGAAACTGTTCTTAACCTGAGGTACCACTTTAGCTAAGGTGGCCTCCCGCTGCTGCCGCACCGCAGAGCACGATTTCTGTTCTCATCCTGAAGCAAAGTTCTTAACTCGAGGTACTATTTCTGGGTTAGCGGAGTCTGTAACCTGAAGCCTCTGTAACTTGAAGCATCTGTAACCCGAGGTACCACTGTAACTACTCTATATAACTACTTGTAGTTACTTGTATATTTTGTGAGATGTGTTGTATGATATATACATCATTATATATTCACTAACAGTTATTAGCCAGCATGTTGTATTTGCTTTTTTGTAGATTCTTGCATTGATATAGGCTAGGGATTGCCTACATGGTGCTCTCCAGAGCTTGCTATACTACAGCTCCCATCATCTCTGATCATTGTCCCTGCTGTTAATGGGCACCATGTTGGCTACCCTTGATAAAGGCAATCCGCTGCTTATTCAGGGTGCAGGCATCTCTCAAACCAGCTTTTTTTCATGTCGAGTAAGGCTGCTTGTCTTGAGCTCTGTGGTCTGTCCTTGTTTTAATTTATTTTATCTTGAATGGTTTTAAAGCCAGTTGGACCAACAGTTAATGATAATTGCCACATGCAAGCAAGGAACATATCTGTTTTTATCTGCATTACTTCTGCGTGGGCTTAACAAACCACATATTTTAAATGGAGGACAGGCGATAGGGGAGCAGCTGTTTTGGCTCAGCTGCTGATGAGAAATGTTTAGACGTCCATCTTGACTGAAGGGTACTCCACAGTTTTCACATGGTTATTACATAAGCACAGGCCTACGGTACTTCAGATAAAGCACCCAGAACTCCTTTGCCAGATTTAGTCTAGAAATTTGTGTTGGACTATTGAGACTTGGCAAGGAAGACGCAGGTATTGGCAAAGGAGTTGTGGGAAGATAAAGTTAATAATGTCTTACATGGACAGCTCTGGAGATGCCTTATCCCAAGTAAGAGGTTTTGCTACATACTCCTTTAATGAAAGCTTAGCTAACCGGTCAGTTGATCTGGACTTGCTAGGAAGAGATATATATGCTCCCAGGCAACCCCAGCTTAATCCATATAACAAAGTGTCATCCATGCACAATGAGTATCTTGACATAAAAGACTTGGCTACAGCAGAGACTGAAAGTTCCTCACTATGGGAACTTTTACATGACCAGTGTCTCCTGTTTAAACAAACAGCAGAGGGTATGTTTAGTAGAATTGACACATTAGAAAAGGAAGATTTGGCTTTGAATGCCATAATTGGTACACTGGTTTGGTTAGTGGAGACAGGAATTCTAACTGTAAGACCCTCCCAAGTAGAAACTGAGTTTATTGATGGTTTGAAGGTACATGAAAGTTGGAGATAGATCTGAGTTCACCAAGCCCCTATCAAATTCAGTAACCAAACAATTAAATTATGCCCATCAAGATTGGAACTTGAACTCAGAAACCTTCTTTTACGCCAGTTCAAGAAGGACACTGACAAACTGGAACGTGTCCAGAGGAGGGCAACCAAAATGGTCAAAGGCCTGGAAACGATGCCTTATGAGGAACGGCTAAGGGAGCTGGGCATGTTTAGCCTGGAGAAGAGGAGGTTAAGGGGTGATATGATAGCCACGTTCAAATATATAAAAGGATGTCATATAGAGGAGGGAGAAAGGTTGTTTTCTGCTGCTCCAGAGAAGCGGACACGGACCAATGGATCCAAACTACAAGAAAGAAGATTCCACCTAAACATTAGGAAGAACTTCCTGACAGTAAGAGCTGTTTGACAGTGGAATTTGCTGCCAAGGAGTGTGGTGGAGTCTCCTTCTTTGGAGGTCTTTAAGCAGAGGCTTGACAACCATATGTCAGGAGTGCTCTGATGGTGTTTCCTGCTTGGCAGGGGGTTGGACTCGATGGCCCTTGTGGTTTATTCCAACTCTATGATTCTATGATTCTATGAATCTTCATGAGACGGACTTGGAGGAGTCCTTTTCCATTCATCTCTTTACTCCTTCAGATACAAGGCTACTGATAGGGGATGAGTATGCTAATAATCCACTTGCTACATTCCAAGGAAATGATCTGGATCTGCCACCTAATCTAATTTGTACAAGCTGGCGTCTTTCAATGGAACCCTGAAGGCTTGGGGCAGCACTGCACATTTCCTGCCCTACAGCACAGATGGGAAGAAAAGGCAGCAAATGATGTCTTAATAAACATACTTTGAAAGCTTGTGAATGAGGGGGGTGGCCATTCATAACTGACCAGTGAAAAAACCCAGCAGAATAATTAAAACAGAATCTGAACTGCAAGCAGGAATTCAGTCCATTGTAGGGGTTTCCCTGGGTTTAGAAAATGGTTTACGTTGTAAATACCTGTCTTAATTTTGGCTACAGAACTAACCTTTCAGGATCCTGTTGTATGGGATAAATTTTGGTCTCTAATTCATATGTTCGCTGACAGAGAGCTGTTTTTCAGATTAAAAGGTGTTCCAAATAACCTGTACTTGCTAGAGAATGGGAATCACAGTCTGGAAAGGAGCAGAAAGTTCTTGAGCTATACGACTCCTGCCTTTGTCACCTATCCAAATAGTATCCAGATACATTCCAATAGACAAGAAAGGAATATCAATTATATTGGCCTGAATGCAGGTATTGGAAGAAACATCTCCAGGTTAAAGGCCTCAAACTCCTACCCTAGCAATCTACTTTCCAGAGATCAAAGGGATTATCTGTTAACAAATGCTCAAGATAAGCCCAGGGACTCTAGGTAATTATAGAAAAGCAAATTATGATACCTTCCGCTCCCCACTAAGGTACAGTAAATGACTAGAAAGCATCTAGAAAGGTCTTAACATTCTTTCTTGAAACCCGGCGGGTTGGGATAATAAGGAGGCAGATAAGAATTTTATTAGGAATCTTTCTTTTCTATGTGATCATCTCTCAAACCTTCCCTTTTGGGGTAAGGTCATCATCATTATTTAAATAGTGATTTAAAATACAACTTTAAAACCAGGTTAAAACAATCTACGATCGAAGTGGTAGATGAACCAGTCAGTGTCTCTTTCATGTGTGTGGTGTTATAGATATTCCCCCCCCCCTCTCTCATGAATCCATTCCATCGCTTGGATTTTTTTAAAAAAAAATATGTTATTTTTAAACCACACATGAAAATTAGCATACTTTAAGATTTCCATATACAGTGGTACCTCGGGTTAAGTACTTCATTCGTTCCGGAGGTCGGTTCTTAACCTGAAACTGTTCTTAACCTGAAGCACCACTTTAGCTAATGGGGCCTCCTGCTGCTGCTGTGCTGCTGGAGCACAATTTCTGTTCTCATCCTGAAGCAAAGTTCTTAACCCAAGGTACTGTTTCTGGGTTAGCGGAGTCTGTAACCTGAAGCGTATGTAACCTGAAGCATATGTAACCCGAGGTACCACTGTAGTATGAACATATAAACAGCAAAAAAGTACATCTATTAGCTACATAAATTAGATAGGATACTTATGTACAATTTTTGTTGCCCAACCTGCAAAGCTGTCTTAGGCCAGGATAACCAGTGCTGGGCGCTGAAAATCTTACAAAATCCCATTTCTGCCTACTTGTGAGCCAAACTGAGATACCTAAAATTAGGAAGTTTTGGTCACCGGGGTTTGGCAGAGAATGACGGGTGTGCCGTGTGTCATTAACAGAACTTCGTTTGGCTAATGATATATTTAACAGAATGATTCACATCAGGGTTGCTAGCATCTGTTTGCAGAAAGTAGAGGGCCCCCATTTCCTAACCGTTTTACAAAAAAATATATTTAAAAAATCCTGCTATTAATGCCTCAGTTTTTGATAACTTTTAAAAGCGTAACTATTAAAACTAATTGGCTGATCACCACTTTGGATGCTGCTGCTAATAGTTTTCTCTTTTTTTATTCTGCTGGAATGCCTGATGGCTGCTACGAAAGGAACGTGCAGAGCTTGTAAAAAGCCCAAGTTACATACGCTGCATTAAAACACACACACACACACACACACACACACACACACACACACACACACAAAAGGGGTAGCCATGTTGCTCTATTAAGAAAACAACCAGCAACAGCTCTAAATTTCACAGTTGGGCAATCTATTACAGTGGTACCTCGGGTTACAAACACCTCAGATTACCAACACTTTGGGTTACAGGCTCTGCTAACCCGGAAGTAGTACAGTGGTACCTTGGGTTAAGAACTTAATTTGTTCCGGAGGTCCGTTCTTAACCTGAAACTGTTCTTAACCTGAGGTACCACTTTAGCTAATGGGGCCTCCCACTGCTGCCACACCACCACCGTGCGATTTCTGTTCGCATCCTGAAGCAAAGTTCTTAACCCGAGGTACTATTTCTGGATTAGTGGAGTCTGTAACCTGAAGCGTCTGTAACCCGAGGTACCACTGTAAGCAAAGGAGAGAGGGGGAGAGACGGGGGCGGGGATTGAAAAAAAAAGGCACCAATTAGGCTGAATGTCGTAGCGATAGGGTCAGTTTTTAGACACTGTTCCAAGATGGTAGGTTGCAGGCTGAATCAGTCTCTGCCGCATGCTACAGGTTACACACCTAGGATTTGGGCATAAAGAAGCAACAACTTCCCTTTCCCCCATTTTTTTAAAACATAAAAATCCATCCTACTCCTTAAGCAAAACAGGGAGGTTCCTGGTTAGGGCAGAGAACAGAAATTAAGAGAAAACTGCAGTCATTGGCCTGGTCTGCACACAATACTGTATCACAGGGGTCAGCAAACGTTTTCTGTGGAGGGGGGGTTCATTGTCCCTCAGAACTTGTGGCAGGTAGGACTGCGCATGAGTGTGCATGTGCACATGCCTATGCCTTCCTTCCCTTGGAGACAGAGCGGCTGAGATACTTCCACTCACCGTGTTCAGATGGAGTGGACTGGGCTGAGCTGGGCTGGGGAGTGGGCGCCCCGCCAGCACTGGATCTCGGCTTGTGCAGAGAGGCTGCAGCCACCCCGCCAGGAAGGGCCCCTACCCCGGGGTGTCCATGACCGTGCTGCTAATGTGTCACCGCCAAGCAGCACAGAAGAGTCCTCCTCCTCCTCCTCCCTCTCCCTCCCTCCTCGTAGGCTCTCTGCTCCCGCTTCTTCCCGCCCCTTCGCTTCTCCTCTTCCCTACTCGGAGCTAGACGTCAACAAGGCGCCCTGCCCTGCGCCTCGCCCCGATTGGAGCAGTGAGTCTTGGGAAGGGTCGCCATTGGCCACCTGCTCGCATCAAACCAGCCAATGGAGAGGAGGCCTGAGGTTGCTAAGGCTTCAGATTGGCCAGCGTCACAGAAGTCTGAGCAACCTCGCAGCATGCTGGGAGATGTAGTCCGGGGGGGGGGGTCGCAAAAAAAGGGTGCCTGGAAAAAAATTGAAAAAGGCGATCTAAGCGGCAATTGCAGAACCGTTCGTGGGCTGGATCCAGAGGGCAATTGGGCCGAATCTGGCCCGCAGACCGTAGTTTGCCAACCCCTGCCTTAGCATGAACTTGCAGACTCTGGAACAGGAGATTGTGCTCCTCCCATGCCACGCTGCGCTGCGCTAAGCCATGTCATGCCTTGTTGTCCAAACCTGAGCTTGTGGTTTAGCTCTCTGTGGGCGGACTACAAACTGCAACCAGAGTTTCTCCTACAGGAGAGCTAAGACACAAGCTCAGTTTTGGATGATGTGCCAAGCACCATGACTTGGCCTAGTTTAGCAGAGCAGCAGAACAGCTGAGATGGAGCAAAGAGGCTAGAATCTCTTTTCCAGGAGCCCACATACATATAACACGCACCTGCTAAACCATGGTTTGGCTTAACGTGACCTGCAAACCAGGCCTACATATTAGCAGAGCCAGAGATTATTTGGGGTTGCGTACTAAATTACAAAGAGTTGATTCAGTATGATTTTTTGTGTGGCTGATGCAATTTTATTGGCTAGCCAACACCTGTCTAAGAAGGAAAGGGGAGCAAGCAGCAGGGAGCTTGTAGGACTGAGGCTCCTTTGACTGGAAAGTTTTATTTGCCCATAATTGTAAGAATACGATTCTGAGTTACTTGTGCAAATTTTCCAATTAGGTGTCTGTTTTAAGCAGATTAGACAAAACCTATGGTGGACAGGTGTATCAGTGACTATTAGCAAGTGGCCCAGCTGGGTCCTTTTAGACCCTAGACATAATGCTTATGCAGAAACACACTCTTTTGGAGTATGTATTACTTCAGCTGAGAAGCACACAGAACATTTCTCTTCCCCCTGCTATGCCATGCTCTAAAACTCTGTCTGCATCTCTCATGTTAAAGCGAAAACGGCAACAATAGTTTGCCAAGCCTGTTTTAAAAACAATAATTACTAGTAATAATAATAATGTGTGTGTGTGCATTCTCTGAAATCATAGAAGCATCATGAAAGCAAGAATAATGTTGGGTTTCCTCCTTCTACCCTGATAAGTACCATTTTGTTGTAGAGAATGATAATTGATTTGTTGCGTCTGTTACCATGTACATGCCTGATTAGGCACCCACTGCCTACAAAATGAATTCAAGAAAGAAAGGGTGACTTCGCTCCTCATGCCCATGCCTGATCAGATGCTTGATGAAGGGACTGTTAGCTGCAGCCCCATCACCTGCTCTTCTCTGGGTGGTGGGCTCTGGATTCCTGAACCAGAGTCCAGCCTACTCCACCTACTGTTAGTAATTGTGACTATGGAAGGGTCACACAACAGTGGTACTACATCTGTTTTGCATGCAGAAGGCCACAGGTTCAATCCCTGGCATCTAGGGAGAGACCCTAGCCCCCAATCTGAAAGCCTGGAGAACTTCTGAGCCAGATGGGCCCAAGAGTTTGACTTGTTGCAAGGCAGCTTCTTATGTTTCCATGATGTCTCCATGTATTTTAACAACATAGCTGTCAGACTGATGTAGAGATGGTGCACAACTGCATTCCTACCTGCTAAAAGTCCAACTTCAGCACCCCCCCCATACATTGCCTTTGCATTCCACACACCACCTTCAAATACAAATTAAAGGGAGTCCCTCTTTCCTTTTCTTCATTCACGTTCGTTCGTTTGATCGCTAGATTTGGGAGAGATGAGCAGAAATCTCAAAGCTATTTAAAAGGATTAGAGCTGGCCTGTGGGGGTTTTAGCAGAAGAATTAGCCAGCGGAAATCATCTTTTAGTGCATGGGTCGAAAAGCAAATGGCTGGTATTTTAGCCTACATTTTGTGGGAAGCCCAAGACGCTGTTTCCTTTGTCAGCGAGTCTGATTTGATGAGGCTCTGCCGCTCTTGAGTTCTGACCTGCTCTTGGGTATGATTGCTGCCAGCTTAGCAGCCTGTGTGTTTGGTGGAAAATGGAGAGAGACACAATATTCTTGGGAGGAGGGTAGATGGAGACTAGGAGGCATAACAAGGTGTTACCGGAAAAATCCGAGGGCTCCCTTGGACAAAACAAAGACACCAACCAGGATAACTTGGAGCAAAACAGCAGCCTGTAGGCTTGGCCTTTATTGAACTGTTGCAACAGGGTGTTCCCCTCACTTGCAGGAGAGAGGAAAGACCCAGAAAGATGGTGTGCAAGACCTTATAAAAACTTTTGAAATTCCCATCCTCTAGGTCAAGCCCACCCCCAGAAACATCATGCATACATTACAGAAAGGAGGGGTTGAGGGAGGAGTTGGTGGTAACCTGAGTGTCCTGTCACCTGGCTGGTTCCTCCTTTCCCCCTCCCCATGAGTCACTTCCAGGAGACAAAGGGGAGTTGGCAGTTTCTTGCCCCCAGAGGGAAGATCTGATAATTGTCCTTTGTTTCAGTCCATGCTGAATCTACTCCCATATGCAAGTTCTTTGTGATCTTGATGCTCTTCTGTCTAGGACCATCAGGGTTGGCATAGCAACTGGGCAGGGCTCCTGTGGATGTGCTGGGATGGCGAAGGGATTATGGCTGGCCTGTATCAAACCTTCCCCATTTTGTAGTCCTTCCTTCATGGAGTCAAATAAAAGTGGAACAGTGCAAATCCGATGTATGGTTGATTTTTTATGAATTTATAACAGAAGTGTAGCGTATGTAGTGTGTGAGTGTGAGTGTGTGTGAAGTTTGTACAAACTGAATGATGGGGGGGGGGTGTTTCCTGCTACAAAGGAAAGGGGACATTGTGCTCAGACTCCCTGTGGTGGGAAGCTCACTGCCTGGAGGATGGTTTTAACATGCCCCAACCCAAGATGGGACAGTCATCCCTGGGACAACAGCAGTTCACAAACCAGTGTGTGTTGAATGAAAGCACCCATATGAAAAACTACACACCTTGTGCTGCAAAGGGTCTTTACACACACACACACACCCCGGGGAGCATATTCTGAATGGGCATCTGTTCGTTGTGTAGACGGCAACAACTGAAGCATGGCCTTAATGTAATGGCATTTCCGTGCAACTTTTGGAGTGCATGTGTGTGTTTGTCCAAAGGTAAAGGTAAAGGGACCCCTGCCCATACGGGCCAGTCTTGACAGACTCTAGGGTTGTGCGCTCATCTCACTCTATAGGCCGGGGGCCAGCGCTGTCCGAAGACACTTCCGGGTCACGTGGCCAGCGTGACAAGCTGCATCTGGCGAGCCAGCACAGCACACGGAACGCCGTTTACCTTCCCGCTAGTAAGCGGTCCCTATTTATCTACTTGCACCCGGGGGTGCTTTCGAACTGCTAGGTTGGCAGGCGCTGGGACTGAGCGACGGGAGCGCACCCCGCCACGGGGATTCGAACCGCCGACCTTTCGATCGGCAAGTCCTAGGCGCTGAGGCTTTTACCCACAGCGCCACCCGCGTCCCGCTGTGTGTTTGTCCAACCCTCCTGCAATTATTTTTTGGTCTGCAGCCAATCTCATATGCTGGCCTCAGACAAGGCAAGGGGGGAACACAAAAGCCCTGCCCATCCCCTGCTCAGAAACTTGGGTGGGGTGGGAGGGGGTGTCACCCATGCACATCTCAGCAGTTGCAGGTATAGCAAGGAACTTGGTTTAGAAGAAAGAAAGCAAAATGAACAACAGGATACCTGGACATGAGACCATGTACTCTGTGGTGTGTGTGTGTGTGTGTGTGTGTGTGTGTGTGTGTGTGTGTGAGAGAGAGAGAGAGAGAGAGAGAGAGAGAATGAGAATACCCACATCCCTGCTTTTGTCTTTCATGACATTAAGTTCATGGGCAGAAGTTGTGCCATATGGAGCTAAATCATTCATCATTCATCAGGACTGGGAGCATTAGTATTCTTAACACAAAGGACCACATCCTCTGCCAAGAGACTGTCCTTTCTGTGTATGTATATTATATACTGTTGTGGTGGAATGCAGGCAGTTCCAGGAGGGGAAGAGCCTGTTTGCATCTGGTCCCAGCCGGGTCCCTGGAAGAGTCCTCACCTTTCGCTCTTGGGAAGTGAGGTAGCTTTTAGCAGCCCATGCCAGGGATTCCATTGCAGTAGCAAACAGCTGAAGAGTGAGAGAGAGATCACCCTTTTGGCCACAGAAATACGATACTGAGAATGTCCCGCAGAGTTTGTTGCTACATGGGAAACTGCACAAAACATCTTGTTTGTTAGATTTATAAACCGCTTGATCGAAAAGCTCTCTGAGCGATGTACAAATAACATTGGATGCAAGACACTGCTAAAATGCACTGTCCAGTTAAAAACAAACGAACTTAAACCATGCATAAAAGCAAATACATGTAGAACCATTGTGACAATATTTAAAAAGAGAAAATCATTAGTACAGCCAAGGTAGCAGGGTGCTGTCCATGAAAGCTAATCCCACAAAGCATTTATTAGCCTTGAGGTGTGCTTTACTTTGGGCATGGCAGGTAAAGACTCACCTGTTCTCTACCTGCAAAGCTGGTTTTAGTTACCCTTCTGACATGGAAACTGCAGTCCCATTATATGACAGTGTACCTGGTGTTTTCCTCCCACCTCTTAATTTCTTTTTCTTTTTCTTTTTTAGAAACCTGACATGTATAACCATCATGTCAGGACTTCACAGCCCAGTAAATGCTTTTTCACATTGCCTAGGAACTTCCTGTGTTTGACTATGCAGTTCACGTTGCGGCTGCAATGGGATCGCCTTACTGTGATGCAGCGGTGTCTGCTGAAGCGGACAAAAGGAGCACGTTGCCTTTCTAAAAATAAAACGCTTTTCCCTGACTACTTCAATTTGGGGGGAGAGAGAGTGAGAAAGAAAGAGAGAGAGAGGAGAGGGGGAAAACTGGCACACTGGCATATTAAGAGACTGCTTTTTACCAGAATCAGAAACTCTTGCCTTAAAAAAAGAAAAAGAAAAAAAGCCAAGGTTTTATTCTCACCTTCTGCCTTGCAAACTATGACTACTTTTTGGTATAACAGCAGTTGCATTTCTTGTTTCTTGTCAAGCTGTAACTTCCACTTGCCTGCTCCCAGCTGCCTCTTGTCTCCAGGTACTTAAGCTGAGAAGTGCTGAGCAATCTGTGGTGATGGAGGCAAAAGAAAACCCCCTGAGAAGCGGAGGAGACAAAGCCTTGAAATAAGCAGTTGTTGGGAAAGGCATTTAAGCCTCACACCAGCCAGTTCTGTTTTATTCTAGGTAGGATTGGCACCTGCCACTCATCTGTCTGGCTGCTCCTTTTTTTTCCAGCTTGCAAATATATCTCAGGGAGCCATCACAGTAAGAGTCATATCTAATGTTTGATGGGGCTGTAGCTCAGTGGTGTAGAACCCCTGCCTTTGCATTGCAGAAGGCTTCAGGTTCAGTCCCTCGCTCTAGGGGCAATCTATCTGGAAGACAATCGTAGTTCAAGGAGTTTAGTGATCTGACATGGTCATTTCTTCCTGCCAGGGATGCGTTTGGCACTGTGGTTCTAAACCACTGAGCCTCTTGGGCTTGCTGACTGGAAGGTTGGTGGTTCGAATCCCCGTGACGGAATGAGCTCCCATTGCTCTGTCCCAGCTCCTGCCAACCTAGCAGTTTGAAGGCATGCCAGCGCAAGTAGATAAATAGGTACCACTGTGGTGGGATGGTAAACAGCGTTTCTGTGCGCTCTGGTTTCCATCACGGTGTCCCGTTGCTCCAGAAGCGGTTTAGTCCTTCTGGCCACATGACATGGAAAGCTGTCTGTGAACAAGCACCGGCTCCCTCGGCCTGAAATCTGAGCTCCACAACCCCATAATTGCCTTTGACTGGACTTAACCGTCCTGGGGTCCTTTACCGTTACCTCTTCCTGCCTCTGTTTACTTCCCCTCTCTCTCTTGTTCTGCTCTTTGATGGCTGAAAGCAGCCTTTAATGTATAATCTGGTGGAAGGAATAAGTGATAATTGCAGGGTACCTTCTGACCTTCTTATGTGTTAGACATTGTTTGGAGGAACGTGGGGTATTGGAAGAGGGGGCTAGCTAATTAATAATCTGCACTAGCTAGTGGCGCTGTGGGTTAAACCACAGAGCCTAAGACTCGCCGATCAGAAGGTCGGCGGTTCGAATCCCCACAACGGGGTGAGCTCTTGTTGCTCGGTCTCTGCTCCTGCCAACCTAGCAGTTCGAAAGCACGTCAAAGTGCAAGTAGATAAATAGGTAGCGCTCTGGCGGGAAGATAAATATTAAAATAAGTTAAAATAAGTATTATTATTTTAAGAAAATCAAAACAAATTAAAATCATCAGATAGCTAAAAACAGAAATTACTTGCAGTGCACTGCAGTTTGTGAAGACTCCGGTTCTCTCTCCCCCCCGCCGCCACACTAGATGCTGAATAGCATTATCTCTTGTTTTTGTATGACATGTTTTCCCTGTGAAAACGACACTTTAACACAAGGAGAGTGTGCCAAGTGCATTACTTTGAACCTCTCATTAAACTTGAACTTGGGGCCATCCAACGAAACCGAATGTTGGAAGTTGCAGGTTCTGTCATACACCTGGGCACCCAAAACCAGCTCTGCTTCTTCTTCCCCTTGTCAAAGAGGTGACTTTCAGCCAGAGAGGTAACATATATGATAATTTGCATTCTCTTCCTGCTCGCTTCCTGCCTCATCTGGCTAATGGAAATTGTATGGAAGGGAAGAACAGAAAGGGTGTTTTAAAAAGGGGAGGCTTAAAGCTGCGAAGGTAACATGCATTAGCTTGAAAGCACAGGTCACTGCCCAGGCTCCTGCAAAAGCAGTAAAACGTTGCAGAGAAATGAAAGTTGACTTAGTGGGGTTAGAACATTTTTAACGCAGCAGTGTTAATTTCCATGTTTAAACCTAAGGGAGCCCTTTTGATCTGAGCAGCCTTTTGACAAGCCCTCTGCCCCTCCTTCCACAATCATATCATATTGCTGTAAATGGATGGATGTGTAATTATCGGAGGTGGCATTTCCTAGTTACTGCAATAAAGTGTTTGCCCTCTCGTGTTAAAACACCTGCATTTTTGCTCCCTGTTCTCAGAATAGCATAGTTTGGCACAGGGCCCTGATTTGAGACTCTCGGGTGACGAGGCGACGGCTTTGTGGTGTCTTTGTTTTATTGTACTCTTAGCTGAGGGATTAAAAGGGGGGAAAAATCTCACACTGGCCTGTTTCACACATTACTGTAAGCCATGGTTAGGAGTATGAGCAGAGCCTGGGGGCTTAGCTGTAGTTCACCCCAAAGCTGAAGAGCTGCAAAAAAAAATGCAAACCACTCTCGAAGCTCATCTGTTCTTCCTGGAGCTTTTAACTATTTGGTAAATTAATAAACCAAAGTTTAAGCAGTTCTCTGCCAGACATTTCAGTGTTAACTATGGTTTGTGTTAACCATGGTTAAGCACTGCGTATGAATGGGATGCGGGTGGCGCTGTGGGTAAAAGCCTCAGCGCCTAGGGCTTGCCGATCGAAAGGTCGGCGGTTCGAATCCCTGCGGCGGGGTGCGCTCCCGTCGTTCGGTCCCAGCGCCTGCCAACCTAGCAGTTTGAAAGCACCCCCGGGTGCAAGTAGATAAATAGGGACCGCTTACAAGTGGGAAGGTAAACGGCATTTCCGTGTGCAGCTCTGGCTCGCCAGAGCAGCGATGTCACACTGGCCACGTGACCTGGAAGTGTCTCCGGACAGCGCTGGCTCCCGGCCTCTTGAGTGAGATGGGCGCACAACCCCAAAGTCTGTCAAGACTGGCCCGTACGGGCAGGGGTACCTTTACCTTTATGAACCACACCACTATCTCCAACCTGACCCCTGAGCCTTTCCCCCTTAGGGGCCTAAGATGAAGAGGAAGTTTGTTTTATATTCTTAAGAATATAAAAGAACTCTCCCTTGGCACTTCTCAGTGTGCAAAGAGAGAAAGGAACATGATATTGGTAAAGGGAAGCATTATTTCACTTCTTGGTCTTAAGGGAGGGGGTGTCCCTTTTTCACATCAAATGAACATTTTAACGATTAATAGCCAAGTCTTCTTTGGAGCTCTTGACCTGAGGCCAGAGAAAATGAGAGGCTAGAATCTAATCTCTCTCTCTCCTTTCCCACTCATCCACTCACCCCATCTGCTTCAAAAGAGGCGAAACTCAAAGCATTAAGGATTTGCTTCAACACCTGTTTGACTACTCAAGAAAAAAACACACCACAGAGCCTTTTCTCCTCCTCCTCTTCCTCCACCTCCACTCCTCCCGATGATTAAGAAGAAACATATGGCAATCCCAGGGAATGGAAACCGATGCCCATTTTGCCTGTCTAATCAATCAGACTTGTTAACAATCAGTGCCGTTGCCTGTGTGCTTGATAAATAATAGTGCCCATCGAATTTGTGTGTGTGCGTGTTTAATGTAATAAGGTGCTCTTGCTTAATTAATGTGTGCGCATTGGCTAGGGTTGACTTTGAGAGCCGGGTGGTGTCGCGGTTAGAGTGTCCAGCCAGGGTGTGACAGACCAGGGTTCAAAAACCCCACCAGGCCATGAAGCTTACTGGGTCACCTTGATATCTCTCAGGCTCTCCGACCGGACACGGTTGCTGTGGGGCATGATAGCGAGCTACATTTGAACCCCTGAGGTAGGTTTTAACACTCCACTGTTGCTCAAAGCTATCCCAGCCTAACACATCTGAAAAGGACTGGTGTCAGGACAAAATTTGGGAAAGGAGCGGTCTGGACCTTTTGCCTGCCAGAAAGCAGTACCAATGTGGGGAATCTGAAGTATGTTCTCTACTTTACTAGTTGTCTGCTGTTAAGAGAAGGGTGAAAAAACCACACGTATCTTAACTCTGAATTCAGTGTTCGTACCCTGCCAACACAACACTGCTTATCAGCTTAAACATATGTTAAGCTTGGCACTAGGTGTATTACCTGGCCGCTCATTTAATTAAAAGTGTTGTCCCTTTGAGGGAGGTGCTGGTGACCTGCTGTATATACATGCAGGTGTGGATGCATAGGCAACACAGAACTTCAGTTTGAATAAAACAGCTTTGTGGAGCGAATGAGGCGGCTCAGAAGCCCATGTTGCCATCATTCTTGGAACTGTGGGCACAGCTGCAAACTGGATAAACTCTCGTTGTCACAACCTGCGCTGCAGCTAAATACACCCTGCAAGCTGTTCTACTGGCTACAATAAAATTCTTCTTCCGAGCCTAATTTCAGAAAGGGGAGAAGGTCTTGTAGGTGCTCCAAGAAGGCCTCTGCAGTCCCACGTGCAGCTGTGCAATCTAAAGGGAAGGGGAGAATGCTGGGCAACTGAAATGGAAAGCAAAGATGAAGCTGCTTCTGTGTCTCGTGGAATTCTCTCAAGTTTGGGCGGGGGTACAAGGAGAAGGAAGGAGGGGGATGCTGTGATAGTGGGTTTTCTGCAGTGGCAAAGGATTGGGCTAGATTGTGAGATACCTTGAAACTCTTAATTGCATGAATGGAGACATGGTCAGACATGGGACAAATGCAAGATCAGAGACCCATCTGTAGGGAGCCTTCTTATACTGAGTTCAGACCGTTGGTTTCTCTAGCTCAGTATTATCTACAAGGGCATGAAGCAGTTCTCCAAGATTTCAGACAGAGTCTCTCCCAGCCCTAGCTGGAGATGTCAGGGATTGAACCTGGGACCTTCAGCATGCAAAGCAGATGCTCTTCCACTGAGCTACTGCCCTTCCCTAATCCATAGTGTACAGGCATCCTGGATGAGGTCCAGCTGCACAATTCTCTGTCGATACTGCTTTTTGCTCCAGTTACAAATGCCTGCTCCCTATTTATTGCCTTTATATTCCCCATACCCAACAGGGCTTAGAACTAAGAACTCAGTCTAGCTCAGGTATGGCCAAACTCAGCTCTTCAGCTGTTTTGGGACTACAACTCCCATCATCGCTGACCACTGGTCCTGTTAGCTAGGGATGATGGGAGTTGTAGTCTCAAAACAGCTGGAGGGCCAAGTCTGGCCATGCCTGGCTCTGTCTGGTTGACTCATTTAAAAAACGCAGCCCAGTTTTGAGCACTGCCTGTGAAGTCCTGTAGTTGAAAACTCCCAGGGCTCAGTCCCTCTTGTCCCCACAAAAAAGATAGCTGAGAAGGATTTCAGTTTGAAGATGCCTCATGTTTGGACTCATGTACCAAGTAGGCACCCCAGTCACAGAGAAAGCTCCCATTATATGGAGGCCATGCCCACATGAAAAACAGCTCCCTTCAAAGCTCTGTTCTTAGGGCACATGACATATTGCTGCAATTTCAGAGTTTCTCTTAGCGGTAGGCATCTCTCATTGATGTGGCCACTTCTTCGCAAGCTTTTCCATAAGTAGCTGGTCAAGTGATTTGACCAAAGCTTGAGGAACAGCCTTGTAGGCTTGTGGAGATTAATTCTCCTCCTTGAAACTAGATTGTCAGGCTATCCCAACAGCACTCAAGCCACTCGTGATTCCCAGCAACTGATAATTAAAAAGCCCAGTGCTTTTTTCAGGGGGTACTCAACAGTGCGCAGTACCAGCACCTCATTTTACTGTTGTTAAAAAGTATGGCACTTACTGTAACAACTTAATGGTGAGTACTGACACCTCTTTTTCTAGAAAAAAAAGCAATGCTATTGCCTGTGACAGCATAAGTAGAAAATAGCCATTGTGCCCAGGATGCACATCTAATCTTTGCTTAAGTGACTTTTAATGAAACCGATTTTTCTTTACAAAAGTGACCTTTCTAAAGGTTCTGCCATAGCCCTTGCTGAAAAGGCAAGCCTTCATTTTGTACTGTAAATCGGCTTGCTTCTTAAGCAGTACTAGCAACTGCGCCAAAAATACCAAGAAACCTCTTGTTCTTCCCCCATGCATTTAAGTTGGTTGCTCAAGGCTATTGCAGCCATGTGTTTCCAGGATAGCAAGAGATTAGTCAAATGCAAAAGTCTGGATAGACAAGGAAGGACCCGGTCAGTGGTAATGCCAAACTGGTATTAATGGAGGGGCCATATTTACAAGCCACGTAGATGAAAGGATAGTCAATACAGAATGGATGGTGATAATTTGGTGCTCCCTATGGGTGCTCCCAGGGACGCGGGTGGCATTGTGGGTAAAACCACAGCGCCTCGGACTTGCCGATCGCATGGTCGGCGGTTCGAATCCCCGCGGCGGGGTGAGCTCCCGTCGTTCGGTCCCAGCTCCTGCCCACCTAGCAGTTCGAAAGCACCCTTAAGTGCAAGTAGATAAATATGTACCGCTTTATAGCGGGAAGGTAGACGCCGTTTCTGTGTGCTGCTCTGGTGCCTGTTCACCGGAGCAGCTTCGTCACGCTGGCCACGTGACCCGGAAGTGTCTGCGGACAGCGCTGGCTCCCGGCCTCTAGAGTGAGATGAGCGCACAACCCTAGAGTCTGTCAAGACTGGCCCGTATGGGCAGGGGTACCTTTACCTTTACCTTTATGGGTGGTGTGAGAACTAGTTGAGCTTTAGCAATGGCACCCTCATTTAGCAACCCCAGTTAAAGAGGATTCCTGTTTGCCAAGTTATAATTACTTTTATCTCTCCATCCTCTGTTTACTGCAGCACAATTAGTCATTTTATTGGTACCGCATAGTGACAATGTTTAGTGAGGAGTATAAAAATTCTGCAATGCTAGGCGCCTTTCTTTATTCACAACATTCTGAAGAGCTGGGGGGTGGTATGCTAGGAAAACGTTTAGATTGAGATGCATTGAAGTGTTTTGGCTGGGTTCTTTAAAATGCATCTTTCTAGGCAGGCTGTATTAGGAGCAAAGTATCCTCCACCCTCCCCTCCCTTGCCATCACTCACTTGCATGCAGCTAAGGATTTGCAGGGAGCAAATGCTGGTATATCGGCAGCCGTGCGTTGACAGTTGCAGAAGCCTCTTCATTTCTCTGAAGAGGAGATTAGTATTAGGCTACACTGGAATAATCCCAGGTACCAACAATTTCAGTGCTGGTACCTAACACAGGCCTGTGGCCCTTCCGGGTGTTACTGGATCACAACTGACATCACCCCTAAATATTGGCTGATGACAGCTGTAGTCAAACAACATCTGGGTCAACGAAAGCTTTAGACAGTTGAGTTTCAGACAATGGCGGATACTACGGCGAAGCAGCATTAGGAACCTGCTGGATCAAGCTGGATCAAGCCCATCTAGTCCAATGTCCTATTTTCACGGTGGCCAACCAGATGCCTATGGGAAGCCCACAAAAAGGAACCGATTACAAGAGTACTCTTCTCCCACTTGTGATTCCCATTGAGTGACATTCAGAGGCGTGCTGCTTCCAACAGAAGATGTAGAACAGAACTATTGTGGCTGTTAGCCCTTGATGGCTTTTTCCTCCTCCGCGAATTTCTCTGATCCTCTTTCAAAGCCTTCCAAGTTGGTTGTCATCTCTACATCTGGTGGGAGCCAACTCCACAGTTTAGCTCTTTGCCGTGTGAAGAAGTACAGTCATACCTTGGAAGTTGAACGGATTCCATTCCAGAAGCCCGTTTGACTTCTAAAATGTTTGGAAACCAGGGCACGGCTTCCGATTGGCTGCAGGAAGCTCCTGCAGCCAATCGGAAGCTGCAGAACCTGCGTCAGATGTTCGGGTTCCAAAGAACGTTCACAAACTTCTGGGGTTGTGGCGTTTGGGAGCCAAAAGTTTCGAGTCGCAAGGCGTTTGACTTCCGAGGTACGACTGTACTTTTAATCCAGAAAGTTCCAGGATGAGGAGGCTTCACTGAGTTTTAGCAATATGAGAGAGGGAGAAAAAAGCATTGTTTCAGCTGCAGCCCCTGCTTTATGCAGTGAGAGTCTGTTTCCACTGGTGGCTGGGTGTTGACCAGGCTTGGGCATTGATATTAAATGACACCGCTGCTAATTTGTCCCTCTCTCTCTCTGCTCCCCCCCCTCCCCAAACCACAAAGCAAAACAACGAAAAAGTGCAACTCCTTCATCTGGCTGATAAATGTTTATGCAACAGGAACAGGCTTCCTGCCAGCGGGGGGAGTTGACAGGCAGGAGAGGCAGACAAATTGGAACAAGTCATTAAAAACATGCCACTCCAAAGCTGTTTAAATCATCATCATGCGAACTGTGAATTTATTACAATGCACGCCTCCTCAGGGGACAGAGATCTGAAAGGGCTGTTTGTAAACATGTAAAACAATAAGCGTTTTTTCTCCTTCAGTGCTGGTGATGGAGATCTTGCATGTCTAAACAAGACAGAGATGTGCACACAGGCTTGCCTCTCACCTGAGGCCAAATGTCTCTCTCGGTGGGTCAGAGAACAGAACATTTAGCAAAGCAAGCTCTTCTTCCTTTGTTCTTCCCCAGCCAGAAAACAACATAAACAACAAACTTGTGCGTCTCGGAAATAGCAAGGTGGATTTTCTTCCTTTCCAGAAGACCTGCCCCTGCCTCTTGTGTGCACACGATAATTGTGCCAACTGGTGGTCTACAGACCACAGGTGGTCCATGAAACCCAGGGCGGTCCGTGACACTATTCACATAACAAAAACTACAATAGTGTAGTGTATGTAACCTTGGGTTACATACTTCAGGCTTCAGGTTACAGACTCCGCTAACCCAGAAATACTACCTCAGGTTAAGAACTTTGCTTCAGGATGAGAACAGAAATCGTGCTCCGGTGGTGTTGCAGCAGCAGGAGGCCCCATTAGCTAAAGTGGTGCTTCAGGTTAAGAACAGTTTCAGGTTAAGAACGGACGTCCGGAACGAATTAAGTACTTAACCCGAGGTATCACTGTACCAAGATTTTCAAAAGCTTAATTGAGAACCACTGGTGTAAGGGAAAACTGGAAAAATCAGGACAATTGCCATTTTGGAACTGGGCAAACCTGGTGCAGTAAGACCTAGTGGTTGGCAACTGAGCCTCTCAGTCTCCGAGAGGAATTGTAATTGCCATACATTATTAAAACGCAACCCCAATGGTTGCCTCGCCCATTAAGGATGCTTTGGAGAAGTATGTGGTTGCAGCTGCCCATTCACTTGCCTTTCCCTCTTGGTCCAATCCACACCATCTCCAGAGGGAGGTAGGAAAACATGCAACAGTTGACACTCCTTCTCAGGTAAGGGCTATCTCAGGTGAATGGGTACCAGCAGCAATATCAAAAGGGAGCATCTTTCCCTTGCTGCTGGTGGGGAACCTCCAGAGCTCTGTGTCCGCCCCTCACAGTCTTCTTGGTCATGCCCTTGGTAGTCTTGCTTTGCACCCCATGTGCTTTCGCCTGGCTGGCATGTGCCCTTGAACTCTGATCATGCCTCTTGCTTGCCTGGATGGAGGACAGAGAGGTATGTGGGTGAAAACTAGCCCTACAACACAAGGTTAACATTTGCATTACCTGTTCCACCAACTTTTACCTCTAGCCCCTCCCACCATGAGCATGTTGCAGTGCTTAGAAGGGAATGTGGCCTTCGGTCTGCAAAAGGTTCCTCACCCCCTGAGCCTTTCCATAAGGTGCTGGGTCAAGCCCAGAAGCCCTCGCAAGCTTTCAGAGTTCATGCGTTCCAAGTAAATTCTTGTTGACGCTTCTGCTGCTGAACAGAACGTCGGGCGAAGGAGCTGGTGACCTACAGATGAGCGGCTTTCATTCCCATTACCCTTCCCTTTTCATGCCTTGCGTGAAATATGAGTGGGGCAGGGCGACGCTTCATGAAACCAGCTGGTCAGCACTCCCTCCATTTTTTCTAGGCCAGGGCGAGGTCACACTTGGCAACAACTTGAGATAAGCATGCTGGAGAAGTCTCTGAAACATACTGCATTAATTGGAAGGGAGGGGAATGATTTATATGAAATGGGAAGTCAAAACAATAGTTCTGTGTGTGCTGATGGCTTGTCCTAAAAAGCCTTCTCATTTAAAACCGCCAGTAATTATTTTTTTTAAAAGGTATGTAATTTTGATAATAAACTTAAAATAATAATCTGTACATGCCTGCAGTTTTTGCTTACAGAAGTAACAGGTAAAGAGCAATGCATTCCATACCAGAACAGCAGCAACAATAATTTATCTTGTGAGCAAATCCAACCAAAAACACATCTGAGAGCCCTGGGGGCCATGGTGCACTGCCACTGCAGTCAAGAACATATGCAGTAACAGGAAACTGTATTTCAGAAGATTTATCCTTTCGCCTGCAGTAATTAATTAATGGGTATCAGAATTTTAAGCATGCAGGAGTTTGGGAAGCTTTGAGAAATACTTCACAGCTCCCTGAGACACAATGAAAGATTTCACTAAGTTTCACATCACCCTTCAATGGATTAGTACAATATCTATACTTTAACCCTGCAGGCATCTCTCTCGACTCCTTTTTCTATACTAGGGAGGAAACTCTGTCTTAGTGGATAGCACCTGCTTTGCATGCAGAAGATCCCAAGTTCAGTTCCTGGTTGTTGTTGGCATCTTGTCTATCTCCAGCTAAACTGATGACATCACTAGTGATAGGAAAGACCTGCCTCTACCTGAAAACATGGAGAGGTACTTCTTGAGTAGACATACTAGCCTACCTGGACAAAGTGTGTGTGTGTGTGTGTGTGTGTGTGTGTGTGTGTGTAGAATCTTCTCTGAGTGCTCTGTCATTCCAAAGTTTGGAAGGTGATTGCCAGGGAATGGTTGGATGCAGAGGAATCGTGGGAGAAACCAGCTGGAGAACCACCAAAGGAAGAAGGTTCAGAGCCCAGAGATTGGCCAAATCTCTTTTCCAATTATTAAAACATTTTTCTCCTCCTGGTATTGGGATACTTTGAAATAAAAACATCATCTTTGGTAATATGTTCATCTTTATTACCAGTATTTTCCCTAATAAGGATCAGAGCCCAGAGATTGGTGGTGGGATGATGATGAGTGGTCAGAAGGAGAGGACTGGGAAGAGGAGAAGTCGGAAGCTGAAGAGGTAACAGGGTTTAGTGAGCAGGGAGAGTCTGTGGCAGAGAGGAGTCCAGAATCAGGGGCAGAAGCTGAAGCAGGGGAGGACGGAGGCCAAGAGGCAGAGAGGAGTCTGGCTGGTGAAGAGTCACAGGTGTCTCCCCCACCTGCTGGAACAATCCCCTCTCCCCCCTGGTCTCCCAGAACCAGAAGAGGCATGAGAAGGGCAGATGAGAGGTTGGTTTCACTCAGGCACAGTCTCCGGTTGCTTTGGGAAAACTCTGAAGAGGGCCTTAAAAGGCTGTGGGGAGGCAGGGACTCTGAGTCTATGGGGTAAGACCGGGGATGAGATGCTGTGCTCAATGGGCCTGACACTCCACCAAGTCTGTGCAGATTGTATTCCTGTTAATAAAGCGTTAACTTCACCTTGAACGGTGTGATTTACTGCTGGCTCGCTCCTGTCAGTGACCATAACAGAGAGGGGCCTTTCAGTGGTGTCCCCTCAAGCAATGAATTGCTCTCTCTATGGGAGCTTCCTGGCAACCATGTTGTCCTTTTGGCATGAAGTGCCTTAAAAAACAAACAAAAAACTGGCAGGCATCTTGAGAGTCTTTTTTTTCAGTTTCTGTGGTGTGGCTGGTGGCTTTAGCTTTCATATTTGCTGCTGGGTTGTTAGCTTCTGCAATTTGGATAGTGCTGTATTTGATCGTGTAGGTCAGAGGTGGGGAAACCCCTTTCAGCCCTGGGGCCACGTTGCCTTCTGGGCAGCATGCCAGTGTGTACGTGTTTGTAGATCATACTAAATATAGCAGAGCACGAAGAGCCCTGCTCCCCCTTGCTTGTGCATAAGGGGAGGGGGCTGCCAAAAGCCCCTCTAGCCTAGCACTGTGTTCTCTAAGGTGGGCAACCAGATACTTCTGGAAAGTTTGCAAGCAGGGCCTTCCTGAGTGCAAGAGCGCTCTCCCCATTTGTGGTTCCCAGTAAATGACATTCAGAGGCATACAGCTGCAGCAGTGGAGATAGAACATAGCCTTTGTGCAAAGCAAGTGTATTGATGGGTCATCACGGACCATTATAAAAATTACATTCATGTTGCTCTTGTCTTGAACCAATTTCCTGGTCGTCACCATTGGCAGCCAGGAATTCCATGCAAGCCAAGTGTGTGAATTTCCCTCCGGGTGAGGGATTGTGCTGTCAAAACAAACACAGAGCGCTGAGCAACTTCCCTGAAGCTGCCATCTGAGTCAGCCCTACCTGAGTCTGCCATATATCTATATCTATATCTATATCATCTATATCTATATCTATATCCCAGAGTACTTCTGGGCCCAAAAGGACTTTGGCAGCACTTTTCTAAAGGGGAGTGCTCTTGTAAATGTTTTAAAGGGAGGCGATGTTTGTTTCAGCTGGAGGGTGCGAGAGAAGAATTAAGTCAGGGGTCAGCAAACTTTTTCAGCAGGGACCGGTCCACTATCCCTCAGACCTTGTGGGGGGACAGACTATTTTTTTGGGGGGGGGATGAACAAATTTCTATGCCCCACAAATATCCCAGAGATGCATTTTAAATAAAAGCACACATTCTACTCATGTAAAAACACACTGATTCCTGGACCGTCCGCAGGCTGGATTTAGAAGGCGATTGGGCCGGATCCAGCCCCTGGGCCTTAGTTTGCCTACACATGAATTAAGTTATTAGGGCAATGAGAGAGGAGTGGAAGCAAGGAACACAGCAGAGCTTATAGCCCGCATATTGTTTTACTCATCTGCTTGATTTTCCTCACCTACTTTGTGTTAAGTGGGTTCTGTCTTATGAATGAAAAAAGTGTGTGAGTAAAAACAAACAAACAGGCTAGCAACTCATGGAGCTTCGTAACAAGGCTGTGTTGATTTCATGCTGATTTGGGGTTGGGGACAGGGACATCCCACTTGGTGCTATCAGTTGACAATGAAGCAAATAAAGAAACAGTCCAGTAGAGTCCATCTTCTTAACCAGTAGAAGAGCATGCCATTTCTCTGTTGAATGTCGGGGTGACCTGGAGCCATCTTGGCCTGACAGTGATGGATAAGCATAATTCCAGCAAGTAAAATATAATTATGGATACAGAAGAACAAAATGCTGTGAGAAAGATATAAAACGATACTGTATGGCCATAAAATGTGTTATCTGCACAAAGGCCTGCCAGGATTTATAGGATAGGTAATAATTCTATCCTGTATGATTTTTTTGCCTAAGTTTTCTGCCCGTGTGTTTAGAAGTGTGTTAACTGGCTTGTCAGCTACAGTTGTACCTTGGAAGTTGAACGGAATCTGTTTCGGAAGTCTGTTCGACTTCCAAAACGTTCGGAAACCAAGGCGCAGCTTCCGATTGGCAGCAGGAAGCTCCTGCAGCCAATCGGAAGCCGCAAAAGCCATGTCGGACATTCAGGTTCCAGAGAACGTTTGCAAACTGGAACAATCACTTCTAGGTTTGCAAAGTTCGGGAGCCAAAACGTTTGAATTGCAAGGTGTTCGTCAACCAAGGTAAGACTGTAATAGGCTGATTAGCAAAATGAAGTTTCTGCCTGAGTCGTTTGGATTCCAGAACGTCCACGGTCTATAATGGTGCAATAGGTATTGCAACAGAAGCAGACAAATATTTTTGCCCAACCCCTAAGCATCACCAATAGCTCTTTGGTGGAGCAGCTGCTTGGCATGCAGAAGGCTGCAGGTTCAGTCCGCAGCATCTCTAGGTAGGGATAAACCCCTGCCTGGTACTGTGGAGAGCCACTGTCAGTCAGTGTGGACTGTGCTGAGCTAGATGTGCCAAGGGTCTGCCTGGGTTATAAGGCAGCTTCCTGTGTTTATAAATACTTAAAATATAAAGTCAAGGTTTAAAAAGTAAAGCCAAAATATTTTTATACCGCAAAGATACAAAAATTAATGCACGTGATAACTTTTTTTGGAATCAATGTACAAATAAAAAGAATGTGTGCCCTAAGGCATTAAAATCAAATATTTCAGTGCACAGAGGGTGTCTAACCTGTAGCCTTCTAGAACTAGTTTGACTTCAGTTCCCATCATCTGTGACCACTGGTCATGTTCTGTGTGGCTGATGAGAGTAGTAGAACATCTGGTTGGTCACAGGTTGGCCGCTCCTGCTTAAAAGTGAGTACAGTGGTACCTCGGGTTACAAACACTTCAGGTTACAGACTTCGCTAACCCAGAAATAGTACCTTGGGTTAAGAACTTTGCTTCAGGATGAGAACAGAAATCATGCTCCAGCAGCGCGGCAGCAGCAAGGAGGCCCCATTAGCTAAAGTGGTGCTTCAGGTTAAGAACAGTTTCAGGTTAAGAATGGACCTCTGGAACGAATTAAGTACTTAACCTGAGGTACCACTGTATTTTACTAAGCTTTGATGGCAGGCCTAAGAATTTAAGAAAAGCCCTGAATCAGAAAAAATCTCTCTCTGATCCAACATCCTGCTCCCACAGTGGCCAACCAGATGCCTATGGGAATCCTGTGGGAAGACTCAAGCGCCCACATTCATGGGCAGACTTGCCTTCAGTGGTGGAAGGAGAACATAGCCATCATGATCAGTAGTCGTTGACAGGCTTACGATCCTCCGTGATGTTGTCTGATCTCCCTTTAAAGCCACCCAACTTGGTGCCCATAAGCTAAACTGCTTCTCCCAAACAAAACACAGGTGGGAAGCCAACAACCAACCTTGGCTTCCAGATATGACTGGAGATGCCAGAGACAGAAGCTGGCTTGAAAAACCTGTGCCCAGCCACTAAACCAGGAAGCTGGCTTCCTCCAGATGATGTTGGACTCCAGTTCCCATTGGCCCCAGCTAGCATAGTCAAGGATAATGGGATGGGAGCAACAGCTGAAGGCCACCATGTTGGCCAATCCAGCCCAAAGCTATAGTCCTCCTCCGTCTGTTCGCTGAGCTATGGTTCCATTTGCTGGATGTGTTTTTTGAACCCTTGGGTCCTCTTCAGTGGTTTAGAAGTGATGGTTGTTAATTTTCCAGGAATGAAGTAAGTTGAACCAGACTCTTTCTATAAATGCATTCATCCACTCTGAGGCTCCGTGAAAGGAAGTCACCACTTTGAAAATGAATAAAGCTTCTTTTATCATATCTGAAGAACATGTGGGAAAAGAAGATCCTATTTCAGTTCTTATGTCAAGAGAGAAAAAGAAAGAAAAAGTGTGCTCTTATCAGTAGCTGGAGCCTAACATCTTAAATCACACTTTCTCTTGTGTTTCTCCTTGTTCTGTTTTGTCAGTCCAGCCCAAGTCTATTTGTCTTGGCTGTGAGCCATTACAAATGTCAGAGTCTACAAAATGCATTAAGCACAAGAAAGGCAACATTTACTGAAATAGAAATTCACTCAAGGAACGACCCAACAATGAAGCAGTTTTCTCAAAAACTCAATTAGCAGAACGCTAAGTGTTGACCTCAGGTGGCAAGTTTTCCATTCCCGTGTGTGGATGTGTAGAGTGTTTTGGTGAGATTTAAACAGCTGCCAAAGCAAAATAGGATAGCAAAATAGCCTCTTTTGTTACTGATTGTCAGGAAACGCTCCAGTTTTGGTGCAATAATCTCATTATGTGTTCCTCTCCCACAGTTTTAGAAATTCAAATATATAATCTAATTGCCAAATGGCACCTGAAACCTAGGCTGCAGTCACCACAATGGCATGTCTAGGTGCCTCCTCCCGATGGGATTTTGTTAGTTGTTGTTGTTGTTGCTGCTGCTATATTTATTTCCTTTTTATACACTGCTTTATATTGTAAAGGACAAACCTCAGAGCGGTTTACAGCATATTAAAACATCAAATGAAACAATCTGGAATTAAACTAACTCAACAGAGAAGGCTCTGAAATATTCCAAGAATTCAGTGATGGCCACCAACTCAGATGGCTTTAAAAGAGGATTAGACAATTGCTCTATCTCCACGTTGGAGGCAGCGATGCTTGTAAATACCAGTTGCTGGAAACCATGGAGGGGAGAGGGCTATGGACTAGGTGGGCCATTTGCCTGATCCAGCTGTCTATTCTTATGTTATTATACTCTGCCACTGAGCTGGAGAACAATCAATTGTGATGCAGTCCCAAAGGCTGGTGAAGCAGAAAGGTCTCTCTCCTGCTCTTCCAAGAGCCAGAAGGTAAAGGTTATGGTAAAGGGACCCCTGACTATTAGGTCCAGTCGTGACCGACTCTGGGGTTGCAGTGCTCATCTCCCTTTATTGGCAGAGGGAGCCGGCGTACAGCTTCCGGGTCATGTGGCCAGAATGACTAAGCCGCTTCTGGCGAACCAGAGCAGCGCACGGAAACGCCGTTTACCTTCCCACCAGAGAGGTACCTATTTATCTGCTTGCACTTTGACATGTTTTCGAACTTCTAGGTTGGCAGGAGCAGGGACCGAGCAATGGGAGCTCACCCCGTCGTGGGGATTCAAACCGCCAACCTTCTGATCGGCAAGTCCTAGGCTCTGTGGTTTAACTCACAGCGCCACCAGCGTCCCAAAGAGCCAGAAGAGAGGGAACCAAATCTCCCATCTGTCCAGGGTGTGGGCCCATCCCAGCCCCCATTCCTGAACTGTGCTGCTGCGCCGCTGAGGGGCATTTTAAGTCACTTGTTGGCGCCAGAGCAAACATGTTCTATGGTTTTGTCTCCTTCCTCTCTCTCCCCCCCCCCCCATTCTCAGCAGCCATAGGATATTACCGCAAGCTGGTTTCCATCTCCTGCTTTAGTCAGCCCGCAGTGCGATTCATTTCTGCACTTGGATTTCAGTTTCTAAAGCACTTCAGGCCGATAAGCGTTCCATTTAATGTGAGAAAGAGATGTTGCTGTGCTGCTAGCCAGCTGTGAAAATACTAAAGAAATGACAGTGTGGCTTTCCAAAAGCGAGGGAATCGGTAGGCAGAAGATGAGAGATTGGGGTTTCTCCCCCAGGGTTTCCAGTGAGAGAGGGAACCAGTTTAAGGCTTTCTAACCCCCAGCCCCATTCCCTTTTGAACACGGGGACAAAAAAGGCCAAGACTCAAAGGGTTAAGCGGAAGGGATTCCTCCTTGAAGGTTGTGACTGCTTATGGTCAGCAGGCCTTCTCTGAGCCAGAGATAGGCGCCTAAGAGGCAGGGTAACCAGCGTAAAGTGCAAGCCGTAAATTATGGAGGCACCGCAATAAATTGGAGAGATTGCAGGTGTGCTTTGGTGCTGAAGTCTATTAAATCCGTATGGCTGAGCATTTTTCCTGTGCCTTCTCCTCTTTCCTCTTCCCTTTCCTTTTGAAACACACACAGAGAGCGAGAAACACAAAGCCTTTTGGCTTGGCTTTCACCTCCCCGAATTCTTCGGAGTCTACATCACAGTGTTTTTAAACAATGTGAGATGTGGCAAGAGGCTGATGGTATTAACAGAGTGCTGGGATTTATTGGCAGATTGACAATCTGATACCTTCTCTCTTCTCCTTTTATTCTTTCTGCCTCCCCAACCCTTTTTTGCCACAATCTGACTCCCCTCCTCCTGTCTTTTTTTTTTTTAATTCATTCATAATAAGGGATAGGGAAAGAAACTCCCAAAGTAACAATAAACCATTCTCAGGAATTTCTTTTGTGTGGAGCACATTATCCGCTGCTAAATATGTTTTTACAGCTGCCATGTTCCACCTCTCCCTCTCTTTAAGTAATAGACTGTGTGTGAACTTCTAATTTTTAAAAAAATACGCAAATGGCTGTGGTAACTAGGTGTAGAAAATGCAGCTGCTTGGGACCCCTGGATCTGTATGTTTACAGTAAGGTAAATGTGCATTATCAAAGACAGTGGGTGCATGTAGACATGGGGTATATTGTGTTAGTATTCCTGTCCTGCTTTCTAACATGCCTTTCACACTGCAATTCCTATCATGCTCTGGAACTGTGACTTTTTGAACAATTTAGCCTGTGGTGCTGAATTTCATTCACACCAGTGAGCGAGGTGTGACACAGCAACCAACATCATTGGACAACATCACTATTCTCCCACCCTTTTGCGCACATGTGTGCACTTCTATTCTCCCATGATTCCCATATGGAAACAGCAGGAAAGAATTGTATGTTGCCGCTTTACATCCATTATTTTCTGGGTTAAGGCGGCTGCAAACCAATTTTATCTGGAGTCAAATAGCACAGAAATAAGTACCAAACACGTACCACTTCCCATTCATTTTCTGGAAGTGGCCTTCCTGTCATGTGAAAGCTCAAATATAATGTGGAAATTAACAGGGAAACATCGAGCAAATGGAATAAACCATCCCGTGAATGCAGCTGTTGACTCCAAAACCATGTGTTTCTGTGTGCCTCTCATAAAACCTTGTGGGAGTCAGAGTCTCCCCAGTGTGGTGTTTCTCAAACTTGGGTCTCCAGCTGTTGTTGGACTACAACTCCCATCGTCCCTAGCTAGCAGGACTTGTAGAGTTACAATCCATCTGGACAGGCAGCATCTCCAAGCAGGTGCGAGAAGGACTCCTGTATGAGATACTGGAGAACTTCTTCCCATCAGTCTGAATACTGAACTAAATGGACAATGGTCCTACTGTTGCATTCATCTTCCAGAATGCTAGCTAGCACTGCTGTCCCAGTTCCTTTAACACTGCATCTACCTGTGGGTTTTTTATGGAGATCCCACCATGCCATGTGAAATATTCACTCAGTGGACATTGTTGGAGATGCTTCCACTCTTCATGCCCATGCATGATTCTGCTCCTCCGTGATTCGCCCATGAAAATGGCAGGAAAGAACTGTATGCCTGGGATACCACTGCAGGTATACTCGGTCCAGTATACCTGAAGGAGCGTCTCTACCCCCATCGTTCTGCCCAGACACTGAGGTCCAGCGCCGAGGGCTTTCTCTCTCGCTATGAGAAGCCAAGTTACAGGGAACCAGGCAGAGGGCCTTCCCGGTAGTGGCACCCGCCCTGTAGAACGCCCTCCCATCAGATGTCAAAGAGAAAAATAACTACCAAACTTTTAGAAGACATCTGAAGGCAGCCCTGTTTAGGGAAGCTTTTAATGTTTAATAGGTTATTGTATTTTAGTGTTCTGTTGGAAGCCGCCCAGAGTGGCTGGGTATAAATAATAAATTATTATTATTATTATTATTACTAATACTACTACTGCCACTACTACTATTACTATTTGTCGCATGGTGTGATCCATGAAAACAGTGGGGAAATTGCAGTGCAAAGCTCTTTGGCATTTTCCAGGTTAGCAGGATTGCAGGAGGATCATCTCTGGAAATAACCAAAACACGGAAATGAGCACCTGAACTTCTGCTTGATTTCCAGAAGCAGCTTTTGCATTGTGTGAAAGATTTGCGTAAAATAAGCAAAGGAGTGTTGGGGAGACAGAATAAAGTGCTGTGTGACTGCACCCTTGGTGGGAGGCAGCTTCCTCCATGAAAGTGTCCCCTGACCCCCACCCCAACCTTAAAAAGGACCTATTGTTTGATTATTGCTGCTCCCTGTCTCCTGAATGTCACGATTCTGCCTGCCCTTGCTCCCTGACTCCTCAGTAGAACGGCTTGTGCCAAGTGATCAGCCCATTAATATTCTTCCCATCACCCCTCCACCCGCTCCAGTTCGTGCAGATTAAATGGTTGTAAGCAAGCTTGCTGCGATGACTGACTCTGCACTCATTCAGATCCCCCCCCCCGACCCCCACGATGAAGTGTGGCACCATCTGGCAAATGGACAAGTTGGGAAAGATTGATTGGTTCATAGAGAGCCCCATTCATTTTCTCCCTCCCGGTTTTGGACAGGAAGCAAATGTTTTTAATCAAATCTATATGTTGCTAAAGCATATTGGATGCTGAAGGCATGCCAACAATTACGATTCTTCGCCGCTGCCGCCACCCCCCCCCCCGCATTTTCTCTGCTTCCTGTGAAATAGAGTTATCTTCTGCCAAAGTCCCATTAGGTGGGCTTCTGGGAAAAACAGTATTGTGGTGGCCATTTCAAACACATGCTTAGATTGGGAATAAGGATCTGTGGGTTATGGGGATGTGTTTGCATGGAAAAGGATGCATGGTTGGGCGTAAGGGGAAGCATCTATTTGCAGGACCAGAATAGCTCTACTTTAGAACATTTGCATCCCCTGCCAAGACACACTCTGAATATTCTGAAGTGATGGTATTTATATAACCTCAGTGTGTGTGTTATTTTGCAAGCACTTGGGGTGGTTTATAGAATCATAGAAATGTTGAGTTGGAAGGGGCCCCTTGTAATACAGGAATCTCAGCTATAGCATCTATAACAGATGACCACCCAAACTCTGTTTAAAAACCTCCAATGAAGGAGAGTCTGCAACTTCCTGATGCAGACCGTTCCAACTGTTGTTTATACTAGGGGTTCTCCAAAGTGTGGTCTGTGGACCACCAGTGGTCCATGAGCTTCATTCAGGTGATCCATGGAAGTTACCAGGAGAGGAACAGGAACATAGGAAGCTGCCTTATACCAAGTCAGACCATCTAGCTCAGTGTTGTCTACACTGACTGGCAGCAGCTGTCCAGAGTTTCAGGCAGGAGTTTCCCCCCACACCTATCTGGAGATGCCTGGGATTTACCCTTAAAGCCTGTTGCATGCAAAGCAGATGCTCTACCATAGAGCTATCTTCTTTGGTGATCACTCGTAGCCAAGTAAGATTGTCTTCCATAAACACAGTTTTAACAATGAGTCCGTAAGTGACTATGGAGGCCAATTCTGGATCCACACGTCCTTCCACAGTGGGGACATTGGTTTCCGGGCAGGAGTTGATCACGGCATGGATTTGCCAGGCGTGCCTTCCTCTTAGCACGTTTCTCCCTTGCATCCTGAGTTCGAGTGTCTTCAAAGCCCATGACACCTTTGGTAAAGGCTGTTCTCCAACTGGAGCGCTCACAGTCCAGTGTTTCTCAGTTGTCAGTGTTTATACTACATTTTTAAAGATTTGCCTTGAGGCAGTCTTTAAACCTCTTTCGTTGACCACCAGCATTACGGTTTCCATTTTTAAGTTCGGAATAGAGTAGTTGCTTTGGAAGACGATCAGGCATCCACACAACATGACCGGTCCAACGAAGTTGATGAGAGCTATAGCACTGAGGGGGCTCTGTTTCAGAGTACTAAAGCCATAGCTGGTGGCAAGACAGGGGGAAGGAGTTGAGGGTGGGGGGAAGAGGCTGACCAGCTGCTGCAACAGCAGCATCATTTTATTTGATTGCTGGCTTCCCATAGCTAAAGCCATGCTCCAAGCAGCTTACAACATGAACCAACTTGTAAAAGTAGCCAGAAACAATAAGCAAAACACGTCAAGAAGTACATTATTTCCACATAGACTCTAATAGGAGCTAAAAAATAAAGATACAAACAACAACAGCAGCAACAACAACAACAACCCACCCAAATGGGGCAATACTCTGTTTCAGCGTACGTCAGCTCCCTGTGGTCTCCCTCCCTCTCCATTCATCTTTCTGCATGCTGACCACTTTAAACTTCAGAAAGCTCTCAGGTATTATCGCCACTTGGTGGATCCATTTCAAACTTGCTGCCTGCCTCTCCCCACCCCATCCCCCAACTTTGTGTTTCAAGCACACTCAACAGCCCTGAGTAGTGCTGTTTCTGCTTCTTGAGTGTCCGATCAGATACTTGTGGTAAGCCACAGAACTTTAGTTGTGTTGTGGGGGTGGGGAGCAGGCTGGGAATGCCTAACAGGGGTTCAAGTGTGAGAGCTGAACATGTTCAAGTATTTGAAGCCGCAAAGAGAGAGGCGGGGGGGGGGGGGGAGGCTCCTCGTACCTTTGCCTTTGAGAGAGAAAAAACAAACACTTCCATACTTGAAGGTCGTCTAGGCTGCGTGGAGAGCTCAAGATGTTAAGTGGTGGCACTGCAACGCTCTTCTCTCCTGCGGTTCTTCTTTTAATCGAAAGAGGTCTCATTGCAAACAGAAATCATCTGGAAAAAAAGCAGAGATGGAAGCTATGATACGATTAATTCAGCGGCTGTTGATTCCCCCCCCCCCCCCGCTGCCTCTCCCGTTCGCTCCTTTTGCATTCTTTCCTTTGACTTTTTTTCCCCACCCAAAAGAGAGTCTGTGCTCTGTGTCACTAGCTTATGTGATTAGAAGCAGCCTGAATCATTTTGAAAAGCCGATAATTAGGCTTATTTTGAATGGGAGACCTGGCCTTGAGGCAGCCTTGGCACGTTGGGCATGAATTTTGAGGCTGTTAAACTTGATAATCCAGAGGGGAAACAGAAGCAAGGTCTTCAGAGGACACACCTGCCTGAACCAAACCTTTTATCAGCCCTGTTTTGCACCCTCCTTCAGCTTAACTAGAATGTGCCTTTGAACTTGGAAAATGCATCTTGCTTGCCTGACTGGAAGGTGAAAATGGGTGTGGAAGCCTGTGTAGAAAGCAGCCACCTTCTTGGCTGCTTCCGGCACCATAAAAGCACAGGGAAAACACCAGACGTTTAAAACTTCCCGATACAGGGCTACCTTCAAATGTTTCCGAAAAGTCATATAATTGTTTATCTCGTTGACATCTGATGGGAGGGCAATCCACAGGGTAGGCACCACTACCGAGAAGGCCCTCAACCAGGTTCCCTGTAACTTCACTTCTTGCAATGAGGGAACCGCCAGAAGGCCCTCGGATCTGGACCTCAGTGTCCAAGCTGGATGATGGGGCTGGAGACGCTCCTCCAGAGGAGGAGCCAGAACCACCACTTTGAATTGTGCTTGCAAACTGGGAGCCAGCGTCAATCAGATTTTATTGGTCAACCAAATGCAGATTATAGCCAAGAACAAAGAAACAAAAGCATAATACAGCACATAGAATTAAAACATTATAAAGCATTTCACAGAAACTGCGGAAAACTCCAGGCACAAGGCAGGACTCTAGGCCTTTCCAGAACCGAGAGGCTTTTAGTGCAAACTTTGCTGTGTTAAACAGAACTGGTTTGTTTGAGCTAGACAGCCAATGTGGATCTTTTAGGGCTGATGTTATCTGGTCCCAGCAGCCCCTCCCAGTCACCAGTCCAGCAGCCGCATTCTGGATTAGTTGTAGTTCCGAGTTTTCCCATCCCTGCAACACACCTTTAACATACCTACACCTTTATTCAGGGTTGCAGAGTTTTGTTAACTGGGGGTGGCAAACTCCGCATTTCCCACCCCATCTCTGAGACTCTGAGCAAAATAAACCAGCCTTGCTTATAATGGTGATGCAGCCACAGACCTCTAGGAACCTTTCTCAGCCGTTAACGTTTTAAGATAAAGGTTTTGGAGGAGAGGACAGGAACTGCTGAAGTTGCTGCTCGCCTGCAGGTAGGCATATTGCCGTTGCAGGGTTCCTCGCTGTTCTTTCTCTGTAATTTGACATGAGCGACGCAGCGTGGAATAGGTTTCAGAATGGTCCCAATGTTGCTTCATCCTGATGGCCCATTAAGTGCTTAGACCTCGGACTAGCTGTTGGAGGAGAGGTCATCTTCCCCCGCCACCCCCTTCCCCAGGGAAACATTCAATGCTTATCTCAAAAGGAACAAAATAAACCAATAAAGATGAGCCAGTGAGGCTCTGTGACAGAGTAGAAGTGGGTTCGAATCCCTGTTCATTCAGCAGATGTGTATTAGGTGACTGAGCCAGCCATTCTCATTCTCTCTCTTTCCTAAGCCTACCTCAAAGGGTTGTTCTGAGGGTAAAAATGGTGGTGGTGGGGAGTTTCTACACCCAGTATTGCCCAGATTGACTCTGGGATCTTCTGTATGCAAACATTCCCTCCACCCCCGTCAACAAGCAACGTTATACTGAGTCAGACCGTTGGTTCGCCCAGCTCAGTACTGTCCACACTGACCGGCAGCGACTCTCCGGGATTTCAGACAAGGTGTTTTCTCCCAGCCTTGCCTTGAGATGCCAGGGAATGAGCCTTGGACCTTCTACATGAACAGAGGGGGTTCTACCACCGAGCTCTACATGCCTTCCTCAAGGGAGAAGGAGAAGTATTTTACAAGTGGGTTGTTTGCAAAGTGGGACTAAAGCAGCCTTGTCTTTAAGCCAGTGTTTATCCAGCTCAGGTCCCCGGCTGCTGCTGGACTACAACTCCCATTATCCCTAGCTAGCAACAGTCAGGGATGATGGGTGTTGTAGTCCAACAACAGCTGGGAACCCAGCTTTGAGAAACACTGATTTAAGCACTAACCTGGTAGCCATGGAAGCTTATAGGCCAGTAGTCAGGTCGGTGGGAGAAGCAAAAAGGACTTTGCCCTCTTTTTTATTCCCAAGTGAGCTTCTCGTAGTGGTGGATGCCCTTCTCCAGGCCCAGCACTGAAATTTAGGGAGATGTTGGTGAAGGGACAGAACTCTCCATCCCACTTCCTCTACCAGCCCTCTTTAAAGTACAGGTACCCCTGACGGTTAGGTCCAGTCGTGGACGACTCTGGGGTTGCACTCTCATCTCGCTCTGTAGGCCGAGGGAGCTGGTGTTTGTCCGCAGACAGCTTCCGGGTCATGTGGCCAGCATGGCTAAGCCGCTTCTGGCGAACCAGAGCAGCGCACAGAAACGCCGTTCACCTTCCCGCCGGAGCAGTAGCTATTTATCTACTTGCACTTTGTCATGCTTTCGAACTGCTAGGTGGGCAGGAGCTGGGACTGAACAACAGGAGTTCACCCTGTCACAGGGATTCAAACTGCTGATCTTCTGATCAGCAAGTTCTAGGCTCAGTGGTTTAGACCACTGCGCCACCCGTGTCCCACCAGCCCTCTTGCAAGGCAGTAATATAACTGTCTACTTGTCTACCGTTGCAGGCTAATAACTTTCATGTGCTTATTTACAAGGCTAGACTAAAGATGGGTCTAGGGATCAAGAGGAAGTTGAAGACCACTATTTAGATGAGTGTCGTATTAGCATGCAATTTATTACCCCTTCCTAGTTTTTACCTTTTTCCTTTTGGGCTGCCTCCACTATTCCAGCCCTACAGAGCCGCATCATTTGAAAGAATGGTTTCCTGATCTTTATTGCTCTCCCATTCTTCACCTGTCTTCCAAGGCAGGCTAGAAAATGAGGATATTCTTTTTTATCCCTCGGCAGAAAGCTGTTATTAAGGTAACTATACCCTTGCCTTGCTCAGAGCCTCTGTGGAATCCCTAATTAGCTCCCACTTCATAATAGGCTCCTGGTGGTGCTGATGACTCACAGGCATAATCTTCCTTGGCTTTGAATGTCTTCCTGAGCCCAGAAGGGAAGCTGCAAAAACGCGAATGTCGCAGGCTTTGGACTGAGCCGCAGCGAGCTGAGTGACAGCCTCCTCTTTCCAATTTCCTCCTAATGTAGTTCCATTGCGCATCCATCATGACATTATTCGCCTCCTTCGGGAGCAGAGTGGCCAACTGCTCACAGGCTCTTTTGTGGTGGTGTTGTTTTTCTTCCTATAGACTTCAGGTGGAATTTCAGAACCAAACCTCACTGTTTCTGTGGAAGGGCCCTAGGTCAGTGGTAGAGCTTTGAAGGCTCAATCCCTGCTATCTCCAGATACGGCTGGGAGCCAGTGTGGTGTAGTGGTTAAGAGCGATAGACTCGTAATCTGGGGAACCGGGTTCACGTCTCCGCTCCTCCACATGCAGCTGCTGGGTGACCTTGGGCCAGTCACACTTCTCTGAAGTCTCTCAGCCTCACTCACCTCACAGAGTGTTTGTTGTGGGGGAGGAAGGAAAAGGAGAATGTTAGCCGCTTTGAGACTCCTTCAGGTAGTGATAAAGCGGGATATCAAATCCAAACTCTTCTTCTTCTTCTTTATTAAATGCTATAAAGTGCTGCTGCCAGTCAGTGCTGACAATATGGAGGAAATGGAACAATGGACTGACGATATATGGGAGCTTCCCATGCCTCCATTTCAGGTTCTGCTGCATGCGTGCCCAGTTCATATTTCATGCATGGCTTGTCTGGCTGTCTACCTTTTTTGAAAAAGCGCTGAATCCTGCTGCTGTTTTTTTGTATAGCTGATTTGAGCATACTGTGCATTCAGAGCTGAAAAAATGAGTGAGTGACTAGCATTGACCCGTCACCGTTCCTCTAGTTCACTGGAAAACTGGATTGGCTTCCTTGACAGCTCATTGACAGGACAGTACATCAGCAGAGAGGCCCTTGTTTTCACGCTCTCGCTATTTTTAGTGCCTCTGCTGAGCTCATTCACAGAAGGGTTGCCTGCTTACATGCACATACCACCTGTGAATGATTTCTCCCTTTACATTCTGTAAAAAAAAAAAGATGATTATAAAATGACACCATTGGGAGGGAGGAGCCATAGAACCGTAGTTGGAAGGGACCCCCAGGGTCACCTATTCCAACCCCTTGCAGTGCAGGGATCATTTTGCCCAATGTGGGGCTTGAACCCACAGCGCTGATATTAAGAACGGCATGCTCTACCAACCAAGCCAATGTGGAACCATTGCTGGACTCCAGCTCCCATCAGCCCTAGGCAACATGGTCGCCACCTGGGGATGATGGGAGCTGCAGTTCAGCATCATCTTTAGGGCCACCGGTCCCTAATCCCTGTGTTACCTTTCTTCTTTGTGGTGTACCTTGAATTGTGTTGTAATGAGCGGCTAGAATGCCCAGGAAATGGACATGAAAAAGGGAGTCCCCCGATTGAGGGCTCATCTAAAGGGAGTTCTGAACAGCCTTAGTTACGATTACAACCTTCACACTTGTTAAGAATCGGCACGTCGCAAAAGAGAATTGATAAGTTGCTGCTGTGCACCGTAAATGGGAATCTTAATTGTTACCTGTAGGAATGGGCAACTTTCGCAGAATGTTCCCAATAGTGACATGCTCTT